>NW_012148730.1:457225-515248 GCF_000956105.1 Propithecus coquereli
TGGATTTCCAGATCCCTGGGGCCCCTGGATCTAGATAACAGAAAGGCACTTATCCATTTAGTAGTCAGGATTGTCATAGTCATCTAATGATTCACAAATACACTCTTCTCTCCTATAAAGCAGTATTTGCATTTCAGAGAAACCCACATTTTTCAAAATTCCCTTCTAAAAATATTTGTTTCAATGGGGAAAATGGAATTAAAGTCCAGAGACATTGAAACTTGCAATAGCAAAGTTATATTTGCTGCAGGAATTTCAATAATAAAGGTCGTGTTAGAGCTGTAATTGTATAGCTATAAAACATAGACTTCAGTGAACAAATTTAGAGTTTGATTACATGGAACATTTGCTCAGGAGTAATGGCTTTTCTTTTTCTTATCACCACCAGCTCTATCATTAGCACAAAACTTCTTACACGTTCTTATCAATTTTTATCACCTTTATCACCCACTGTTAGGATAAACAAAGCTTAAAGGCATCCCAACCAAGTGGTGTGTTGTTAAGGATTTTTTTTAAATGCAGATGATAATGGCTCCTGATTTTGATGACATTATTATCAGCCATTCTTTGCATAATGTAAATTAGTTTTTCTAATTGATCGATCAAGTTATATCCAACTTGAATTATGAAAATATGGTTGAGAGCTAAATGTTCGTATTAAATAAAATAGGCCATTAGTTGGGACTTGGGAACCCTTGTTATATAGACATTTTTATAGACTCTCACATAGTATCCTATAATGTGTTGTAGTATTTAATTGTCTAACAACATTAGAAGGTATAACTTTTCATTATAAATGAAACTGGTTGGGGACAGGAGAGGGGACTAAATTGAATGATAGTACAATTTCTCAATATTTAATTATTTTAACTGGAGATATCTTTTTTTGTTTGTTTGTTTGTTTTTGAGACAGAGTCTCACTCTTTTGCCCGGGCTAGAGTGAGTGCCGTGGCGTTAGCCTAGCTCACAGCAACCTCAAACTCCTGGGCTCAAGCGATCCTCCTGCCTCAGCCTCCCGAGTAGCTGGGACTACAGGCATGCGCCACCATGCCCGGCTAATTTTTTCTATACATTTTTAGTTGTCCGACTAATTTCTTTCTATTTTTAGTAGAGACGGGGTCTCGCTCTTGCTCAGGCTGGTCTCGAATTCCTGAGCTCAAACAATCCGCCCGCCTCGGCCTCCCAGAGAGCTAGGATTACAGGCGTGAGCCACCGCGCCCAGCCTGGAGATATGTTTTTAAAATGAGAAAAGACTTATCCAATCACCCATTACTGTGTGTAGGGTCTTGGTTAATTTACTCATCCTCTTGTAACTCATCTGTTAAGTTGAGCAAGATAATTTGTGTTTAAAGATACAGGAATTTTCCCCGGTAAAAACAAAATTCCTTCTGTTCTGGAAAAGAGTTAGTGAAGATGAAGAAACAGGAGCTCCTGAACAAGAAGCTACCTGTGCCCTATTTCAAAAGTGTTTCAAAGATGTGACAAATCCCATACAGGACAGCCATGAGATGCACCAGGGATATTGGATCCTAAGCCCAGCCAATCCAGCTTTGATAATGATTGCTGTTCCCCTAGCACAGAGCAGAAGCACCAGAGCCATTAAGCCTAAAAAGTTTGCAATCTGGAACAATATGTGTCTCAGCAACAACCTATGTGGAGGGGCGTGCTTTTCTGCTATCTTGGTTTCCAAATTTTGACAGCGCTCGATTAGTGAGACAACCACAAAAATACACAAGGCTGATTTTTCTTACATATCAGCAACATGGGGGCTCAAAATTTAAATTCTTCCGAAGTATCTTCTATCTCCAAAAGCCCAGGGCTACTACATGGATGTTAGATTAATGGGTAGCCCATTTGTCAGGGTATCAAGGTCCCTTTGCCCTGACACCTTCCCATCTCTGCTTGGCTGACTTTGGATTATATAAGTGAATAGCGCCTGCCCTTCCTTTAGCAATTTCTCCACTGGTTACAAAAAATTCAGAGGAGATTTGTATAGCAGCCAGTTCTAACGCCTGCCAAAACCTGTTCTAAATGGACCAGAGCCATACATCCTATGTCTAAATTCCCCTCAACCTTTGTTCTAGTCTCTAATCTCATTACAGGCAGAACACCAGTTTTCACTAGGTGCTAAATTGCATGTCATGCAGTCCTTCTCTGAAATTCATACAGTGAAGGAGATTTGATTCTAGGTTAAAGGGAGAAAATTAGCCTCTGAGGGGGCGTATTTCTGAGGCAACCACTAGGAGATCAGAGTAGTACAACCACTATCCTCTTTTCCTTTTGTTTATGGAGAAGCTGGTCATTTCCTGAGAGACAGCACATATGAAAAGACTCCACAGCTAGTAATTCTGAAATTAAGGCCCCTGGTGGGAGGCAGGGCACATGGATAGAAAGCACATTTTCATTGCAAGAATGCAGATCGGCTAGTTATACTAGATGTAATAGATGCTGCTGATGCCTTGTCCAGATTCCATTTACTGGGCCAGTGCATCCATCCCCTAACTGCTAGGAATGTTGGCTGCTGAAGATTCATAGTTGTGCCCTTGTCAGAGCACTTTGTCCAGGATACTTGGGGAGTTAAAGCGTCTCTCCCCTCACCCCACCCTACCCATGCATCCTGGCTTGCAGCCAGTGGATTCAAAAGCTTGGCTCCATTGTCTCAAGATGGGTCCATTCCCTAGTGCCCTTCGTGGTCCACAGTTCCTGGGCTCAGGCTGGGGCTAAACTTCCACTGAACTACATTGATGCCTAGTTTCTCCCTCTGTTCTATGCTGTTCCCTTTACTTATATACAGGTTTCATCTAAGAATATGCCCTCAATAAACCGCTTTCACAAAAACCCCCATCTCGGGCTCTGCTTTTAGGGAACTCCACTGAAGACACCAGGGTACTAATTTATATCTCATCACTGTGTCTATCTATGTTCTTCTCTTTCCCCCTTCTTAATCAAGCCAAATCTGTACTTCCTTGCTTCAGAGGAAGTTTTTGGCAGGACTTTCCAAGGTTTGTTTCCCAAAACCCCAAGCCCATTGTAAAAAACAGAATTTGAAGAGGGAGATATTTCCCTTACCCTAAAAAGAAAATCCTCCCCACCACCACCACTAGAGGGGAAAAGAAAGAGGTCTCCGAGTCCCTTGAGCAGATGGGAACTCTGGAATGCTCCCCAGCAGCCCGGGGAAAAGAGTAGGAATTCAATGTTGATGACTGTGTGATACTCCTGGGAGACTGGGTCCTGCCCAGGATCCCAGCCTCACCAAATTCCTGTTCCCTCTATGCCAAACATAGCATGCAAGCTGCCTCACTGGCCCATTGAAAGGCTCATGGAAACCTGGATCATGGGTATCACAGCTATAACAGCTATACAAAGGTATCCCCCCAAACCTTGGTAATGTATAACCCCAGAACCTTGGCACTACCCCCAAATGCCTGTGATAGGATATCCTACCATTCTGGAGACTACATAAGGATTGTTTTCTTAGAAAATAAAGATGTCTAGTATTTCTTTCATACCTGAGGTAAGTTTCATACCTGCTACATGAAAGGCCAGCAAAAGGAGAAGATTATTATATGATGGCACTATGAAACATTCCACTAATAGGATGTTTACAAAGCATTTTCATTGACTAGTAAAAGTCATACCCTGCCATGCCCCTGAAAAAAATAATTTCAGGACAACAGATACGGTATGACTGCAATAATGTTAAACACATACATCCACATTCTCACACAGAAAAGACAAGGAATGATAACTCTTGATGTCTTATTTTTATTCTCTTTCTTATAGTTTTCTGTATTTTCTAAACTTTTTGTAGGCAGGATTAATGTTTTTCAAGTCAGCTGGTGTCTTCCCGTTCTGCTCTCCACCACAGGTCAGTTGGTATATGTAGTAGCAGGCACCAGCCCCAATCACCAGTCCAGCTGCCATCAAGCCCAAATTTTGAGCACGGCCCATGCTGCAGCAGTGCGAACGCCTCAGGGCACACCCCTAGAGCCAGTTGGGGACGGGAGTTTGAAGCTTCAGTCGAGCTGGATCTAAGGGCAGGAGTGTCTGTGGGAAGGGGAAGGAGGAAGAAAATGAAGGTTTCGGCTGTTCCACCTTGTGCATCACTAACCCACCACTGACAGACGGACCGACAGACACAGACAGACCAAAACCAGAACCAGACAGGAACCAACAGGAGACAATGTGGACTTAGTGCTCAGTGGATGCACTAACATCCGAACGTGGGTCCAAACCCCGACCCTTCCCTGTTTAGGGTCCAAGTTGTCAGGCCTGTCTCTCACCTCACAGTCCCCCTCACTTTGCTCCCTGATAACCATTTCCTCCCCTCCATCCTCTCAAGTCACTGACGCCAGCCATTCCTGCTGCTGGCATTGCCCTGCCCCGTAAAAGACACCAAAGGAGAAAGAGGCTAGGCTCCGGTGTCTCCGTGAGGAAATAGAGAAGCTAATTTCCCAACTTGAAAATTGTGTTGCTACCCTCCACCCCGGAGTCTCCAACGACACCCACCCTCACACCGACATACAGGGATCGGGACAGGTTTCCCCCACGTCCTCCTCCTCCTTCCTGGCCACAGTCACGCTGCATCCAAGGAAATAGGGAGCTGGTACCTGAGCAGAAACCACTGTCTGGACCAAGACTCCAGCACGGCGGCTCCTGGTCACGTGAGGCCACGTCACTGGTGAGTTCGGGTCCCAAATTTCCCCTCCCATTATTAGCAAAACAGAGGGTGATTTGCCCCTCCCTCCCCGCCGTCCCTCCTACCACCCCCACCACGCAGTGCACTGTGGCTTTTGCTCATTTTCTTCTTTGCACATGCAACACAAGTGTTGTCTTTCTCTGATTACTGAAGGAGACAGCGTCTTCTCCTTGAGCTACTGGCTATTTCTACTTCCTCTCCGGGGAATGGTCCCACCCTCTTCTCTGCTCCCTCCACTTCTTTTCTTTGGAAACACTAATGTTCACCTCTGCAGTCCTGAAAATACCCAGAAATGGGGATTGAGGATGGGTGTCAGGAAAGGAAGTAGAGAGTAGGAATGGATTCTGTTACTTTCTTGTTAATACTATTCTATTCCTTTATTTTTTTACACCAACATGCATTCTTTTTATTATTGGAAAATCTGATAGAGCTATTTTCATTCAAGAAAAAAGATTCACTTTTTTTTTTTAAAAAAAGGCATGTATCATAAATAATTCTCACTGCATAATGAGTTTTGCACATCACTCAAAACAACTTAATGTCTTCTACATCTTATCACACGACAACACTCTGATTTAGCTAATCACTTATCTGAGAGTGTACAAATCTAATAATATGCCATAACCAACTAGGCTTCATTTCTGAAGAGCAAGGGTAATTCAATGTTGAGGTACTGAGCACCTACCTACATGTCATGCATTGTTCTCAATGCTGTGGTTACAGCAGTGAATAAAGAAGACTTAACTCTCTAATCTCATGGTCCTTACATTCCAAAGAGATAAGCAATTAACAATATAAACAAAATATTTAGCATATTGTTAGTGATAAGTACTAAAGAGAAAAAATAAAAGGCAGGAAAAGAAGATATGAAAAGTCAGATGAGTTGAACTTAGCAAGGGTGACCAGGGAAGGACTCACTAGAAAGGTGACCTTTGAGTAAAGACCTAAAGTCAGTGAGGGATCTAAGTATGGTGATGTCTGGGAGAAGAGCATCCTAGGGAGGAGGACAAGCAAATGCAATGGCTCTGTGAAGGGAACATGCCCAGAATGTTCCAGGAACATCAAGGAAGCCAGAATGACTGGAGCAGAGCAAGCTAGATAGAGAGCAGTGGAAGATGAGGCAGAAAGGTAATAAGGTTGAATAGGGTAAGGCCTTGTCAGGTGTAGTAAGAACATTTGTATTTACTCTAAACAACACAGGCAGTGGGTGGGGCATTTGAACAAGGGGCATTTGAACAAGAGGCATGTGTCTGGATGTGTTGAGAATAGACTATAGGGAGACAAGAGTGACAGGGAGACTGGTCTATCCACATCATTCATGACAACAGCAAACTCAAGGAGGAAAGAAATCTTACAATCAAAGCGTTTGATAAAAATAAGCCAGCCATTCCTAATTTTTTAAAAAAACATCAATAAAATAGGAATAGGAGGAAATTTCATTTGTGTAGTAAAGAATTATATGTAATTTTATGAGTCAATCTTGGATAAGTTAAATTCGATATAAAAGAAAATATCCTTAACCTGATGAAGAATATATTAGAAGCTCTTCTTACCTGGCAGATTCATCACTCCACTCCCTGTGGGCTACTAGGACCACAGAACTTATGACTTGTCTCCATTTACTGATAGTATTTCTTTGTATTACATGTGTGTGTCCATGTGGGGGGAGGGGAGGAGAGAGATGCTGTTAAACATAAGTGAATAAGTGAAAGTAACCTTGAAAAAAAGAGAATATATCAGAAACAGCAAAAGTCACACTAAATGATGAAACAAAAAAGGCATTCCCATTGACTTCATGAACAAGACCAGAAGGCTCTCAAGCAGGTCAATTTAATATATGCAGAGAAGGAAAAAGGGACATAAATATTGGAAATGAAGAAATGAAAAATCATTATTTATAGATGATTATGTATAATCTGTACTTAGGAAAACCAAAGGTATTACCTAAAAACTATTAGAATTAATAGACAGATCATAAATATCAGCAGATACAAAATAAATATACAATAGTAGAACATTTTCCCTTAAACAAAATTTCCTATCAGAAATTGTAATTTAGGCCGGGCACGGTGGCTCACACCTGTAATACTAGCACTCTGGGAGGCCGAGGTGGGTGGATCACTCAAGGTCAGGAGCTCGAGACCAGCCTGACCAAGAGTGAGACCCCATCTCTACTAAAAATAGAAAGAAATTAGCTGGACAACTAAAAATATACAATTATAGAAAAAATTAGCCGGGCATGGTGGCGCATGCCTGTAGTCCCAGCTACTTGGGAGGCTGAGGCAGGAGGATCACCTGAGCCCAGGAGTTTGAGGTTGCTGTGAGCTAGGCTGATGCCACGGCACTCTAGCCCAGGCAACAGAGCCAGACTCTGTCTCAAAAAAAAAAAAAAAAAGAAATTGTAATTTAAAAAAAAAAAAATATATATATATATATATAACACAGACCCTCTAGGCCACTGTATTTGTTCTTAATATTTGGGGAAGGGGTCACAGACCCCTTGAGAAACTGATGAGTTCAATGACCTCCATTCATGAGAATAATGCATTTAACCATACATACAACCAAAAACAAAACCTTGCAGGTGAATACAGTTTCAGGTGGTCTCAGAGTTGGCCAGATGAGAACACCTACTCTGGGTTAATCAGTATGGTCAGTGGGGATTGTTCCTTGGGCCTGGGTATTTGGCTGAGGGGACACCAGGGTGGATGTGAACTGTCAGGCTGTGACTCTGCAGCAAGCTAGACTCTTTCTGGGTGCCCTGGAGGTAAGGAGGTAAAAGGCCCAGGAGGCTGCACCTCGAAGACCAGGTGGTAGTAGCAGACAGTATTAGGAGCAATGTTGACCAACCACCATGAATAAAGACAGACAGCAGGCAGGCCTGGAGCTTTCTCCAGTAAGCACTTCTTCAGGCTTCCTGGAAATCCTCAGCTGCAGGGTCAGGTGAGAACAGCATCCATGAGTTACCCCTGGAAATTTGAGGGAGGGAAGGAAGGAGCCAAAGGCATTTACCCAGGTCCCCACCTTGGTCACCTGCCCAGATATATTTTGGGAGTGACCAACTGAGTTGACCAACCTCCTGAATGGAGGGGATGAGAAGCTCTGGAATATAGGAGGGGGTAGGGGAGATCACCTTCCCCCACCCTCTCTACAGGGCAAGAAGGATTTGACCACCCTGTACCCTTCACACCCTTAGTTTCCTTGGCCTCATAGCTCTTCCTTTTGCCCAGAGCTGCATCGCTAAACTGGAACCTAATCCGGGGACAGGTGTTCAAAACTGTCATGGTTACAGCCATCAAATTACAGGAGGTTCACCCAGCAGTCAGCAATGGTTGGGAAATATTAAATAAATGTGCTTCTCTAACAGAACAAGACAGAATCATTTATTTATCCAACTTAAAAGGTGCCCCAGAAGGAGAAAAGGTAGGATATTATTTGTCCAAAATAAATAAGATTGGACAACTGAACATCTCTCTGTGGATCACTTTACAGATCATATGGAAATACGCTTATCTGGTTGAGAAATTTCCGTTTTTAAATGTTCAAATACCTTAGCATGTTCTGAAAACTATTTCCTATGTGACCAATAAAATCCATGTTCTATGCGGTAAAAATTAACCAAAAATTAATGAATGGTGCCTCCCAATGAAAGTGGGATGTCTTTTTTTTTTTTGACAAAACTTGCCTGCCCTTTTTTGTTGCTGTTTCCCATACTGAATTCTTGTTTTATTAGATTTTCTTACTATAAAAATAAAGAGTGGTGATAGTTTTAAAAAACAAAACAGAAGAGTATTCCAGACGTTCAGGCCCCCTCCCACTCCTTGTCTCCTTTCTGACACTCTGCCCCTTACCCACACTGGAGCAGGGAGAAGGACCCAGTGCAAGGAATATGGGCAGGGGGGACTTGGGGCTGGGGGATTGCAGGTGGAGAGAGGGAAGAGTGTACAATAGACCAGGAAAGGATGAGACAATTCCCCAGCACAAAAGTAAAAATTGTCAATAGCCCTCCGAGAAGATGCAGCCCCTCCTCCGTAACCAGAGAAAGGAAAATTCTCACAGCAGGGAGATGGGGCTACTTTTGGCCTCCAGGACTACAAAGACAAAAAATGAGTGACAGGACCTGATGTGGTGGGGTGAAGTGGAAGTGGGGATAAAGGAGGGGGCTCATATTCTTGGTGGGAGTGGAAATTGGGGACCCAAGATTACTGGCGATGCAGCCCTCACGTGACCAGGAGCTGACGTGGGCAAAGATACTTAAAGCCCTGACCGCAGTTCTCCGTCCTCCTCTGGGTACCAACTCTATCGCGCTGCGCACTGCCGTGCGTTTAACCTAGGCGAGGAGGAGGAGGAGGAGGAGGAGGAGAAAATTCCCCCAGATCCGGGCAGGTGGGTGTCAGGGCGGACACGGCCTGGGACCCCTGAATAGGGGTAGCCTAGGGATGCGGGCGTCCGAGGCCACGGGTGTCTCCGCCTCGCCAGCTCCTGGCCGGCTTTCCAGACTCGGGGCGCTCAGACGCAGCTCATTTTGGTGGGCGGCGGGGAGAGGGGGAGGGGGGACGAAAAGACTGATAGACTTTGAGAAGAATCCGCTGACTTCCTCTCGCAGCCAGTGTTTTCTGGTTTTGTTTTTGACATTCAGGCCCTGCACCCCACATCCCATCCTGTTTGGAGAGGAGGAGGGAAGAGAAATAAACGTGGCAGAGCATATAAGGCCAGCGGGGAGGTTGGGAAAGGGTGACCTGAGGGGCATGCAATTTGGAAACAATCTGGATCATTCAATCCCACCCTCACTTTGCAGACATCTCCCCCTACCATCGCCCCCTCACCCTCCCCTCCCCTGACCCACCCTCTGTCCTTTGAGGGAGCTGGGAAATGGATGTGTCAGCCTCTGTTGGAGAGATGGCGGGTTTGGTCCTGTCTGGGCTTCACAGGAGGGGGGACCCTGAGAGAATCTGGTATTAAATCGCTGTGCTAACTCCCAGACTGCTTTCCAGACACCTCCGGGCCACACAACCGTTCACTCACATCTTTTCAGTCCTGGAAAAAGAGTTCGGGTATGCAGGCGAGAGAAATGGCGGTTATCAGGGGATTTGGGTGGGGGGTTGAAGGCGGAGCCCGGAGCGGAGAAATCGTGGAAAATCACGACCCTGAAACTGAAAAGGCAGACGTTGGGGCCCCTGTTCTTCAGGCTTCTGCAGGTTAATGCTAGGCCTGGGGGCTGGGGAGTGAAGGACGGGCGATCCTGGGGGGGCACTGGATTGTTTGGCAGGAATCTCCCATGCTGCTTCCCATCCAGCTTTCGCTACACCCTCGCCCCGCCCCCTCCCTCTTCGGTGCAGGAGAAGGGGTGTGGCAGTGTGTCCCGGAGAAATGGCGGACGGGGGCGGGGCGAAGCGGAAGGAGGGGTTGAGTGGGGAGCCTGCGCAGGAAGGGGGGACTGGGGTGGGAGGGCTGAGAAGAGTTGAGGGAATTGAGGTAGAATCATTTGACGTTCTGGTCTGTGAATACTAAAAGGCAATTACTGGGACTCTTGTCCTGGGTGCTGATCCATCCACCAGGCCCTCTGTCTCCAACGTCTGCAGTCTATATTTCTGCCCTTCAGTCTGTCCTTAGGAAGAAGTTCTAACTGAACTGAAGGAAGGAGAAACAGCTCTGAATCCTTAGAGGTCAGTGTTGGGGGTGGGAATTGTCTGGGAACCACTGGTGTGGGTGTGGCTGAAACCAGAGCAGAGTCTGGGACCAGAGGCTTCTCCTCCTGCATCTTCTCCCTCTTTAAAAGACACCCTTGCCCCCAGGCCCTTGCTTTTGGGTGCAGAGAAAGGGGCGTGGCATCCACCTTCTTAGTTAGTAGGAGGAGGAGGAAAGGCTAGGAGGAAAAGAGGAGTCCTGAGAGGAAGAAACTTTTGACCCCCAGGGGTTCAAATCAGGAAGGGAACTGGAATCCATCCACCAAAGGTTCAATAACTCCCTTTCCATGATCTGTCCGCAGGTCTGTCTGCCTTTGGGGCTCTATACAACCACAGGAAAAGAGCAAACGGCTCCTGATCCCAGCAAGTTGGTATGTGCAGTGCATGAGTACGATGTAGGGACCTGGGAGTCGGGGGCTGGGGCATGAGAACAGAATCTGACATCTCTACTGTTTTTCCCGCTCTCCACCTGCTTACCCCATGTCCCTACTGCCTCTCATCCTCCCACTTAGGTGCTGGGAAGTTGTAGGCGTTGGAATTGGCAAGGCAGGCTAGAGTTGAAGATACAGAAAATTGACCGACTAGGTCTCTGAATCAGCAAACCGCAGGCCTCTGCACCTGTGTCTGAGTGCTAGCCCTCCCACCGAGCATTGTGTTTCCAAACTCTCCTCTAAGTGGGCCTGGTTAGACACGAAGTGAGCCAGAGCCCTTAAGCCTCAATTTTATCCTTTACCCCTAGGTCCTGCTCAGCTTGCAGCCTCTCGCAGAATTTGCAAGCCCAAGCTGAAGAGCCTCGTCCAGACGTGAACACATCCACTTGGGCAAGCCAGTTCTGCACCCTGGATCGGAAAATCACCCTAGCTGCGCCATGAGCCGTGTTCGGGATGCTGGCTGCGTAGCGGCAGGGATAGTGATCGGAGCTGGTGCCTGGTACTGTGTCTACAAATACACCAGGGGAAGAGACCAGACGAAAAAGAGAATGGTCAAGCCCAAGAACCGGGCTGTGGCTGGGACTGGAGCCAGGGCTAGAGCTGGGCTAAGGGCCGGATTCACAATTGACCTTGGGCCAGGATTCAGTCCCCCAACCCCAGTCAGCGCTGGGACAGAGGACAGAGCCCAGGATGAAGCCTCTGCTCTGAAGGCGGCTGGAGCTGAGGCAGTGGCCCCAGCTGCATCCAGCATTGAGGTTCAGAGTGGGGCAGGAAGTCGGGCCCCAGAGGCAGATGGGGCCAGGGTTGGGCCTAAGACCGAATCAGTAGTTGGGGCTGCAGTGGCTTCTGCAATAGCACCACCTCCCGGGGTGGCAGAGGCTCCCGCAGCTGCAGAGGCCCCTGTAATGACAGGGACTCCCAAAATGGCAGAAGCCCCCAGCACAGGGGAGGCTCCCAGGGCAGCGGCACCTCCCAGGACAGTGGCACCTCTTGGGACAGTAGCCCCTACTGAGGTGGCAGCACCCATTGAGGCAACTGAGGCTCCCAAGGTGGCAGCGCCTACCAGGGTGGCAGCACCTACCAGGGTAGCAGCGCCTACCGAGGTGGCAGAGGCTCCGGGAGTGGCAGTGCCTCCCGAAGCAGCTGAAGCTCCTGTGCCCACAATGCCTACTGGGACAGCAGCACCTACTGGGGCTGCAGAGGTTCCTGGGACTTCAGGGTCCTCTAGAACAGCGGCAGTTCCTGGAACTGCTGCTGCCAAGAAAGCAACCCCTGGGGCTCACACTGGGGCTATACCTAAGGCCGGGTCAGCGACTGGAGCTGTACCCAAAGGTGGAGCCAAGGGTGGAACCAGGTCCCGAAATGGGGGCAAGGGCAAGGGCAAGAAAAGCAAGGTTGAAGTAGATGAATTGGGAATGGGCTTCCGACCTGGAGATGGGGCTGCAGCAGCTGCTGCAGCCTCTGCTAATGGGGGACAAGCTTTCCTGGCGGAGGTCCCTGACTCTGAGGAAGGGGAGTCCGGGTGGACTGACACAGAGTCGGATTCAGACTCTGAGCCTGAGACCCAGCGCAGAGGCAGGGGCAAAAGACCTGTTTCAATGCAGAGGCGCCCCTTTCCTTATGAAATTGATGAGATTCTGGATGTCCGAGATCTCAGGAAAGTCCTTGCCTTGCTTCAGAAATCAGATGATCCTTTCATCCAACAGGTAGCTTTGCTCACCCTGAGCAACAATGCCAATTATTCATGCAACCAAGAGACAATTCGAAAATTGGGAGGCCTCCCAATTATTGCAAACATGATCAACAAAACTGATCCCCACATTAAGGAAAAAGCCTTAATGGCCATGAATAACCTGAGTGAGAATTATGAAAATCAGGGCCGGCTTCAGGTATACATGAATAAAGTGATGGATGATATCATGGCCTCTAACCTGAACTCAGCAGTACAGGTAGTTGGACTAAAATTTTTAACAAACATGACGATTACTAATGACTACCAGCACCTGCTTGTCAATTCCATTGCAAACTTTTTCCGTTTGCTATCTCAGGGAGGTGGAAAAATCAAGGTTGAGATTTTGAAAATACTTTCGAATTTTGCTGAAAATCCAGATATGCTCAAAAAACTTCTCAGTACCCAAGTGCCAGCATCATTTAATTCCCTCTATAATTCTTACGTGGAATCAGAAATTCTTATTAATGCTCTTACCTTGTTTGAGATCATCTATGACAATCTCAGAGCAGAAGTATTCAATTACAGAGAATTTAATAAAGGTTCCCTTTTTTACTTATGCACTGCATCTGGAGTGTGCGTTAAGAAAATTCGAGCCTTAGCAAATCACCACGACCTCTTGGTGAAAGTGAAAGTTATAAAACTAGTGAACAAATTCTGATTGGCTATGTGCTCTCAAAAGACTTGAAGAAATTTCTTGGTTTTGCAGTCTGGAAGCGTTGAAAATTGAAAGTTACTGCTTTTCCACTTGTTCATATAGTAAAGGGATCCTTTCAGCTGCCAGTTTTGAATAATGTATCATCCAAAGTGATGTTATCTGTGACAGTCACCTGCTTTAAGCTGAACCATTTTATGAATACCAAATAAATAGTCCTCTTGTACTGAAAACACATTTGTGACTTTAATCGTGCTGCTTGGATGGAAATATTTTTACTGATTTCTCTGTAACTTGACAGTGAACCTGTCCATCATGAATGGCCTACTCTTCTATTATTTGTTTCCACTTGAATTTATCCACCAAAGATCTCATTTGTGTATCATCAATAAAGTTGTATGTTTCAACTGACAAAAAAATTGTTCTGATGCTTGAATTTAAAACCTAGCTGGAGAGATAAGGTACACAAACACAAAAGGATTGCTAACAGTACCCTGGCATATGCTCATTGTCAAATATATGCTATCTGGTTAAATGAAGCGGACGTTGCTGAGAAAGCTTCACACTTAAGGGCACACTTAAGCTGGGCCCTGAAAGACAGCATAGAAGGGCATTCCAGAAGGGGAAAATGGTTTGATGAAAGGCACCGAGGTGGGAAATCTGCTCCTATGATAGGAAAGAAGCCAGTTTGCCTGGAATAGAAGCCATGGGAAGAGGAGCAATGAGAGATAAACATGAAAATTCAGGGTGAGGAAAGTTTGAGGAAGATCCTGAACCCCAAGCTGAGATAATGAGACATTATCCTGTCATATTTTGGGAGTCACTGGACATTTTTGACAAATGGAAAAATAATCTGGTGGCAATGTGCAAGATGGATTGGAGTTGGGGTGGGGTTAGGGGTGGAGACCGGAAATGAGGACACTTGTTAGAAAGTTAGAATAAACCAAACATGAGATGATGTGGGGCGAAATGGGGTGGCAACTAAAGGAACTGTTAAGGTATGATAGTAATAGGAGACTCTTACAAAAAAAAACAAAACCAAAAGGACCCAGATCTGCTGTTTGACACTTGGTTGTGGGGCAATAAAGAGGAAGGATTGTGTGACCCCATGTAGGTCCTGACAGGGAAGGGCCCTCTTTTGGGGGCAACTGTGGGGACAGCGCAATGCCAAAGTGAGTCACCATTTGGAATGAGAAAAAGCAGTGTGGCAGAAAGAATGATTCTTGGCACAGACCGGTGATTGGTTCCCTAGGGTTAGAGGTCTAGGTCAGCCTTCTTTACGAAGGGGGAGTGGTGGGGCCTTTGTGGGGTCACCACCCCAGTTCACTTAAGAGCAGGTGTACCTTCCTTCCCTCTCTGGCACACCGATGCAATGAAAAATGAAAATGGGAGAAGTCCCAGAGATTTTCCAAACCAGCCTGCTTTCCTGAAACCCCTCACAAAGTCATTTTTGTGTAAGTGTGTGGTAGGCTGTGGCAGGGATAGAAATAGGGACTCCTGGAAGGAGGGTATATAGAAAAGGGAAAGATAGGCCTTAGATATTGATACAACTTATCTGGAGAGCAATTTGGTAATATTCATAAGAAGCTTGAAATATCTACCTATCCCTCAGCCAAGTATTCCACTTGGAGGTTTTTTTTCCTAAGAAAACAACCAAATAAGTGTACACAGAGAAATATACTAGGCTGTTAATTTCAACACTGTTTCTAAGAGAGAAAAACTAGAAGCAACTTAAATATCTAACACTATGGAATTGGCTAAACAATAGACAGTATGTTCATGAGGTAAAATACTACACAACTGTTAAAAGTAAGAGATCTATTGTACAGCATGTTGAATATAGTTAATAACAGTATATTATGTACTTAAAAATTGCTAAGAGAGATTTGAAGTGTTCTAACTACAAAAATGTGGTAACTATATGAGATAACACATATGTTAATTAACAATGTATACATATATCAAAACATAATTTTGTATCCCATAAATATATATAATTTTTATTTGTCTGTTAAAAATAAATTAAAAAAAACATTCACTATATGTAACGGCTTATGGCATCAGTCAAAAAGGTTCACACAGTTGAATCTAGGTGAAAATTCTTTCAGATGTTTATTATGTACAACTCTGCATTTTTTACATAGAATTGGAATCATATTGTACATCAGTGGTTCTCAATGTGTAGTCCATGGACTACTGCAAGTCACTGAAAATATAAGGTCAAAACTATTTTCAAAACAATACTAACAAGTTATTTACTGTTTTCACTGGGTTGGCATTTGCAGTGATGGTACAAAAGCAGTGGCGAGTAAAACTGCTGGTGCCTTTGCATGGATTAAGGCAATGTCCCAAAACTATACTAGTAGTGATTGCATTCTTTACAGCTACAGATAATTTTTTTAAATCCAATTTCATTTTAAAATGTCTTTAATAAAATCCTTATTTATAATAAAAGCATAAGTTTTACTAAATCTCAATGTTTTTTAATATTCTGTGTGATGAAATAGGAAGTATGCACAAAGCATTTCTACTGCATAGCTTAGGACAATGGTTGTCTCTAAGGAAAATATCCGCATAATCATTTGAGTTACGCAGTGAATTAGCTGCTTTTCTTATGGAACATCATTTTACTTGAAGAATGACTGGCAAACTATGGTATTTCAGACTTGGGTATCTGGCAGACATTTTCTTGAAAATGAATGAAGTGAGCCTTCAAGGGAAACAACTGACGGTATTGGTCACCAACAATAAAATTTGAGCTTTCAAATAAAATTAGAATCTTGGAAAACTTGCATCCACAACCGTAAGTTGAATGTCTTGTAATACTTGGAGATTTTTCTGAAGAGATCAGTGGTGATAATAATGAAGATGATGGCCTTTTTTTCTTTTTCTCCTTCTATGGGAGAACCCTAGGGCCTAATGTTGATCTTGGTTTAAGATCAAATGAGACCATTGCAACCCATATGACATTGTGCCTATGGCCATTTAATAAAGAATACCCTTGCTATGGCAACGAGATGACCCTGGATGAGGCTAGACCCAGGAATTTTTGAACCCTACTAAGAAGAACCTGAAAAGATGTCAGTCCTGGAAGAGTAATGTCTTTTTCTGGGTGAGATAGAGGTAGCATTTGAGCTCATATATAGAAAATGGATGCATCAGCATCTCTTATCTTGATCCCAGCTATTCAGATAACCCAACCAACTTCCTTTGCTCTGATTAACAGCAGACATTTCCATCTCTTTCAGATGAAACCTATCCCCATACACAGGTGTGTAGTCTGACCTAATGAGTGAGCTCAGAATCACACAACAGGCAAATATTGCTTTTCGTAAAGTCTGGGGGTTTTTTGTCTTACATCACATCATGTGTGAAAGAACAGCAGCATAGTCCAGGCGTGGCTGAGACTTAAAAGAACACTTCTTTGAAAGGTGTAACTTAGTAAAATAATAACAATAGGCACCAGGAATTGAGTATCAGCTATGTAGTGTTCTATTATTCCTGAAATGTGACTGTTGAAACATTCTTTAGACATTCTGTACTATGGTTTTTATCTTATATGTTGTGTGTCCAGGGCATGAGTGAAGTGGTACAGTTCTCACAACTATGTTTACACTGAATAATCCTGCTTACCTTGCTTTAATTTATTGGTCTGGGTAAACAATTGGATCAGGAATCAGTCATGTTCTCTCTCTTTTTTTTTAAAGAGTATGATCCAATAAATGCAGACTGAGAACACAGGGCTGTCACGTTAGTGGCAGAGCACAAGGATGAGGTGATACAATCTCCTGCTCTCAGGGTCTCTGGAGATGCATTTGTTTCCACCTTTTACCAGGCCAGATTATTCAACTTTTCCATTACTTGCAGGATATTATCACATATCTTTCCTTAAATCCCCTCTTTGTGCTTGAGCAAAAGGCTACATACTAAGAATAAGACCAGAAATGGGGTGGTAAGCAATAGGGTCCCAAGAAAACATGGGATATTTGAGTTGAGGTGGGCAAAGTGCAAATGGCACTTCCTTCCACACTCTGAGATGGAAAACTAACAGCCTACAATTAACTGAGAGGGCTTTCTCTCTGACGATTGGTTCTAGGCAACAAGGTAGTTGCTTCTATAGAACAATTTCATGGGGAAGAGAAACTGAGTGGGATCAGACATTTGCTTCTAAGGACATTGAAAAACATCCAGTGAAAACAATGAGTAGGCTTGAATATGGAATTTAATGTAAAAGATCAAATAGAGCAATTAAGGAATCCTACTCCAAGAATCCTTTTCCACTTAAAGCTGTCAGACAGAAATGTCTTGAAGAATGAGTTTAGAAATTAGTCTTGGCTGTTACTTAATTGTAATATCAGTTGAATTTACCACCTTATCAGGTTTCTTTAGTGAAAGTGGGAACACTGGTAACCAAAGTAAGTGATCTGGGAAATCCTGAGTCTTTTTAGGCTTTTTGAAAATAGTTACCATTGTGCCCTGCTTATAAAGAAAACAGCAATTTGTCTCATATGCTCCCACTGAGATTCATATTTTGAAATATGAAAATACCTTAGGTCTGAGGGTGATATTGCAATATTAGAATGAAGAAGAGAATTATAGATTTTGAGCATGCCTAAGAACATGAGTTTAGATCACTCCAAATTAATGGCAGTTGGAGTTCTTATCTATTAATAATATACTGATTAGGTCTAGACTTAAGTCAGATATGAATGTAAAATTTCAAGAGTGATCACTAAAAATAATAAAAATAGAGTGAATAATATCTAAAGCAGTAAAGAAAACAATGCACTAAGAAAAAATATTTTAATACAAAAGGTGAAAAATGAGACGAGAGAAGCCTCCAAAAAGCAAGACAAATAGAAAGGACATAGTTCAAGTGTATTCTTAATCACAGTAAGTGAAAATAGCTAAACTTACTAGTTAAAAGATATTATCAGATTTTTAAAATCTAGCTACGTGCTAAAGAATAAGCCTGCAGAAACTTAGAAAGCAAGATTGAAAAAGTTATACCATGCAAACACTAACCAAAAGGAAGCTGAAATAGCCAAATAAATAGGAGACAAAGTAGATTTTAAGACAGAGCGTTGACCGGGCTTGGTAGCTCATGCCTGTAATCCTAGCACTCTGGGAGGCCAAGGTGCAAGGATAGCTTGAGCTCAGGAGTTTGAGACCAGCCTGAACAAGAGCAAGATCCCATCTTAAAAAAAAAGAGCATTATTAAAGATAAAGAATAGGTGAATGGTTAAACACGTTGTGTTACATTCATATCATAGAATACTATTCAGCAATAAAAAGGAATGAACTCTTGATACACACAACAGCTTGGATGGATCTCAGGAGCATTACACTGAGTGAAAAAAGAAATCCCAAAATGTCACATACTGTATAATTCCATTTTTGTAACATTCTCTTTTAAGCTTTACTTTTTACTGATACACAATAACTGTACATATTTATGGGGTATCTGTGATATTTTGATACATGCCTACAATGTGTAATGATCGAATCAGTGTATTTAGGATAGCCATTACCTTGAATATTTATCATTTCTTTGTGTTGAGAATATTTCAGATCTTGTCTTCTAGCTATTTTGAATTATGCAGTATGTTGTTGTTAACTATAGTCACCCTACTGTGCTATTGAACACTAGAGTGTCTTCCTTATGTCTAACTGTATGTTCGTACCCATTAACCAACCTCTCTTCATAACCTCCCACCCCTTCTTAACCTCTAATAACTATCATTCTACTCTCTACCTCCATGAGATCCACTTTCTAAGCTCTCACCTATGAGTGAGAACATACAATTGTCTTTCTGTGCCTGGATTATTTCACTTAACATAATGACCTCCAGTTCCTTCCATGCTGTTACAAACGACAGGATTTAGTACCTTTTTATGGCCAAATAGTATTCCATTGTGTATATATACCATATTTTCTTTGTCAATTCATCTGTTGATGGGCACTTAGGTTGATTCCCTGTCTTGGCTATTGTGAATAGTGCTGCAATAAACATGGATTCAGGCATCCCATTGATATACTAATTTCCTTTTTTTAAAAAATAAAATGTCTAGAATAGGCAAATCTATAGAGACAGAAGGTAGAATAATGGTTGATGAGGGCTGGAGGGATGGCAGAGGCAAGATGGAGTGTGACAGCTAATAGGTGAAGGGCTTCTGTTTGGGACAACGAAAATGTTCTAAAATTGGTTGTTATGGTGGTTGCACAACTCTGTGAGCATACTACAAAATATTAAATTGTACACTTTAAATAATTGAATTGTTTGGTATGTGAATTATATCTCATAAAGCTATTTTTTAATCTTACGTTAGACTAGAAGAAAAAGGCTAAGCATTAATCAGCTAAGCATCCAAATTAAAAGTTAGAAAAAGGCCGGGCGCGGTGGCTTACGCCTGTAATCCTAGCTCTCTGGGAGGCTGAGGCGGGCGGATTGTTTGAGCTCAGGAATTCGAGACCAGCCTGAGCAAGAGCGAGACCCCGTTTCTACTAAAAATAGAAAGAAATTAATTGGACAACTAAAAATATATAGAAAAAACTAGCCAGGCATGGTGGCTCATGCCTGTAGTCCCAGCTACTCGGGAGGCTGAGGCAGGAGGATCACTTGAGCCCAGGAGTTTGAGGTTGCTGTGAGCTAAGATGACACCACTGCACTCTAGCCCGGGCAACACAGTGAGACTCTGTCTCAAAAAAAAAAAAAAAGTTAGAAAAAGACCAAAAGAATAAAACTAAAAATAGTAGAATGAAAAAGACAAGAGTAGAAATAAATAAAATAGAAAACAAAATACATTTGATAGAATCAAAAGAGCCAAAAATTATTCCTCAAAAGGTATAACAAAAAAAGGCAAAACCTTTGATGAGACTTAGTCAAGAAAAAAAGGTGAAAATAAACAATATTAACAATAAATAAGAGAACATAATAATGAATAAGCAGTTACTTTAACAGATAAAAGAATATGATGATTAACTTTATGACAATGAATTTGAAAATGTGGATGAAATGGATGAGTTCCTTGAAAAGCAAAACTTACCAAAACTGGCTCAAAAAGAAACAGAAAACCCAAATCATCTTATAATCACTGAAAAAAATAAATCAGTAGTTTAAAAGTTACCTTCCCATAAAAACAAAACAGAACCAGATGGAGCAAATTAATTCCAATCTGACACAAACTCTTCCACAGAATAGAAAGAAGTAATGCTTTCCAATGCATTTTCTGAGACTAGTATAAAATTTATATCAAAACTGACCAAATAAGTAGGAAAATGAAAATTACAAACAAGTCTCATTCATAAACATAGATGTGAAAATTTTAAACAAAATACCACCACCAAGTAGAATATAGTAATGTGTAAAGAAAAAAATCACGATCAAAGTGGTAATGCAGAGTTGGCTTAGCATTTACAAAAAACCCATCAAATCTTTATTGATATATTCTAACAGTACATGGAAATATCAAGATCAAAAAGAGCTACATCGATTTTTTTATCTGTCAATTATTTTATTAAGATTACATTTATGTGGTACAATGAATTTGCAAATATGAAGTATCAGGTATATTTTATTGCCAAAAGTTGCATGCCAATTGGCAAATCATTTCATAGACTATGTTGTAAAATATATCATTTTGTTAATATCTGTATTCGTAAGACATACCTTAGTACATGATTAACAGAGGAAAAAACTCTAAACCAGGGATATTTTTATCTTTATTTTTATATTTCAAAATATTTTGGAGGTACAAACATTAAGGGTATTTATATTGCTTTTGCAACATTTGAGGCATAGCTACAAATGTGCCCATCCCCAGACAGTGCATACCACACCCATTAGGTGTGAATTTATCCATCCCCCCCCCCGCCCAACACCCAGTGAATGCTACTTGCATATATGCACATAAGCGTTGATCAGTTAATATCAATTTGATGGTGAGTACATGTGGTGCTTGTTTTTCCATTCTTGTGATACTTCATTTAGAAGAATGGGCTCCAGCACCATTTGGGATAATACAAGAGGTGCTACATCACCATTGTTTTTGTGGCTGAGTAGTGCTCCATGGTATACATATACCACATTTTATTAATCCACTCATGTATTGATGGGCACTTGGGTTGTTTCCCATCTTTGCAATTGCGAATTGTGCTGCTATAACCATTCAAGTACAGGTGTCTTTTTTATAGACTTTCTTTTTTTCTTTTGGGTAAATACCCAGTAGTAGCATTGCTGGATCAAATGATAGTTCTACTTTGAGTTCTTTGAGGTATCTACATATTGCTCTCCATAGAGTGTTGTATTAGTTTGCAGTCCCACCAGCAGTGTATGAGTGTTTCTATCTCTTCATATCCATGCTAATATTTGTTGTTTTGGGACTTTTTGATAAAGGCTATTCTAACTGGGGATAAGTGGTATCTCACTGCGGTTTCGATTTGCATTTCCCTGGTGATTAGAGATGTTGAGCATTTTTTCATGTTTGTTGGCCATTAGTCTATCTACTTTTTGTAGAAGACTGAAACAGGATCCGCACCTTTCACCTCTCACAAAGATCAACTCATGGTGGATAACAGACTTAAACCTAAGGCGTGAAACTATAAGAATTCTAGAAGAAAATGTTGGAAATACTCTTCTAGACATTGGCCTAGGCAAATAATTTATGAAGAAGATCCCAAAGGCAATCACAGCAACAACAAAAATAAATAAATGGGACCTGATCAAATTAAAAAGCTTCTGTACAGCCAAGGAAACTTTCATGAGAGCAAACAGACAACCTACAGAATGGGAGAAAATATTCACATGTTACACATCCGATAAAGGACTGATAACTACAATCTATTTAGAACTCAGGAAAATCAGCAAGAAAAAATCAAACAACCCTATCAAAAAGTGGGCACAGGACATGAACAGAAACTTTTCAAAAGTAGATACACTGGTTTTTAACTACCTTGGTCCAGAAGCCATTCACATTACTTTTGCTTATAGTACCATGTCCAGATTTAGTCATATGGCCCCAATCTAACTGCAAGACAAACTGGGAAAGTATGTAAGTACAAAGATCATTTGGTAAGTACTAGCTATACCTGCCATATCACAGTACAAGAGATAAATAGATAAATGGAAAGGCTTAGAGACAGACTTAAGTAGATATAGAAACTTAGTATATCATAAAATTGGCACCTTAAATCAATGTAGAAAGGATGTATTATTTAACATAGCGTATTGGAAAGACTGGCTCACTATTTGAAGAAAAATAAAACTGGAGCCCTTCCTAACTCCAAGTGTACATCTAAACTCCAGAGGATAAAAGATCTAAGTATGAAAGATAAATTTGAGAAGTTAATAGAAGATAATATAGGAGAATATCTTTGTGATCTAGAATTACATAATTTCTTAAACAAAACCTCAGAAGTAGATACCATAAGGCATGAAAGATTAATAGATTTGATTACATAAAAATAATAATTTCTATTCAATAATATACACCATAAACAATGTTAATAGATGACAGATAAAAGATAGCTACAGCATCTTTTTTTTTTCTTTAAGAGACAGGATGGATCTTGCTCTGTTGCCCAGACTGGAGTGCAGTAATGCAATCATAGCTCACTGCAACCTCAAACTCTTAGGCTCAAGTGATCCTCCCGCCTCAGCCTCCAGATGGCTAGGACTATAGGCATGTGCCACCATTCCCAGCTAATATTTTTGTTTTTTGTAGAGATGAGGTCTTGCTATGTTGCCCAGGCTGGTCTTGAACTTTTGACCTCAAGTGACCCTCCCACTTCAGTCTCCCAACGTGCTGGTCTTACAGGCATGAACCATCACACAAAGTATTCCTACAAATCCAAAAGAAAAAGACAAGAACACATTGCCCTAAATTGACAAAATATATGAAAAGTGTACTGAGAGCACAGGAAAACCAAAATGTTTAAAAGTACATGAAGAGATGTTCAAATTCATTATTAATCAGTTAATTGTAATTATAAATCCATTTATATCTATTCAGCTGGCAAAAATTAGAAAGCTGGGACATGCCAATTGTTAGAGAGGGTGCACAGATAGAAGAATTCTAACATACACAGCTGATTGAAGTTCAGACTGGAGCTGCTATTCCAAAGAGCAATCTGGCAGTACTTAATCAAATGAATAATACATATGCCCTATGGCTCAACAATTCCATTTCTTTTATATATATTCCAGAACACTTCTCACATAGGCCCATAAGGGGACATGCATGAAGACATTCGTCACAGTGTTTGAGGTAACAGGGGGTTGGAAGCAGTCTAGAATCCATTTCCAGGGAAATGAAGAAGTAAATTAGAGTGGATGAACACTGTTGTACATTATGAAACAGTTTGAAACTACAGACTACATAAACACAGAGCAATATGGGTGGATCTTTTATAAAAATACTACTGAGTGGGGAAAAAACAGAATGAGATCCACAGCGCCATACTACAATCTAAATTTATGCATACAAAATAATGTAAGTTTGAAAAGAACTCAAACAAAAATATTCACATCAAATATATTAGCATAGTTGCCTCTTGGGAGGAAAATGGAAGTAGAGAATAGAGAAGAAAGGAAACAAATAAAGTAGTAAATGAATGGATAAAGAAAAGAGGAAAGAGTTTGGCTTAGACCAATGCAAATGGTATGCTATGAAGGGAGGAATATGGTTAGTATAATTCTCATCACCTGAGGTCCCAAAAAATCAAAAGAAAAAAAAAGGAAGGAAGGAAATCCATTAATGTTGTAGTAGCATAAAAGTTTAAATTATTATAACAAAAGACTCAAAGATGGTATGACTTTACACAAAGAGCGCAATGCGCACCACCCGAAGGATGGACATATTTGAAACTCGGACTTGGAGGGGAGGGCGGGCAAGGGCAACATACGTAACCTAAACATCTGTACCCCCATAATATGCTGAAATAAAAAAAATAATAATAATAAAAAAGATGGTATGACTTTTAAAACAACAACAAAAAAACTTTCTCATTCACAAAAGCATCTGAAGCTAATGTTGCAGGCCAGCAGGGAGGCTCTGGTACATGTGGCCATTTGGGGTTCCAGGCTTATTCTATATTGTAGCTCCAACCTCCTCTAGATATTCAGAGTTCTCTCCATTCAGCTGATGGATGGGAAGAGGGCACAGATCAGGCATGGGGAAGTTTTATGAGGGAAAATTTGGAATCCATCACTCTGGCACAATCCATTGACCGGAACTGAGTCTCATGGTTGCATCCAATCATAAGGGACATTGACCACTGTAATCTAGCTGGGTTCCAAGGAGGAAGCAGAAGGCATGGATATTGGGGAGCACTAACAGCCTTTACCACAATGTGCAAGAGCTTTGTGGAGGGAATTATAAAATGTTGTTTAAAAATATTTGTCATTCAGAATGCTGGTCTCAGTGCCTACTTTTCCTGACTCTGGGTAATAGTTTTCAAACTCTTCAGTACCTTTCTCAGGGCTAGCCTGATCCCCAGGTTCCTCCCTTCACCCTCAATGCCCATGGTCATTAATGTCTTCCATTTCCCCTGCGACTGTGTTCAACCCCCAAAATGTGAGGGAAGAAGAGCAGGCAGGCATTGGGGTTAGAGAATGGACAGGAAGTCAGCAATAGAGGCAGGGAATAAACACGAGATTTGTACTTACTTCCTCATACTTTCAGGTACTATTGCAGCCTTAAAAAATAAGCATCAGCATGTAATCATCAGAGAAAAATGCAATGAAGTTATTTTCACTGAAAAATTAATGAATAAATTTAGAGGAAAAAAATCTATCAAAAAATATTTTCAACTTAATAGGGAGGCTTCATTACATGGAAGTGCCTTAGTCCAATTACGTTTTACAAAGGTATTGTTTTTCTACACAAGAAGTGTTTATAAAAACATGCTAATGTATTTGATAAGGTTTTTGATACAGTATTTAGAAGGATTAGACTGAATCTTTCTAAACAATGAGATTCAACTCTGGGCAAAGGGAAAAGCTATGAGACCAAGGCAGCTGAGGGTGTGAGGGGTGCAGAAATGGTCTGATCCTCCTGCTCTGTCTTGAGGTGGGAAGGTGCTGCTCCCCTAGTCCCTCTAGTATTCCAGAGCCTCTCATCCCCTGCATTCAGCATCTGACTTTGTTGCTCAATCCAAAAATATACCTGGACAGGTGACCAAGGTGGAGACCTGAGTAAATGCCTTTGGCTACCTCCTCTCTTCCCCAAATTCCCACAGGGGTAACCCAGCCCCAGCAGAGAGGGCACCACTGTTCCTGCCACTGGAAACCAGAACACATCCCTTCTAGAACAATGCAGCTGAGGGTTTCCATGAGGCCTGGAGAAGGGATTACTAGGGGGAGACGTCCTATACCTGCACGATCTCTGCCCTTATCCACAGTGCCTGAAGTGGAAGCCTCCCTGGACCCTGTCTGCTGCCTCCCACCTAGCCTGAGAGGTGCAGTGTGGCAGGCCTCTCACCCCAAACTCTACATCTCCAGGGCACCCAGGAGGAGCCTCACCTTACTTCAGGGCTGCTGCCTGCTAGCCACCTTGCTCCCTGGTGGCCCCTCAGCCAGGCTTAGGCTGGTGTCCAAGGAACTTTCACCTGCTGACCATACTGAGTAACCTAAACCAGGGGTTCTCAATTGAATAAATCTACAAATCCCTAGAAATTGTATACAAGGTTGTGTGTTGGGAGTAAGGAGAAGGTGCATTTGAGTTTTCCAGAAGAAACAGGCTATAATTACCAACATGTTTTTAATGGGAAGCATGACCCCAAAGATACTAAAAACCACTGGCCCAGAAGGTCTATGTTTACACTTGTTCTAAATAGGATGATTTTTATTTTCTTGTAATAGTGAAATTAATATAGTCATCATAAAAATTTCAAATAATGCAGAAATGTATTCATCCATTCATCTAATAAGTCTTTATTGAGTGCCTATACAAGGCACTGAGGATACAATGGTAGGAAAAACAGACTAGGTCTTTGAATTTATGAAGGTCACAGACCAGTGGCATATATCCATTAATCAAATAATCAAATGAGTGTATGAATAGTTATAATTCCACATAGGTACAAAAAAGAAATGGAACACAGATATGTATGTAAGAGTATATAGCAGAAGATCAAGACACACTTGGAGGGGCTAGAGAGGAAACACGGAAAACTTCCCTAAGGAAGTAAAGTTTGAGCTGAAATAAGGAAAAGCATAGTCAACTAAGCAAAGAGAGCACTATAAATGTCTTATAATTGCACAGTCTACAGAATGCCGTAGCTAATACATTGTTGGGCTTTCCTCCAGCTGTTTTACTATGACTATACAAATATGTGTATGCATATACATGTATCTATGTGTAATTGGAATAAATCTCAGACAACAAACTCAGGTGTGTAGGACATCTAACTTTTATTTCCTATAGCAATACTTCTAATTTCCATTTTGTCTTCCCATTCCATAAGGGTGGCTGAAATGGAATCAATTTAAGATCTACTGTGTTTTCCATGGTGTGCCTAAGTCCAAGAATGCTTAAAGGGTGCCTTAGAGTTGCTGGAAGGAAGAGGTCCGTGTGGTTCTAGGATCGTTGTCCTACATAATTCACTATTCTCATTCCTTTCTCATGGCCCCTTCAGATATGGTGGCTATTTTGCTTGTATCATATTTGAATGATTAAGACTTTCTCTGCTGCTTCCCTGCCTTTGCTATGCTGGAGTAAAGAAAACTTGGTTAGACTCTATACTATCTGTCTGAAAGTAAAATAAAGCAGCCATCCCCGAGGTATCTCTTAAGAGGCATGACATGTCACCTGCACAATCCAATCCAACAGACATATCTGAGGAACTTCCAGTCAATGACAGACTGAACTGATTTGGAAAGCTTACCCCTTCCCACTTGAAACTCACAGAAATGATAGAATATGCACCTTCTCTAAAAACAGTAATATAGTGAAGCTCATGATCACAAAATGAAAATCTCCAAAAAACAAAGAAAGAGCTAGCAACAATGAGCTGAAGATAAAGACAAACAGATATTGGCTTTAAGAGCTGGGGACCAGAGTTTAATCCCACACTGGGACAGGAAACAATACCTTTAGGCTGTGGAAGGTGGGAAGCTGGTACTGAACTCCTATCTAAATCTAGATCTCACAGAAGCACAACCAGTACATGAAATGATGAGTAGAAAACTTTTTTCCCCACAGCAAAGTACATGATAAGAAAGCTTGTCTGTTATGTGAGGTCATGGGTAGATACAGAGGTCCCTGGACACAACCAGACCAGCTACACCCATAGGTGTGGGGTTGAATTCATAGTTCCTACATGTTAGAGAACCCAAAGGACATAAACTAACATAAAAATTTATCTGTAACTGGTGAAATTTGTATGGCTCTAGCAGAGGCAAACTCAAAAGCAAGGAGAAAACTAGGACATTGGAATATAGATCTCAAGAAATCACTAAGAGTACAGCACACAAAGATAACAGTGTAAAATACGAACAAGAAGTTAGAAGACATGGCAGAAAAAAAGGAAAGCTTCAAAATATACCTAGAAGGAATTCCATAAATAGAGTCTAGAGAGAATGAGGAAGAGGTAATATTTGAAGAGATTGTGGCATAGAATTTTCAACAACTGATGCAAGACATGAATCCTCATATTGAACATGCCGAGTCTTGAGCAGGATAAATAAAAATAAAGCCATAAGTAGACACATCTTAGTGTAGAGCATCAACTATACCTAGCATGATATTTTCATGTGTTTAGGTTTTGAGAAACCACAAAGTCCTTCCATAAACCTTTCCTGAAGCAAAGAATGGGGAAAATGGAAAAAAATATTATGGGAGGGAAAAACAAGAACATAAGTTTATATTTAAAATGTAATATTCTGTCATATTTGCATACATCTAAATATGTATATAAATATTTATAATTTCTAGTACAATATTGAATGTCTATTTTAATAATAAATAAGAAACCATCTTTAAGAAAAGGAAGAAATGGCACTTTCTTTCCAGATTCCAGAGTACTGATAATGTTTAACAATTTTCTGTATTTATCATCCCATCCTTTAGTAAATCATTGTATATTCTTCTTTCTGACTATTCAGAGATTTCCCTTGGGGACATAAATAAGATGAGCTCATTGGGAAATGGTATCAGCTGTTAGTCAAGCCACAATTTCTATCCAGTTTATTTACTTGTACCCTGATTTCTCCTAGACACTAAATTCTGAGCATAGCTATTTTAAGCTACAACTAAGGTAATCAACATACAGTAATGGTGACTAGAGCACTGTCGTAATGTGAAACATCACAGACTTGGAAAGGATGAGGAAGACAGATTGGAAAAACAGGTAAATTGTGGGTAACAGTCTAAAGATACTTTCTGAAAACCGTTAGTCAACCTTTTAGGCAAGCCTCTCTGGGTATTTCTAAGAAACAATATATGAAGCAAATGTTGATACAGTGACAAAACACAGAATACAAAATTGATTTTAACCAAATTCCAGTTCTGCCTATCTCCCAGAAGAACTTCCTTGAACTTTTCCATTCTCCAAATTTCTCCAGTCCCCTGCATTACTTCCATAGGTGACTATTCATATCTATTGTCTGTGCGCTTCAAAGTTTATGTTATCTCTGACTGAAATAGAACTATCAGAAGAGTTAAATATCATCTTTGTCAAAAAAGTAACAATAGCACTGAAAGGAATACAATTAAAACAGGAAAAAATATTTCTGGGATTGAAAAACATTTTCGAATTTAAAAACTTAGATTAAATGAAAGAAGGATGTCACTGTTGAAAATTCAATAAGCAGCCAGGAGGATCAAGTGAAAATTTAAACAATAAATGAAAATGATGAGAGAGAAACAGATCTTGGAGGACAGATCCACAAGGCCCAACATATTAATGAATTCTAGAATGAGAAAAGGAAACAGATGGAGAAGTGACAGGTAAAGAAATAATGAAGAAAATTTTCTCTAATCTAAATAAAGTCTTGTGGCTGAAGAGTGAAAGGGTACCCCAACTTCCAGATGGGCTTAATATAAAAGTTCAAATGTTTAGAAGTATCCTTATAAAATTCATAGACTCCAATGATAGAAAATATTATTAAAAGAATGTTACATAAAAATGAAAAATATCAGACAGATTATTTTTACTTGCCATTCCGGAGGCAAGGAAACAATGGAACAATATATACATATTACTAAGAGAAAAGAGTAGTAACCCCCAAATAGTGTGCCCAGTCAAGGCACACTTCACAAGTCAAGGTGAAGTACGAGATATTCAATCACACAAAGATTCAAAAAGAATACGATCCATGTCTAAATTATCACAGGTAGTATTTATTGAGGACTTAGTACTTGCCATGTACTGCTCTAAGCACTTTACGTATCTTGTTTAATCCCCTCAACAACCTTACGAGATACTATTCTTAGCCTCATTTTCATATAAAGAAATTGATACATACATGGTTAATAACTGACCCAAGAGCATACAGCTTTTAAATAAATAGTCTTTAACTCAGTCACTATCTTTCTGAGACCACAAATTTAGCCACTAAGAACTAAATGCTACCTGGACTTTGTATAGATGTTTGTAAAGATTTCCTATTGTTGAAGTCAGGGAGCAGTAGGAAAACACGGTGCTTCAGTGGGAGGTATGATTCTATCATTTGGGTTCAACAGTAGAGAAATACCATTGGATTTTGAGTGCCAGCACCCATGAAATGAAATGTGCGGAAAAGCATAGCAGGTTTCCCAAAGTAACAACATGATAAATGTGTGAAAATAGAAATTTGAATAAAGAAAAAGGCAAAGGAGGTTCAACAAAATAAAATCAATAGTAAAAAAATAATAGGAAACATAAAACAAAATAGAGTGAATAAAATCAAGAGTATTAACTGTTGCAGTAAACATGAAAGGGCACAGACCATGATATTGAGTTAAGAATAAAATCCAGCTACATGTTGCTTACAAAAACACAATAATACAACAACAAAGAAAGATTGAAATAAATCAATGGGCAAGGAGATATCAGGCATATGCAAGCAAAAAGAAAATGGGATTGAAAACATTAATATAAGTCAAAGTGGAATTTTAAATTAAGCAGGACAAAAGGGGCTCTAAAAACAGTTTAAAACATTATATGCATGAATGAAAAAAGGCTCAACTTAAAAAGAACTTATAACAGTTATAATCTTGTAGATACCAAACAACATTGTAACTAAACAGATAAAGCAAAAGCTATTAAAAGTACAAGGAAAACTTTAGTACACTTCTATCAGAATTTGACCAATCCAGTAGACAAGAACATAATCAAAGACATGGAGGATCTCAATAATCAATTAGAAATTTCAATTCTATATAGGTAGAAATTTGCATCATATAAGGAGAGAATGTACATCTGTTTTTCTTACATCTATGCAACTTTAAAAAATTGATCATATCCTTGGCAACATAAAAATACATTAATACATTCTAACAAGGAGAAAATATATAGGCATGTCCTCTTAACAAAACAAAATTAGAAACAAATAATAAAAGATCATAAAATGTAACTGCCTGATAATATAGCAACATTGTCCAAAATAACCCCTGGGTCAAAGAGAAAATTAGAAAATAAAATTGCAAGCTACATGGAAAGCAAAGAAAAGGAAAATAAATTATGTCAAAACCTATGGGGTGTGGCTAAAGCTATACTCAGAGAATAATATATAGTATTAATTACCATTATTATTCAATAATGCCATATATAAAGGGAATAAGCACTCTCCTTGAAGAATTAGAAAAGCACAATAGAACTAATCCAAAGACAGTACAAGAAATTAGTAAAGTTAAAGTTGAAAATAATGACCAAGAAAAACAAAGTGATAAACAAAAAGATGGTCCTTTGAAAAGACTAATAAAATAAATAGACTCTTCATGAGTATGAGTAAGTAAAACCAGAGGGAAAGCAAAAGCATACAAATTATGAATAATAAAGGCTTGAACCACACATATAGATGTGATTAATATAATTATAATTTTACATGCAAATCTGTAACATCAAATTTGAAAATCTAAAGATAATGTATAATTTCCTAATAGTATAGAAGTCACCAACATTAACCCAAAAGATAGAAAATTTGACTAGACTGATTACTACAGATAAGATTGGAAATATGTTTATAGATCTGCCATTAAAAAAGAAACAGGGACAAATGGTTTTGCAGTTCAGTTCTATCTAACCTTTAAAGAGATAATACCAATATTATTTAAACTCTATCAGAAAACAGAGAAAAAAATTGAAGGTTCAGTAATGAATTTTATGAAGTTAGCAAACCTAAGACCAAAACTGGATAAAAACAGCATATAAAAAGATAGCTATAAACAAATATCAATAATAAATATAAAAACCAAAATCAATATTAACAAACTATAAAACACATAAACAAATGAACCCAAAAGTATAGCAAAAAAAGAAACTATAGTAAGACTGATAGGGACTGATCCACAAAGACAAAAATAGTCAAACACCAGGAATTCTATCAGTACAATTCATTACATAAAAAATTAAAAAGAGTATACAATTCTGCCAATAGATGTTGAAAACTCACTAGGAAAAAAATCAGCAGCTAATCCTAACAGATACAAGGGAATAACTTAAATATCAAAAGGACTTTTTACAATCAACAGCAATCCTCATTTTAACCATAAAATAGCAAAGTCATTTCCACTAAAACCAGAAACAAGTCAGTGTCACTCATAATCTCCATTTTTATTCAACAATATTTTTGAGATTATAGCTATTGCAATAAGATATGAAAATAAATAATGAGCATAAAATTGGGAAAAGATAAAAAAACAATTTCTATTTACAATTGATATGATTGTATTCTTCTAAAACATAGGGGACTATTTAAAACTTAGAAAGTCAATAAGCAAATTAGAAGAGGTGGTGGGACATAAGACAAATATAAAAAAAATCAATAGCTTTCCTCTATTCCAGCAAATTTTTAGGGAGTATCACACTGTAGAGCCCACATGCTAATATTATTCTCTTATTTATTTTTCTTGAAAGGACATATATCACTGGTGAATGGGTACCATTTATCTATCAAACTAGGCCATAGAATGATTTCATCAATTGCTAGTCCAAACAATTATCTCAGTCTCAATGTCCCTCTGATACTTATTTCATTTTTTATTGTATTAATTTCTTTATTTGTACCCAAGTATATTTCATAAATTTAAATCTGTATTTCACCCACTTTTTTGATAAGAATATTACTTTATCTTGTAAGTATCCACAAAAATGTCTTAATTCATAGTTCCTAATCCCTCTAGATTTGACAGTTCATTCCATGCTTCAAAAAGACCAGTTTCTTATCTTTCATTTGAAGGCACACATGACAATATATGACTATCCTGTTAGAAGACTAGCTTAGCCAGCAGACTTTCAAACTCTCAAATACATTGATTAAATCATTCATTGTCATATGTCCCAGGACAACATTAAGATTGCTTTCAGTGAAGTGTTATCACACTCACTTAGTCTACCTATTAGACTACCTTTTACAAACTGTGGCATTTTTGTAGACCATGGTGCATTTTATTTATCCTCTTGGTGTTTTAAATGTCTTTATAATGACCCCATAGCCCAAAAAATTACTAGTATCAGAAGCCAATACTATTAATTCCATCTTTAATAAAACAGGTTCTGTGATATAGGACCTCCCTAACAATGCTCACTGCATCATACCTCAAATAAAGCAAACAAGAGTAATAATGTTTCCATTTACAAATAAGAATAACATCATATAAAAAACCTATGACTAACCCGATCTAGTACACATATAAGAATAACATCTATTGGATGTTGGGCAGGGGGGAGGGGTAGGAGGGAGAGGGGAGGAAGGAGGAGGGGACGGGTATATGCATATACAAAGAGTGCAATGCGCACCACCCGAAGAATGGACATATTTGAAACTCGGACTTAGGAGGGGAGCAAGGGCAACATAAGTAACCTAAACATCTGTACACCCATAATATGCTGAAATAAAAAAAAAAAAAACTATGGCCAATAGCGTATGAACAATCCTGCCAAAAAAGTGGAGGAAAGGATGGCATATTCCATGTTTGGGGCTAAGAAAAAGAAGTAAAATGACATCTCTACTTCATAGCACACACGAAAGTACATACCAGAAGGATTAAAAAGACACACACACACACATACACACAGAGAGCTATTTTTAAAAGCTCGAAGAAAATATTTTAAAATTCTTTTAAAATCTTGGGGTGGGAAAGGCCTGTCTAAGCATGACTCAAAACCTAGAAGCCATAAAGGCAAAGGCTAAGGGATATGGCTACCTGAAAATAGATCATTTACAGAGAAAAAAACACCATGAATGAAGTTATATGAGGTAACATATGCATGGAAAGATACACATGATGTATTTTAGGTAAAAAAAAAAATTGCAGAATAGAGCACTATAGGGACTGTGAGTTCATTTTCTGTTAAAAATGTGAGTATGTATAATATCTGCTTATGTTTGTGTATGTGTAGAAAACATCCTTCTGATAATAGTAGGTAACTCTGTAAAGATGGACAGGCAAAGGGCAGTTTTTATATTTTACTTTATATATTTACCTGTTTTAATTTTTTAATAAGTACGTGTTATTTCTACAGTGAAAATGATTCAGCTTTTAAAAAGAAGGAAATTCTATCACTTTCAACAACATGGATGAATCTAGAGAACATTAAGCTAAGTGAAACAAGTCAGGCACAGAAAGATAAGTACTGTATGATCTTGCTTATAAGTGGAATCTAAGAATGGGAGAAAATATTTGCACACTATGTGTCTGACAAAAGGCTAATATCCAGAATCTACAAGGAACTCAACTAAGCAAAAAGAAAGCAAACAACCCCATTAAAAAGTAGGCAAATGACATATACAGGCATTTTTCAAAAGATATATAAATGGCCAAAAAAACATATGAAAAAATGCTCAACATCACTAATCATTAGGGAAATGCAAATTAAAACCATAATGAGGTGCCATCTTACTTCAATTAGAATGACCAGTACTAAAAAAATCATAAAACAATAGATGTTCGCATGGATTCAGTGAAAAGGGAACACTATACCCTGTTGGTGGGAATGTAAATTAGTATACCCTCTATGGAGATCAGTATGGAGATTTCTCGAAGAACTAAAAGTAGATCTACCATTTGATCCTGCAATCCCACTATTGGATATCTACCCAGAGGAAAAGAAACCATTCTATCAAAAAGATACCTGCATTTGTATGTTTATCACAATACAATTCACAATTACAAGGATATGGAATCAACCTAAGTGCCCATCAACTGATGAGCGGATAAAGAAAATGTGGTGTGTAGTACACCATGGAGTACTACTCAATGATAAGAAAGAATGAAATAATGTCTTTTGCAGCAACTTGATTAGAACAGGAAAACATTATCCTAAGTGAAGTAACTCAGGAACAGAAAAATAAATGCCACATGTTCTCACTTTTATGTGGGAGCTAAACTACGGCTATACAACGGCACACAGAGTGGTATAATGGACATTGGAGATTCACAAGGGGGAAGGATGAGAGGGAGTGAGGGATGAAAAATTATCTATGGGGTACAATATACACTACTTGGGTGATGGGTACACCAAAAGGCCAGACTCCACCACTATACAATATATACAGGTAATGGACTTCAATTTGTACCCCCTGAATCTATTAAAATTTAAAAAAGAAAAATAATAATAAAGCAAGAACCAAGAAAAATGAATAAAAGAGTCAAATTCATAGACGTAGGGTAGAATGGTAGTTACTAGGGGCTAGGGGGGTGAGGAGATGGACAAGAAAAGGGGAGATGGTGGATAAAGGGTACAAAGTTTTAGTTAGAAAGAGTAAGTTCTAGTGATCTATTTCACAGCATGGTGACTATAATTAATGATGTATTATATATTTCAAAATTGCTAAGTGAATAGATTTTCAATGTTCTTACCACAAAGAAATGATAACTATGTGAGGTGATATATATGTTAATTAGCCTCTTTTAATCATTCCACAATGTATACATGTGTTATAACATCACATCATACCTGACAAATGCATACTATTATTACCTGCCATTTAAAAATAAAATAAAAATTGAAAAAAGAATAAATCACATTGCTGAAAAAAGTAAATATCTCTCAAATTCTGTTTGATAGCCAATTTGATCATACACCTTAATAGTCATAAAACTACCACCGCTGATACTCTCTTTTGCCTCTGCCAAAGCGGGATCTAGGCAGATGAAATTTATAATTGTGTCCGAGGAGAAATGTGCTCCAGGTCTTTAATACAAGTATTGGATTTCAGCAACAAGTTAATTCCCATAATTGAGATGGATGCACCAGATTCTCCTACTTTGACGGTATCAATATCTAGCTAAGTTGGATAAGTTCCCTGAGCACTAAATAAACAACCTTCTATGATATTTTGGTTTCTGATGTAGATTGATCCTAGGGAGAGAACAAATATTCTGAGCAGCATACACTGCTTGATAAGAAAGTGGTCTGCTTTATAATTATTAATATATTTTCTACAGTAACAAATTATCACTCCATCATTAATTTTCAAAAGAAAATCCCACCTCATTTAAGGTTCTATGGCCAAAGAAAGATGCTTGTATTACATCGACTCTCACTTTTTAAAATGTCAGTGGTTAACAGGGCCAGAGCATGACACTAAGCCCACTCTCAAGGTGGAATGAATTACATTTGCATGAACCTCTCAGGATAAAGTCGCCCTCTAATAAGGTTTCCTTCCCTCTCCTCTGCCTTCTCCCTCCTCCCACACCTGTCCTCAAACCACACACACACATTGCCCAAGCCCTTAACACAAGGCCTCAGAGGGTCCCGACGGACAGGGTCAAGCAGGAGGGACACCACTCTGAGAAGTCAATATTTCTCACCCTGTTTAATATCACATCCTCAGGGCGGGGCAGACCAGGGACCCCAGGATGGCGGTGAGACAGCTCTGGCTTAGAGGCAAGGAAGAGCCACAGTTTAATCAGATAAACCAAAGAAAACCTTCAGCCTGGGATGAGAAGCAAAATTAATGTAAAAAGCTAGTGTTGTAAACCGTATTAATCATTTTAAAAGCCATTCTCTAGGGAATTTAGCAGAGAAATTAATGCAAGAGAGCTCTAAACAAAACATTTGCCTGAACCACATCGATTTGCTAAACCTACACTTGGAATCTCTTTGGAAACAAGGTAGGCAAAATATGAATTTAAGAGAAAAGCAAACCTGTTTCCTGACCCTTGAAATATGATGCTTTGGTTGACAATTTATAGCAGAACTGAACTCCACCTTTGTAAAATCACCTTTGAACGCATTTGGACTGGAATAGACCCACTTGGATTCCCAAAACTGCCAGAGGAGAACAAAACCCAAATAGCAGGGTATCCTCTGAGTTTCTCGGTTTCCCAGGAGCTGCCAATCTCTCTTAAGAGAGGACACTGCCTCCTCTCTGCTCCCGTGAGCCACCACATTCACAGCCACAATCCTAGAACTCTGCCCTTCCCCAAAGGGTTGACAATGACAACCTCCTATGTGCACACATTGGGACATCAGCACGTGGCCTGGGCCAGGCAGTCACACACCTGTCTCACACAGCACTTTCCCAAAGTCCCTGTTATTCAGTCTAAATAATACCAGGTGTGGGACATCAAAAGTACACGCAGCACACCTACGGCTGTGCCACACTGAGGCTAGCTCCTTCTCAGCCTCTGTTCTGTTCCACAAGGGTTCCAAAAATCCTTGGCATCCAGTCACACCGAGGGTCACTGTAAAACCACAGTTATTATTCCATATTAAATGCCCACTGGTAAGTGGCATGGTGTCATGGAAATGTGATGGTCACTCCAGGAGACACAGAAGCACAGAGAGGCTACCACCAATCATCTCCCAGAAGGAGGAAATAAAGACAGAAGTGCCAGGGAGGGAGAGGAAAGAAGAGTGGGAAGGAACAAGGGGAGGGGAAAAGGAGCAGATGGTCACTAGTCGGGCTTGTGCCTGTCTCGATGGGGCTGTTCACTACTCCAGTTAACCTCACTTTCACCCCAGGTATAAAAGTCACTCTGCGCCTCAAGTTCAACATAGCTCAATATGAACATTTTTTTTCAGATGTTCCTAGTACATATCTGGGTCAAAGACAAGTTTGTATTCAACTCTATATTCTCAAGTACCCCAATGAATATTTATTATTATGTTTGAGGAGAAAAATTTTAAATCATGCTCTGAAAATTTGTCTATAGTATGATCCAATTTTGTGTAAAGAATACATACCTACATGGCTAGTAAAAGTGTCTGGAAGGGCACATATTCAGTTTCAATTCTGTGCTTCTTTCCCCAGCTGTCACAGTCCCTTATACATTTCTTTTTGTGGCCCTTCACTCTTTGACTCTGCCCCTTCTCTCTGGGAGATCACATCCACTGCCAAGTCCTCAGTTGTCATCCACCCTCTGATGGCTCTCAACTCCTTATTTGCAGCCCAGTCTTCTCCTCTGAGCACCGGATCAATATATTCGTATAACCTCATCCAAATGTCAGGCAGGTGCTTCATACTGAATTTATTTTAAATGGATGAATCCACCCACTACCCCCTCTTACCCACCCCCCTGCAAATCTTTTTCTCTCTCCTAACAATAGGAGCAAGAAAAATGTTAGTTCCTTTCCTCTCAGTCCTCCCTTAAAACTGATGTTAAATGAGTCCTTACATATATGCATGGTTTAGTAGGGTTACCATACACAAACTTTAAGCCAAACAGTCCCTGTTCCTTATGTCCAGTACAGACAATGTTACAGTACATATATGGAAACCTGGGGCTAAAACCAGACTATAACCAGACAGAGGATTTTACCCTTTCCTGGCCTCATATATAAAACAGGATAACATCCCCAAACCAGCTAGAGCTATATTATGGAGGCTGGTAAGATCATGTCTGAAGAAACACTGTTAAGTCCTTAGAAAAGAAATAAACCTCTCATCCTTTGAGAAATTATTTTAACAGTTGATTTGCAGGAATGACAGAACTCTACACAGTAGTCACTTAATAAATGGGAACCTTTATTGTTATTATTATTTATTAAATGACACTGAAACATAGCAGAATACCTCAGCAAAACAAAGGTCAACCAAAAAGCTATCAACCCTGCATTCTAGATAATTAAGGGTGCTCACTTTTCTTAATTAACTGCTATGTGCCAGAACATTGTAAGTACTATGCATATTACTTCATTTAATCCTCACGAAAAGCCCGATCTTCACCACTTATCTATCATTTAGGAGAAGAGACTTCAACCCACCTCATTTTTAATCTAAATATTTCTTCGACTCAGTACATGCTCCAATGAATCACCTGCTTCATTTCCAACACTTTTTCAAATATTTCCTAAAAATCAATATTCATTTTAGATAAATAAGAACACATAGATGAATAAAAAGCAAAAAAGCAAAGATCACTCATTATCCTTCCATCCAGGGACAACTACTGTTACTATTTGGATGTCTATAATTCCAGAGATTTTAGTGTCTTTTTTAAACATATGTTTTATTATTCTCAAAAAAATGGAATCATACTCTGAATACTGCTTTGTAGCCTACCTTTCTTACTTCACAATGCATGATGAATAGCTTTTCCTGGCAATATAGATTTTCATCAGCATAGTTATCATATCCTACTGTGTGACCATTCCTTAATTTATTTAACCAATCCAGTGTGCTAGATAGATACTTAAGTTGTTTCCAATTTTTACTACTGTAGATAATGCTTGGGATGAACAGCCTTGTACATACAATCTTTGGCCAATTATATAATTACTTCCTTAGGACAAAGGGCTTACATATTTTAAGGCTTATCATATGTATTACCAAATGGCCAGGGTTTTGAACGGCTCCATTTTGCACACCCTCATTGACACTGCACCATAGTAGAGAGGGACTTTTAATGGATCCCAAATATTTTCTAGTAAAAAATATTTCTTGGCTCTCAGTGCTCGATGGGATAATATTCAAACAGCTCCCCACAGCTGGTTTCACCCAGCTTTCCAAATGTATTTACTCTCACTCCTCACACTCTCCACTCTAAGCAGATTTGTCTCCTGACTGTCCTACGAAGAGGGTTCCTACCTCTGTGCCTTTCTCATATCATTCTCTCCTTGTTCCTGTCCCATGGAATGCCCTAACCACCCTGCTCCACTCAGGACTCGTTTTCAATGGCCACCTGCTCCACGAAGCTTTAGCTGACTAGCACATCCCACAGAAGCCTTTGCCTCCTCTGTGCTGTGAGAGCACATATCTGATAGTGAGTGTACGCTTCAGATATTCTCAGCTATCTTTTGGTTTGCATGTTTCTTATCTCTCCAACTAGATTATAAACTGAAGGACAAAGATGGTTTCTTTCTTTCTTCTTTCTTTTTTTTTCTTTCCAGCATTAACACACAACTTTATTGATGATACACAAATGAAATCAATGCAAGTGACAAAAGGGAGCTTACTTATGAAGAATGGATTCACTGTCACTTATGCAGAGGAAATAGTAAAAATATTTCGATCTAGGCAGCGAGATAAAAAGCAACAAACATGTTTTCAGAACAAGTAGTGATATTCATTAATCCAGCTTAAACCTGCAGACCAAGTTGGTTAAATATTAGCTTTGATGATACAATATGATACTCATTATTCAAAATTGGCAGCTGAAAGGATTCCTTTACCATATAAACAAGGTGGAGAAAAGGAATAGTTTACAATGTGTGTTGCTTCTAAACTACAAAATCAAGGAGTTATTCCTGGCTCTTTGGGAACATATGCTCAGCCAGTTTGGCCATGAATTTTCCAACTTTTACTTTCACCAAAAAATCATGGTGACTTTCTATTCCCAGAACCTTATCAGCACACACTTGAAATTCTTTCAAAAAGGAAAAAAGTGAACCTTCACTGAATTGATTCTGAGTAGGTTCATTTTCTTCCCATTTAAAATTGTCATTTATGTTCTCAAATATGACCAGAAGTTTAAGAATAACTTCTTTGTTCTCCTTCTTGTTAAAGAGGGAACCCAGTGAAGATGGTACTTGGGCTCTGAGCAGTTCCCCAGTCATGGCTGGATTTTCAGCCAAATTCAAAAGGAGTTTCAAAACCTGAAGTTTGGTTTCTTCATTTCCTGCTGAAAATAAACGAAAAAAGTCGGAAATGGAATTAGCAAGCATGTGCTGATACTCATTAGTAACAGTCATATTTGTAAGCAATCTTAGTCCAGCCAGCTGCACAGATGAGTTCAAGCGAGAAGTGATTGTGTCATCGCACACTTGATTCATGTATATCTTAAGCCTGCGCTGATTTTCAGCATTCACACTCAAGTTATTCAGGACAATTAAAGCCTTTTCCTTAACTATGGGATCCCGAGTATTGAGAATCTTTGCAACAATTGGGAGACCACCCAGATCACGAATAATATCTCTGTTAAATGCATAAGCAGCATTGTTACCCAGAGCAATTAGAGCTGCTTCAAGAATATAAGGCTTTTCGGACATCTCAACCAAGCAAAGAACTTTTTGTAGCTCTTGAGGGGACAAAACAGTATCATCTGAATTGGGAGAAGCCCGTTTTTGGACAGCTCGACGTGCCCTGGTAGCCCTGGCCCTTGCCCTGGCCCTAGCTCTGGTCCCGGCCTCAGTTCCAATCCGGGCCCAAGGTGGGTACCACACTATACTCTTGCTATCATTGCTATCATCATCATCATCAGACCAGTCATTGTACCTGGCCCCAGAACAGTCCCCAGCATCATCCACATCCCCAGATCCACCCTCGGCCATTTTTTCCTTGTTCTGTTTTCTTCCCCGGGTCAGTCTATAAATGCAATAGCAGGCACCAGCCCCAATCACCAGGCCTGCAGTCACCCAGCCTACTTTCCTGGCGTAGCCCATGCAATCGTCCCTGACAATAGCAGGGACCAAGGAATAGAGTAGTCACTCAGGCTGTGGTAAGAGGGCTGTGTGCCTGGGTGCAGGTCTGTGAAGGGTGATCGTCTTCAGCCACTTCAAGGCCACAATAGCTGATTCTGGAGATGGACCTACAGGTGGAAGAAGAAAATAGGGTTTGAGTTTCTCTTCTATTTGTGTTGTCCCATGCATAGAGTTGCACAGAGGGACAAGAGAGTAGTAATTGAATGCTGGGCAGTAAATGTAGACTGCTGACAAAATCTCTATCGCGCTCATTTCACCCTCTCCCTTACCCCCCAGTTCACCTCTATCCTAAGTCTAGATAAAGGCAATGGAGTCCACAGACTCTGCTAGGTTCTCAGTCACCACAGCCTTGGATGTCCCCAGGGAGTAGCAACCTTGCACTAACCTCCTCAAGATAGGCAGTTTACCCCTTCTTCCCTTCCCTGGAGGTGTGCCACGCCCAACAACCTTCCAATCTGCAGAAAGATCAGAGCCAGTGAGAACTGAGGGCTTGATGGATTGACCGTTCATTTGTTGCTTTCCTGATTCGCCGTGCAGGTTTTCAGATTTGTTTTTTCTCTCTCAATGCCATCCGAAACATGCACATGCCTGACCCCTCCCTAGCCTGAAATAGGAGGGATGTAAGAAAATAAAGTAGGATTGGGTGAGCCCGCCCAAACCGCGGCTGATTTCCAACCCCTCCCCCATTCCAGACAGCCCCCACGCCCACACCGACCTCTACTGATCAGAGGAAACTTCCTCCCTCGCTTCAAGCGGGGCCACCTGCTACAGCAGACCTGCAGGATGACAGATCAAAAACATGGGGACTAAGTGCTGTTGAGAGAGGATTATGAACAAACTATCTGATAGGTTTCCCTGCTGTTATCCCCCCTCCCCACACACACACAACGCACGCCATTTCGCCACAGTCCGGGGAGTGCGAGAAACACATTCAGACTCAGACCTGAACCTAAATTATTACCTCCGTTTGTTTCTCCCCACCCCCACCTCCACCGCTCCTAGGGTCCCCAGATGGTCTTACCCTCAAATCGACCTTCACCGATCGGGGTTAATTTCCTTCCTCTTCTCTTGCCGGGTGTTGTACCGCAACCTACGGAAAGACTGGCCACCTGGGAGAGGATCGGACCCACTAGACACAGAGCCATGGTCAGGAGGACACAGCCGTAGGCAGAAAGACGGGAAATAGCCGCTACTGAGTGCTTGGTGGACGGACCAGTCCCCAGAACACGAAACTCTTTCCCAATCCGGAGGCCTGGTTGTCAAAGGTTTCCCATCCCTATTGCCCCTCTTGGGGTTCTGTTGACACATTACGTTGCACCTCACCACCCCCGCCCCCCATGTCCAGCCTTTCCCCGCCGTCACTGTTTTGGTGGACTAGGGGCCAACACCCAGGCCACAGCTCCTTTTCCGGATTGCGGGCCTGACCTCCCAGCAGATTCCCATTTCCCGATCTCTGGGCTCCTCCTCAAATACCCCCCTGCTCACCTTTTTGCATGATCGAAATGGGCTGCAGGCGGGACATATGTCTTGGAAAGCGGGCAGCGAGTGGGAGAGACGACGGAGGCGCCTCAGGACCCGCGACGGTCTCCGCCCTACGCCCTCGGCCACCCCCGCTGTATGGAATCTCCCAGGCACTAACCTGCAGGGATCCGGGACAATTTCCTTCTCCTCCTCCTCTTCCCTCTGCCGCAGGCCCGCCCGCCCTCAGGGCAATAGGGAGCTGGTACTCAGACGGGAACAACGACCAGGACAAGAAGGACTTCTGCACACGTCAGCTCTTGGTCACGTGACAGCTACGTCATCCACCAACTCGGGTCCCCAATTTCCCCTCCCACCAGCAGTGCGGCAGAAGAGGGCCCGCCCCCCTCCTTTCCCTCCCCCATACCAGGCCTTGTTACTCTTCCTTCGCTAATCCCAGCTCCCTGTAGTTGTGTTTCCCTTCCTGATTACCAAAAAGGGACAGCATCTTCCCCTGGGGTTACTGGCCACTTGTACTTTTTTGAAAAATTGCCTCTTCCTTCCCTAGACTCCTGGGACAGCAGCCTCTCCCTCCACCTCCCCTCCTCCCAGCTATTAATGTCTACCATTTCCTCTGAAATCTAGTCCCAGATGTGAAATGAACGAGCAATCAGAAAAGGAAACCTGGAATGAGAATGTAGCTTTTACTTTCTTAATTACTTTTTTGTTTTTTTTGTTCCTGGCCCCAGCCTACATTCTTTTAATGGGAAAAAATACTATAAAGCTGTTTCCATTTTAGAAAAGAAAAAGAGTGGAGGGTGGAGAGTGTTGGGTGATGTTGGGTGATGACCTCCAAAAGTCCCGCATTTTCTCACTTGGTGGAGAGTGTTACACACTTCACCCAAAGCAATCTTAATGTCTTCTGAGGCTTAACACATTACACAACCCTGAATGAGCTAGTCAGTGTGTCTGAGAATATGTAAATCTTCTGACTAGGGCAGTCTTCTAAACAGGAGAGCTATAGACTTTTACCTCCATCAGTTAGCAAGGAGGAGGCATTGAGGCTGCAGAAGACAGTAACAGGAAAAAACTGAGTAGAAATCACAACCACAGAGTCGGTGTCTATAAGATAAAGCAGCATGCACGCTGACAATGCAAGTGATATACAAAGAACATTACAAAATATACTTGGGTACAAATAGAGACTACCATCTGTAAATGAAATAGGTATTAGAGGAACACTGAGACCAAGATAAAATTGGCTGAACTTGGCATCTAGCAATTAGTGTGAAACCATTTCCCTGGCTTGTTTGATGAGCTCAATAATTCACCCAGCATCAATGATTTAACTCTTTTAAAGTAGGAAAGGGAATAAAATAATCACATTCTTTCAATGTTTAAGTTAACCAGGTTTGGTTTCAATTGCTTATAGCCCAGCAACCTTAAGTAATACACAGTACAAATAACAATACAAAAAGTAATAAAGCTTTTTCGAACATGGAGTCTTCAGTGGGATATTCCCTAATAGTTTGGATAGAAGGTTGTTATCTGACTACATAACTTTTAAAATCCACAAACAATACAGAAGTAAATCAAAAGACTGGGGAGTTTGGGAACAGGCAAACCTCAGGAAAATTCATATCAGTGTAACTTCAGGGAGGCAGCACTAGGACATGACTGAAATTTAGTAAACAGAAACCAAATTATCTTCTGTTTGGAGAAAGGTCATGTGCAGCAGAGGGGCTTATTCAAGCATAGGAATATATGGAAAGGCGAGTCAGAGGAAAGTGTTGGTGTTTCCCACCCAAGTACTGTCTGGAGGAGAAGGAGTGTTGGCTAAGATGAATGGAACATTTAGCTTTCCTTGGCAGAGTCATCCCCATGATGTGTAAAAGTACTTCAAGCTTCCTCAGCTGAAAGCCACTTCTTAGGGTAAACGAATGCCCTTGCTCTGACTGCAAGCTCATCAAGCAACTTTCTGAGGTTATGGTTTCCCAAGCAGTAGCTTGGCTACAGGGAGAGAATGGGCAGGCAATACTGACAGAAACCTCCAGTACCCCTGACAGTTGCATTTCTTAGGGCAAATTATTCAGTTGTTACTCCTGTTGTGACTTAGTTTCCCTTGTGGCCTCCTAACAAGGAGAGAATGCAGAGACCCACGGGTTTGAGCATTCAGATCTAGATTTATGTATGTCTTAGCGAATGGGAGTCTTTCCTTGACAGAGGCATCTGCTCTTAGCATGCAGACAAAATCAGGGCTTGATCATGCAACACTGAGGACAAGACCCTGAACTGTAGATGCAACCTTGTGGAATTCTGTCTTGGAAGCCATGTGGCCTTGGCTCAAAGAACAACCTTATGCATGGCCATTTCATAACTGTACCTTTCTAATGTTCAGTTAATGTGGAAATTGGAACTAAGACATGCTGTGGAAGATAAGTCCCCAGCACCTCAGTCATAGCTGGACAAAGGGTTAATATCCAGTGTGGTAAACAGGATCCTGCACATCAACAACAACATCTGAAACAGTTCACATTTCTCTCTGGGAAAAGAAAATACATTTTACATTTTACATACCCTATTGTTTTTTTCAGCAAAAGAGTGGGCACTGTGCCCAAAAAAGGCCAACCAAAAGCCTCTTACTAAAATTTGAATCTTGAGCGGAAAGATAAAAACATGAAAATCGGTGGACTATGTCATCCTGAAGAGGCATCTGTCAATTCCTCCTACCAAGACTCCTCAGAGCTGACCCTGGTCTTCAACATTCCCTCCTTGCCTGAGTTAACCAGGTTTGTTTTCTGTTGCTTATAAGCAAACAACCTTAACTAAGACACAACAAAAAACCAAATAACACAATTCAAAAAATAATGTAGCTTTTTGAGATAACAGCCTTCTATAATTTTTTTTGCCCTCCACAGTGCCATTTTTATTTTTATTTTTATTTTTTGTAGAGATGGCAGGGGGCAATATTGCTATGTTGACCAGGCTGGTCTCAAACTTCTGGCCTCAAGCAGTCCTCCTGCCTTGGCCTCCCAAAGTGCTAGGATTACAGATGTGACACACCGTACCAGGCAATTCCATTAGTGTTACCATCTACTGATCCTTTTTTGTTTCTGGGTACTTTATAACTTACATATCATATGTGACCACATACTGATTTAAACCGAAAGGTTCCTTTTGGCAGTGGTTTCACAAGATCTTTTGCAGTCTCAGGAACTTTTAACAGGCTTATCTGAGGACTTGCTTAAGCATTTTCCTTTTTCACTTTTGAAACAGTATGTCAGACACATAACATGTCCTTAAATAAATATTTTTTGGTATTAATAGATGTATAATGGAGATCAAAGTAGTTTCTGAATGTCCCCAGGTAGGAATTGGAAGTAATTGTGGATCAGAATGACAAAGATATAAGAGAATTGAAAGGGTTATCATGCCCATGGGGTTTAGACAGGAAGTGGACTCAAACTGGGAAAGGTCTGACAGACTGGGAGAATGGTAGTCAGGGGTTATACGTTCGAATAATTGAAGGATATACCAAACGGGGAAGATATTTTATACTAGTGAGGAGAGGAAGGAGTAAAGTTTTTGTCCTTGAAGCCTGGCTAAGTGTTGAGAAAATGAGTCGATATTGTAGAGCCATGTCTCTGACACCAAGTCATCTGCCTTCATTAAGCTTTACTACCCCTTAGTTCTTTCTAATGTATATATTCAAAACAACCAAAGGCACTTATACAAGCACGTAGCAGCTGGAAACTGAATGATGGCCAGTTAAATGTGAGAGATCTATTAGTAAGCCTTCATAAATAGAATTCCCTTGTCTAGGCAAAGTAAAGGGCAATGAAAAAAAAAAACAGTATAAGGGGATGATGGTAAAACAAATGAGGCAGAGATTTAGAGAGATGGGGTATGAAATTGGTGAGTGAGTTTGGACTATAAAAGGGAAGAACAGAGAGTTGCGACATGTTCTTGATTTCTGAATATTTGTCAGCCAGGCAGTAGGGCTCCCTGGCTCGCCTCCTGAAAGGGCCTCCTCCACACAGGGGCCCCTCGCAGGGGGGGCCTCTCTCCCGGGTGTCATATTTCAGTGTTCTAAGAAAGAGGCTGCCTGGAGCGTCTATATTTAGATTATGACTCTCCAGCAGGGACAGGTGGATGTCTGGGGACTAACTTCTGCATACTTTGTCCCTGAGTTCTGGGATTATTCTGAGGGGCTTGTACGGGTGGTACAGTGAAGTTGTCACACGAGGCAGGGAATGAAAAATCCTCTTTCTCCCAGTGACTACTTGGGATCCTGTACATTGTCCTCCCATTTGTGGGGGAAAACGACACAGACATCAGGGATGTTGCAGTGATTCACAGTCACCCACAGACCCGCACCACCATCTCCACTGGTCACCGCTAGGATGATGTACAGTATATGAATGGCAGACACCAGAGAGAGCTCCACAGTGTCATAATGGAATGAAAATTCCCTCTATCAAGTCTCATTTTCACCAGTGGAATAACAAGGAATTCTGTAATTTTGGATGATTTATGGGTTGCACCACAAAACTTCACAATAGATTTTAAATAAAGCCCTTTGAATGAAAGGCAGGCTAACCTGTGAAGTTGCTAATCTCGAAAGTTCATCTGAAGACCTAAGATTCATCTGAAGTTGGGGTCTGCATAAAATCTGTCCTTTGAAGCCAGAGTGAAAGCCATCTAGTAGTCTTCTATGAAGACCTCAGTCCTCTGACACTTTGACTATCAGTTCAGTAAGGAGAAAGAAAGGGACAGTGGTTCACTTATCTAAATGGTCATGATTAGAACACAGACCTTCTCAGTACAGATTCATTTATCCATCAATTTATAAATTATATTGGAAGCACACTGGTTTTGTTTGTAAGCGTATGTTTTTAAATTTTAGTATGCTGCCTGAAAGCTTCTATTTACTGTGCAGTCACGAGAAAATATTTTCAATGTAAAACATATTAACTTCACCAAATCAATGAGGCCTCCCTATGAACTGGAACATCTTACTTACGTTATATTCACTTTTAAAAATAGATTTGAATTCTTTTTTTCTCCAAGTAGAAATAGCTTTATTGTATTTTTGGTTACAAAACAGTGTAGCTCGAGTCAATAAAAAAAGGACAAAATAGAACATAAATGTATCAAAACATTCATAAAAATCTACTACTACCTGGGCTTCCTTTTCTGCTCCTCCCCAATTTTGGTGCAGAGACTGAATATGGAAAGGAGTAGAAATTAAGGAAGGGCATGCAGGAGTTTCAGAGTCAAGGAAAGGATGAGAAAATTCCCCAAGAAGTACAAGTGAAAGGTAGACCCAGGAGAAGATGCTGCCTCTTCCTGTAATTAGAGAAAGTCAAATTCAAACACCAGAGAGACATGGCCACTTCTAGATTCTGGTATTGTTACAGAGGAAAAGAGTGACAGGGCCCAGTGTGATTGGGGGAGGTACGGGGCAGGCTGGCGCCTGCCGCACTGCTTGTGGGAGTGGAAACTGGGGGCCAGAGCTCACTGGTGACGTGGCTGTCACGTGACCGAGAGCCGCCGCCGAGAGCAGAAGTCCTGCCAGTCGTCTCCGTCTGGGTACCAGCCCCCTATTACTCTGCAGGCGTGTGAAGGAAGAAGGGAACTAGCTCAGACCGTGCAGGTCGGTGCGAGGGTGGCCGCTGCTTGGAAGGAGGTGGGGGTGGGAGAGGGCCAGGAGCGCTGCGGATCCAAGTTCGGGCTGATCGGGACTGGATCCCTTTCCTGTCTACTTGTTAAATACCGCCCCCGACCCCCAGCCCACCCCGTGCTCATTGCAGTAGAGAGAAGTGGCGGACTTCGAGTGGGGGTGAGGGGAGAGAATGAAGGTTCCAGAGACTCCGAGAAAAGAAGGGTTCCACAATCGGGGCACTCGTATCTCGAGTGCTGGTCCGTCCACCAAGCACTCCGTCCCCTCGGTCCCCTGTCCCTTCGCAGGTTTGTAGGTCTGTTGGCCTGTAGGTCGCGACGCAAGTCTCGGCGAGAGAGAAGGCGCAAACTGCCTTGGTCGGAACCGTGCAGGTCGGTGTGAAGGTGGGATTTGCCCGGGACTGTGGGTGGGGGTGGCGGAGGAGGGGGTCTGGGATCTGTAGGGGCCGGGTCCGAGTCGCCCTCTCCTGGCCCCTTCCTTCTCCACACCCCCTCCCATCTCAGCGCAGGGAAAGGGGTGTGGCGGCCTTTGCTGGGGAAATGGCGGACAAGGGGGGCGGGGGAAGCCCGCGTTAGGAAAGTCAGGAGAGTGTGAAAAATCTTTTAAACTCAGGGGCCTAAAATTCAGGAACGCAGATACTGGGACCTGTGTCCTTCAGTGCTGTTCCATCCACTCCACTTTCAGTTCTCTATTGCTGCCTACCTGTCTTTCCATTTGTCCTTCTGCCAGACTCTGTCCTTCTATCACTGTGGAGGGAACACTGATAACAGAAGATAAGGGAAGAAGAAGGAATTTACCTGACTGGTAGAGGTTGGTAGGAGACTGCCCGTGAGTCTTTGGGGGTGGAGGTGTGGTGAAGGAGAAGACTGCCTGAGGGGTAGACTCTCCCAGTGGACCTCGTGGACATGACAACACAGCCCCATTTCCCACCGTTCTCTGTGGTGCAGGGAAGAGAAACGGTGGATCCTGAGGGTAGATAGGGGAAGACAGAAAAGAACAAAAAAAAAAAACCAGTTTCCTAATAATCCACCTTTCTCACCAAGAACTCAAATTCCACTGTCTGGTGAGGCACAAACCCAGGTACAACCCAAAACCCTAATACTCTTTTACACCCTTAGATTCATCACAAAACAGCTACAGGAACCAAGAGAGGCTGAAGACTACCGCCTTCCAGCATTACTCGCCCTGGCCCTAAGAGTCCTCTTCAGTCAGGTGGAGCAAGGCCCCCTCCTGTCCTGCCCCAAGGCTGGCACGGACTTGACTATGGGCCGGGCTCGGGAAGTGGGTTGGATGGCGGCAGGACTGATGATTGGGGCTGGTGCCTGCTACTGCGTTTACAAACTGACTATAGGAAGAGATGACAGTGACAAGTTGGAGGAGGAGGAAGAGGAATGGGACGATGACGAGGAGCTGGATGAGGAGGAGTCCGACATTTGGTTTGATTTCACAACTATGGCTCGACCATGGAGTGAGGATGGGGACTGGACTGAACCTGGGGCCCCAGGTGGCACTGAGGACAGGCCTTCCGGGGGGGGCAAGGCCAACCGAGCACACCCAATAAAACAGCGGCCATTCCCCTATGAACATAAAAATACTTGGAGTGCTCAAAACTTTAAAAATGTCAGCTGCACTCTTGACCTCTCCAAGTGTCTTTTGATTCAGGGGAAAATGCTGTTTGCTGAGCTCAAGGATGCGGGTTTGTCATTTAGCCACGATATCAATAGTCATTTGGCCAGCCTCTCAATCGTTGGAAACACGATCCCCACTCCCGACTCCACTGTTGGGGAGGCTTTGTGTGCCCCGGATAACGTGAATGAGAGTATTGAAAACCGGGGCCAGATTAAGGTGTACATCAACGAAGTGTGTCGGGAGACTGTGTCACGTTGCTGCAACTCATTTCTGCAGCAGGCCGGATTAAATGTGTTAATAAGCATGACAGTTATTAATAACATGCTTGCCAAGTCCGTTTCAGACCTGAAGTTTCCTTTGATTTCAGAGGGAAGTGGATGTGCTAAGGTTCAGCTTTTGAAACCGCTGATGGGTTTGTCTGAAAAGCCAGTCTTGGCGGGGGAATTGCTCGGTGCCCAGATGCTGCTCTCATTCATGTCCCTCTTTACCAGAAATGGAAACAGAGAGATTCTCCTGGAAACCCTTGCCCGGTAAATGACCGTCTCAAACACAATGGGACTGAATCCACCCAAACCCGCTTGTTTGCAGATGTCAAAGAATCTGCAGAGGGTGCTACGGAAGATCCAGCCTTAGCCAGTCGCCACATCATTGGGTGAAAGTTCTAGTGCTAAATCGAGGACCACGCTCTTATTGGCCAGGCAGGGGCTCCCACAGAGCTTTGAGTACCTCCTTGGTTTCGCAGTGTGCAGGCAACGTGCATTGTAAATTACTCCCTTGCATCCCCCTTCACGGGGCAAAGGGATCGCTCTGGCTGCCTGCCGTGGGTAAAGAACGTGAAATCCTAGCATCACGGAGCGCGGTTGTTGCCTGTGGTGATGGTGGTCTCCCTGTCTAAGCGGGACCACTTTGCAGAGACCAGCGGCATATCGGAGCTCGAGCTGAAAATGCCTGTGTTGCAGCTTAGGTTGAATTATGTTTCATCTATTCTTTCTTCTACACGAGCTGATGGATGCTGAACCTATTCATCAAAAAAGGGCACTCCCCTTCTGTCTATTGTACTGACTTAACCTCTTCCGCCCAAGCCCGCATCTGTGTGTATCATCAATAAAGTTGTGTGCTTTGATTGGCAAAAAAAGAGACATGGTCCTCGTCCTTGAGTTTACAGTCTGCACGAAGAGAAAGAGAAAAAGGCTCAATAAACGCCAGCAGACTGGGGCGTCTGCTGCTCCCTGACAAATGCACCCTTCCCAGTGCTCGCAGGAGGCAGGGGTAGAAACGGGCTGCAGTGCTCAGAATGAGCTTCAGGAAAGGGCTGGAGGCAGGTGTGGGAGTCCAGGGTGGGGGCAGCTGGTGAAATTAAGATGCGACATTGAGGGGACTAAATGAGAAAATATCCTTGAAGCAGGCAGCGCAGTGCCCGACACATAGAAATCCCTCCATAAGGGCGTGTTTCCTTGACTGCCCGGCTAGAGAGGAAGGTCAGTATCCTTGGCATTTGTCTGGGCATCCAACGCTGGGGGTGGGGGGGGTAGGGGAAGGGGCGGCGGGGATGGGGCGCTCTGCCGCACATCCATGAGCATTTAATGCAGAATCATCACAATAAAGGTTGCCACTTGCCCGGCGCCTGCCTCCCGTAGTTCTATCTCTCCAGCAAAGCTGCTGTGAAGTCTGCTTCCAGCCGTCCTCTCTTCCTTCCCATCCCAAGTACTACTTCCCAGCATGAGAAGGGTTGGCTGCTGCTTCCTTTGGGGGAACCACCTTTCTTCTGTATCCACCCCCCAACACCCCGTACCTTGGGTAGGACCCAGGAAGGGGACAGTGAAGCCCTCCGTCAACTCCCCCGGGGTGGTAGGGCAGATGCTGAGGGTGCTTGGCACGGCCCTGGCTGGTCCATCCATCAGGAGACACCTCCATGCCCTCCGGCCGAGGTCCCACTACCCCTGCCGGGGAAGGAAGAGCTCTTGTGTGCTGAAGCACTCCATGGGGCCAGGCAACTCCTCCCCCAACATTTCCAGCCCCCACCCAGCAAGCCTCAGCCCCTGCCTCACCACAGCCGAGCTCGATGCATGTGCGTCATGTGTCAAGAAGTGGTCCCCTTCCCCAAAGTCATGGCAAACCCAGTAAACACATCTGTTTCCCTTGGGCAGTGCCGCTGCGCCCGGTGCCCTCTCCTGGTCGGTCTCCCTGGGCTGCTGCTGTGGGTCACTGTGCCCTGGGCAGCAGCAGCCTCCACAGGGCTCCGCCTTCTGCCTGTTCTCCTCCACACAGGGCATGGCTCTCTTCTCTTTTCTTATTCTCCCTTCCCCCGGAGTTTGTGTTCCAGGTGGGCTACAGCGTTCCTGCTTGGACCGTCTGCCCCACGCTCCATGCTGACCAGCGGGCCTGGGCGCCTGCCAGGTCCCAGACCAACTCTGGGAATTCTTCCAACCTGGGATGGGGACTCTGCCTCTTCCCAGGCCCCGGTGCGTGGGATGGCCAGCGGCTGACTTGCAGTCGCTGCCACATCACACCCCCATGAGGGCTCACCTGGCTGGGCCTTCCTTGGCTGGCCCCGGGGGCCCTGTCTTGCCTCCTAAGTGCTGCCGAGGGGACCACCCCTTTCTCCCAAGCGAACCACAGCTTGGCTGGGCAATCTGTTTTCCAAGGAGGATTTCCCCGCAGACAGCTGCTGCATGCACTTTTCCCAGTGGAGCCTGCTTCGCCAATGCCGTCCTCAGTGACACCTCATTGCTCAGCCTCTTTAATCTCAGCACAAAGGCAGAGGCTGCTCTCCTTCCTCCTAGCTTGCGGCCCCACATTAGCATGCACCTCCCTACTCCGCTGCACACTACCGAATTTCCTTTTGCCTGCAGTTGTCCACCATCTGAGGCACTTGCCGCAGGAAGGCCACGACTGACTCGGGACTCAAGGAGGGCCTCAGAGGCTTTCTGCCCATCTCCAGACCAATCTGTCACGGGGAGACCCGCCAGCAACAAAGTGTCCTAATGGCGTGGTCTTGGCCCGAGTCAAAACCCTCCTGTCCATCTGCCGGCACTGCCCTCCTGCAAACCCTCCCCGTGTCCGGGAGCACAGGCCTTCCGTCCTGCCCCTCATCCCTTGGCTGGTTGCAGTACCAATGTCTGAGCCCAGTGTCCATTGGATTCTGCCTCTCCGGTGTGTGCAGGGGAGTCGGGAGCATGCCTGTCTCCTAGGGCCTGGCCACGACACTTGAGAGGCTCTGAGCACTGGCAAGAGCACTGGTGCCCCCATGCCACATGACGTGCAAAATTTAAAACAGCCTGAATCCATCAATCACAAAACTTACCCGTCTGCTGCAACCAAAAGACAGGCTCTCTGGGCCTCCCGCCCCATGGCAAATATTGGACAAGGTCATCAAAATGCTGAGCTTCCTCATGCTGTGGGGAGGTGCCCTGCCTGGACGGTGCCACCCCAGCCTAAGCTGCCTCTTGGATAATTCTGGAGCTGGCACCACGGGCTGCCTTCCACCTCCAGAAAGGGCCCTGGTCTTGCTGCTTATTCACCTCATTGGTACGTTTCCATGTGGTGCCTGTAGGCACTGGCTTCCACGCCAACTCCAGGGGCCCTCCACAGCCTGCTGCCTCTCCTGGGGACTTTGTGGTTTGACACCCCCTCCGCTCCCCCTCCAGGTAAGTACCCACAAGGTTGCAGACATCCAGCCTCCCGGCAGGCACAAGTGGTCTCAAACACCGCATCTTCACCGGGCATGTATGTCCCTCTCAAAGCAGTCTGCACCGCGATCCCCTCACTTCTGAGTGCCACCCGTGGACCGCACAGCCCCCAGGGAGTCAGCCTTTCCGCCGATGCACCACTCGGCTCAGAGTCGGGCAGCTGTGGCAGGGAGTTGCTCCTGCCTGTCTTCTGAGGGACACCGACTGGTCTGACGTGCAGATGGGCTTGCACCAGAGTCCAGCAGAGGCCTGCACAGGCCGACCCCTCCCAGTCTGTCACAGATGCTGCACGCACCTTCTCCCAGGCTGCCACTGCCCTCTCGCTCTGCTCATGGCCGCCTTTCCACCTGGCGCTTCGCGTTCCCTTCACTTTCCCTTACTGCCTCTTGTTTGCATGTGGCTTAGGACAGCCTTTCCCGCTCTGCCATTGCAAAGAGTCTCCGTGGTGGTTTCCTTCTTCTTTTACTCCTTTCTATTTAGAGTTTCGTCCCATGAACCTACTTGGAATTTACTTTTATGCAAGGTGGAAGACAGTGATGTGACTTGACTTCTTTTCCCAAATGGCCATCCAATGAATCCAGCCTCTTCGTTGGAGCACTGCATTCTAGCGCTGCCGTGTGGCACATTCTGGGATCCTCGTGCTCCTAGCTGAGCACCTTCCTCGCGTTGAAGTCCCTGCTGAGGCTCACCCCTAACTGACTTGGGGATCCTCCGCTCACTGGGTGCCCTAAGGCAGGTGGTGTGTGTGTCCTTAGGGAAGGCTGCTTTGTCACTTATGAGCAGGCCTCTACCACAGGTACCTTCTCAGGACATACGCTGGCCCGCAGGATGCTTAGGAACCCTCACCCTGCTGACTTTCAGACCGTGTGCAACTGGGGACTGGTCTCTTCCCCTTCCCAAAATACTGTATCTGTGGAGGACAAAAGCAACTTTGTTTTCTACCTATAGACTTGCCGCTCTGTCCCATATGGCAGCATTTAGCCACACTGGAAATAAGTGTATTTTTGTATGTTGAGTCTATGTCCTGTAAATGGTTTTGCTCATCCTATTTCTTGATTTTTCTTGTACGTGTGGTGTATTCCATCACTCAGGAAATTTAAATTATCTCTTTGTGTCAATCTTTAGCCCCCTGTTCTTTTTTCTTGTTTTTTTTTTTTTCTAGGATATCCTTGCCTATCCCAAGTTTATAAGAAAAACATTTGCCTGTTTCCATAGAAGGAACACAAAGACAATATCCTTTCTAGAGTTATCTCCTTTGTTATCCTACTAGTATTGCGTGTGTATGTGTCTGTCTGTCTGTTTGTGTAAATGATTTGATGTGAATTTCTACCTTAACTTTCTCTAAATGTATACTTAGGTATACTCATGTCATTTATTATGTAATCCACCCTTTAGTTTTGATTGAAATTGCATTAACTCTATAGATTGAATTGGTTAGAATTGGCATCTTTAGAATTTTCCCTTCTAGGTATAGCTGTTTAGACCTTTTTGTCACTTGGGAAATTTTCTTTAGAAAGCTCTTTCACATATCTTTTGGGGTGGTTTCCTAAGTATTTATCTGGTTTGTGTGTGTGTGTGTGTGTGTGTGTGTGTGTGTGTGTGTCTAAACATGATCTTACCTTGTCCTACAATGCTATGCTTCTTTCATTCTGCTGTCCTTGTTCCACGCGCCAGCACACTGGACATCTGTGGCTTCTGCTACTTTGGGAACAGCCATCAAAAAGGTGGATGGTCAAGAGCCTCAACGTTGCAACTGTCAGAGAGGAGGGGAAGGGGAAAAGGCAGATCATTTGGGCCTATTATTCCACAAATATTCTTTTCCCAGAACTCTCCCTAAAGACCCTTTCCCTTCCTTCATTTTACTTCTATATTTTCTTCCTTCCCCACTCCACTGTCAGTGGAGTAGTCCAAACTAGTTCTTCTGGTTTATTCAATCATGTTTCTTTCATCCTTGGCAAGATCTCCATTAAGTCTAGTCATTAGTTTTCTATTGTTCTTTGTTCTTGCATATCTGGACATGGGATTTTGAAGGAAGGAAAGGCAATTTGATGGCTGAAGCGATTACCACAAATAAGCATTCTAAATAACCATGTCACACAACCTCCCTCTGAATAAATATTTGCATCTCACAAAGACCAGTTGTCAATATGTAAGTCTGTATCCTGAGTTCTGTGTTTTTCATTATCCAGGCCTTTGAATTGGGTAGTAGATGAAGTTGGTGATCTTCCCTCTCACTTGGGGAGGGGTTGTGGAGGTAAGGGAAGTGATGAGAGATGTTATCACCAGCCTTCTCTCACAACCTTTATGAGCTTACCACTTGAGCTGTCCCATGTGGGATGCAGCACTTTTGCAACTTGTGCGTGTTGAGGTGAAAAAACTAACCCCAATGCTCTTCTTAAATTTCATGGTAACTTGTCCAGTCATATCTAATACCCACCACTCTATAGAGTTTCAATCTGTGAAATAATTTGAGCCAGGAGACATGATATTGGCTGTTTTTCCTTCTTCTCTCCTCTCCACAAAGTTTCTCTCTCTGCTGGACACTTCCTTTAGGTCCTCAGTTCTCACTATCTTTGGCTTGTGGTAGAGACCTATGGTCAGAATCTCCCAGGCCTAGCTTCCAATATGTAATGGTAGTGTTTGGAATTTAGGAAAATTCCAAATTGATGACTATAAATTTTAAAAATTAGCTTTGAGAATTCAAAGATTCTTGAGCAAGGTATTCTTGGTGTGAGGTTATTATCCTAATTACTTAGTATCAGTGGTGAATAATGAGAATAGACAGGGACACAGGAGGCCAAGTTGGCAACCAGGACATTGCCCTAGTAGTTTGCCTCAGTCTTCAGGGAGCTAGAACAAAAAGAGACTTATGTGGAGTGAAGAAACTCTACAAAACATGTATCAGGGCCGGGCGCGGTGGATTACATGCCTGTAATCCTAGCACTCTGGGAGGCCGAGGCGGGAGGATCGTTTGAGCTCAGGAGTTCGAAACCAGCCTGAGCAAGAGCGAGACCCCGTCTCTACCAAAAATAGAAAGAAATTAATTGGACAACTAAAAATATATAGAAAAATTAGCCGGGCATGGTGGCACATGCCTGTAATCCCAGCTACTCGGGAGGCTGAGGCAGGAGGATTGCTTGAGCCCAGGAGTTTGAGGTTGCTGTGAGCTAGGCTGACGCCACGGCACTCACTCTAGCCCGGGCAAAAGAGTGAGGCTCTGTCTCAAAAAAAAAAAAAAATACAAGTAGCTCAGTTAAATCTGAATTCAAGATGAACAAGTAATATCTTTATGTAGGAGTATGTCCTACATAATCTTTGAAACATACATGTACTAAAAATTTATTTGCTGTTCAACTGAAATTTGCATTTAACTGGGAGTCCATCTCTGTTCTACATGGTCTCCACAGGTTAGCCTGGGCAGGTTAACACATGGTGGTTTTAGAGCAGGAAGAATGCAAACCTCATGGAAAGTACATCATGCAAGCCTCTTCTTGGGTCATGTTTGCTAACATTTAAACTGGCCAAAACAAATCACACAGCCAGGCCCAGAATCAATGTAGGAGAGGACTAAACAATAGTGTGGATACAGGGAGGCATGGTTCATTGGGGATCATTACTGTAATATTTTTCTTAGAGGATCTTCTAATTGTTTTTCTTCCATTATTTGCCTTTACTTTATCACCCTAGTTCTTCTAACCTTTCAATCATTTTCTAACCTCTCAATTCATTTTACCAAGTCTCCTTTTATTCATGAGTTCATCTGCTACCTTAAATCCTCTGTCATCCTGCTCCACTTGGATCTGGTTAACTAGGGCTTACTGTTTGGCTGTCATCATAAAAGTGAACTTCGTTATTTTACCAAGTTGGGATACTATTTCCTGGATTCCAGATTTACTTTTTACTTGATTACTACCTCATTTTGTTGGAGTGCATGTTCAAATAACTTCCTAAGAGAAAATGTACAGGAGGTAAACTTTCTGAGTACTTTTAGCCCTGAAAATATCTTTATTGTCATCATATCGCTGCTTGAGAATATGTTTAGGAATAGAAGACTAGAGAGAACCATATTATCTAAGGATTTAGAGGCATTTATACATTGACACTTAGTATCAAGTATTATGAACAGGAAGTCTGATGCCAGTCTGATTTGTAGGGGACATTCCCCCTACCCTGGGAAGCTTTTAGGATTTCCTGTTAAACCTTATTATTTTAAAATTTCTTGAGGATATATTTAAGTGAAGGCATTTTTTTATGGATTGTATTGGGTGCACAGTATATCTTTAGCTTTAATTTAAAGTAATACAAAGAAAAAATACTGAGAATCTATGTGTACATCATTCATAATTAACACCAA
>NW_012148730.1:515298-517255 GCF_000956105.1 Propithecus coquereli
AGGGATCCTATAATGCACAGGATGGCCCCTGGCCCCAAATGCTAATAGTGCCAAAATTGAGGAAGTTCTTGTGGTTATCTTCAAAATGCCAAAAATATACTTGTCCCCTAATGAACTTCTGATATGAAAATAGGACATTTTAGCTTATTTATATTACCATTATTCCTCCTCTCTCTCTTATTCCAAATTTTTATAGTGTTATTATTATTTTATTTTAATCATAACCTCCACAACCATGTTTTGAGTACCATTGTGTGCCAGGAACCATTGAAAGCATTTAGAATTTGGTAATGAGCAAGATAGAGATAGCCTTTATTAAGACTGCTTTCTTGTGGAGGAAGTAGGCAATAAAAATAAATTAAAATATATAAAGTAGCTAAATTTAACTTTGAATAATACACATAAAACTTAATTTTGTTTCATAAACTTCTACCAGTATTTTTTCACTTTGCACTTTGTAAAACGAGGGTATCAGCTCCGCTATTCTTTCTTCTGCCTTTTGTCATCTTCTTTTATATCCCACATTCTGTCAGCTACACTTTTATTAAGTCTCATGTCTACTCAAAAATCTCATCCCCACAGGTGATATGTGAATCATTTTCTAAAACTGCACAAGATGGGTTCAAATGCTGGGACACTACTTGGATCAGCAATGAGCAGCATTTATATAGTCATAATCATCTAAATACAGTTCATGGTTTTCAATGTCTAAAATTGAAAGCAGAAAGCTTTAATGGGAGACTTGATTGTCATAGAACAGAATGTAAAAGTAAACTAGAACTTAGCTCTATGCAGATGGTTATATAAAACAGAAAACTCAGCTACATTCTCTCCATTAGAAGGGCAAGCTCCCTTTGATTTCAAGACCCCACAAAGGTACCCTTTTGATGATAAGACCAGCTGACTAGTGTTCAAATGCCTCAGATATTTTCACAAGTTCAACCTAGGCCTTTCTTGGGATGTAGGAGTGTTGACTTTATATCCATTTGATCACTTCAGACTGCTCTGGGAGCCCTATAGCCATGGTCTACTAATCTACTGTCTTCTGGTGTGGTAGAACTAGGTGCAAGGTATAAATTAACTATATCAGGTTATGAATGCATTTTACCCTGGGAATATTTACCTGCAACCCTCTTTGTAAATTGGGAGCTGGTTAAAAGCCTGCCCCATCCTATGTGATATGGTCAGATCCCAGGGATGACTGGGATTAGCTTCTGATTTAATCCAGCCCACTATACATGCTTAGAGATGTTTTAAGATCCTGGCCAGGAATGGTGGCTCATGCCCATAATCCTAGCACTTTGGGAGGCCAAGGCAGGAAGATAGTTTGGGGCCAGGAGTTCAATACCAGCCTGACCAACAGTGAGACCCTGTCTCTACAAAAAATAATAAAAAAAAAACATTAGCCAGGTGTGGTGGTGTGTGCCTGTAGTCCCAGCTACGTGGAAGGCTGAGGCAGGAGGATAGCTTGACCCCAGGAGTTCAAGGTTGCAGTGAGCTATGATGATGCCACTGCACTCCTGCCTGGGTGACACAGTGAGATTCTGTTTCAAGAAAAAAAATGTTTAGTATCCAAGCTTAAGGCTCTCGAGTCACTTAAGGAAGACTGTTCTTACATTCAAGACTCAATAGATTCTTTTTCCTTATATTCCATCAAATGTGGAACTCATTCTGTATCTTAATTTGCTGCACTTTTGGAACAAGTATATATTTTTGTTTTGTTTTGTATATCTGGTTGGTTCTTCTGCTAGTCTTGCCTGATGTCATTTATGTGGCTGGAGTCAGCTGACAGACTGGTGGATCAGCAGGGGTTGGGGGTGGGTGCTGGTTTTCCTGTAGCTAAGATTGCCATATCTAACAAATAAAAAATACAAGTAGGCCGGGCGCGGTGGCTCACGCCTGTAATCCTAGCTCTCTGGGAGGCTGAGGCGGGCGGATTGTTTGAGCTCAGGAGTTC
>NW_012148730.1:517305-518619 GCF_000956105.1 Propithecus coquereli
TTTGCAGGCTGTTCATCTGAGACAAGGGCCAGAGTTGTAGTCCATGATGTCAAAGATCTTCCTCATGGCCCATGCCATTAGAGAGAGGTAGATGGGGCTGTTGAAAGTATAATCTCCTCTCCCCTGCTACGCAGAGGTAGAGTCATCTCCAGTGCTACCAAGAAGACTAACTGCTTACTGCAAATATAACTTTTCTCTGTGATTTCTTCTTTAGCCCAAACTCTTTCTGATTTTTATAACCTAACAGAGTCCATTGAGGTACTATAAACTTGTACATGCTTCTTATCTTAAAATATATATAAGCAGCTTCTCCTCCTTCTGGAATTTGGTGTTGTTTAGTGGCTGACTTGAGAGTGCAGTTGGAAAGTTTCTGGAAAATTAACTGAACAGGCTGTCAAGCATAAAACCAATTTACAAATCCGTGGAGACACTCTCTGTGAAGGAGTCAGAACCCAGTATACTGCCAGGCTTGGTTTGGACAGAGCCTCTAGTTAGGCCCAGAAAGGCAAACAACTTCCTGTTCTTTACCAGCCTTCCTGAGCTTTCTTACTACATGGTATAGGGAGCAAAGAAACTTACAACAAACAGTTTTTTCCTGTCCTTACAACTGAGTTCATGCCTAATAACAGAAAAACAGGAGACACTGAAGATGCTTAAATCACACCCCATTGCATCTTCAGTTGAAATAGCTTTCCATTATTAATTTTCACAGCATTCATCACACTCCATTGTATTTCTTGTTTTCTTTGACTGTATTCTCCACTAGAAGATAAGCTCTATGAACATAGAAAAGATGCCTGTTGTGTTTACCATTGAATCTCCATCTACCTGGCACATAATTAGTGCTCAGTGTCTACTCGATTTGCTCATCTTGGATTTGAGCTGCAATTATGGTTGGGGACAGGAGTTTGTGCTTGTGTACATATCTTTGAAATAGCTTTAAAAATGTGCATAATTTTTGAAAAGATAAACTTTCTCTCTCTATATTTTTCTTTCTTTTCTCACTCACTCACTCACCCACCCATTCACTTCCTTCCTGAAAAGATAAACTTTGTTTTAAAAATGTGTTAAACAGTATTTACGGTATGGCCCTAATTAATTTTAAAACGCAGGTGCATAAAAAAGACTGAAATGTTACACACTTGGCATCTTGCTGTTCCTTGGGGTCCTGTTCTCTAGTCTTTTCTCTTTCCAGGAATCTCATCCACTGCCATGGCTTCAATTATCACCTATATGTTAATTACTCACAAGTCTATATATCTTGAGTTCAAGATTAATATATTTGATGCCTACAGATTGCATAGCCCATGGATA
>NW_012148730.1:529234-536736 GCF_000956105.1 Propithecus coquereli
GGAGGATTGCTTGAATCCAGGAGTTTGAGGTTGCTGTGAGCTAGGATGACGCCATGGCACTCTAGCCCGGGCAACAGAGTCAGACTCTTTCTCAAGAACAAAAAAAGAAAGGAAAAGAAAGAAAGAAAAGAAAAGACACTTGGAGAGGTCAAGAATGCAACAAACATTTCTTTAGCATCCCCCACAAAATCATCGTTTTCAGTGGGGAAAAGATGATTGTTATTTATTTGGATTGTGTCCTTTTGAGGAAGTCCTGCGTTCTTACTGCCCATGATTCATGGCAGCCTTATCCCCAGGGCTTGGCTTTCACTGGACCCTAGACTGGAGACCAGAGCCCTTACCTGTCCTCACCCGTCTGTAGATCCCCCCCTCTTCCAGTCTTCTCTTATTTGCTTGTACTTTCTTCTGATTAGTAGGTGAACACTGTACCAACTTCTATACCCCACCTCCAGATGTGCTTTCACTAATTCATTAATTTGAGCCCATACCATATCTATGACAACTCACAGATGGGTCTCACTCTTGAAAAAGCCATGTAGTTGTCCTGTTCTAAAAAGGAGATTGTTCTTTTCCTGGACACAAGCTATCTAACTGCTATCCAGCATGAACCTAGAGACAATGCAAACACATAGCTCTTTGATATAAGCCTCCTTAGAGAGTCATGTCAACGCACAGGATACAAGTGTATCAGTATCTCTCTTTCCTGATTTAGGGTTTTAATTTTCAGATGTTCCTCCCACAAGCATTTACCTCTCTCAATCTCATTTCCACTATTTCCCCAGAGGTACAGCCCTTGCCTTTTTCCAGTACCAAAATAAGAGGAGAGGAGAATAAAGTCTGGGAGTGGGAGAAGCTGAGTCACCTCTGGACTCTGTGTTCTGACTCCGACACCTCATTCCCACCCCTTATCTTCAGCATATCACACTGTGTGGAGCGATTTTCTCCCTTTCTTGCCCAGATTATTGTCTACACGTAGACAGATAAGAGAGAATGGAGACTGGTAGATACACTGGCACATAAGTCTCAGGTGCACCCTCTCCCGAGCAAGGGATGTAGCTTTCAGAATTCTCCCATCTAGGTCTCAGGCACACCACCCACCCTACCCTCCTGCCACGTTATCACCCACCCTGCCCCACAAATGCCCGCTTTTCTGATCTACCCCACCTCTCCCCCACCCGTTCTGCCTTACAGATATTGACACTGCTTTCCCAGGGCCAAAAAGGACTGGGATTAGGGTTTTCTGAAAACAGGAGTGGATGGGCACATTCTGGTTTAGCGCTTGCCTCTACCACCTCCTTGTGACCAGTTCTGGACACACATTTCCTTGAAGAAATGCATGCTTGCTTCAGTCTCTAGCAAATGTGCTGTCGTGGGCTTCCTCTTTCTTCCTTTCCCTTGGGTTATGCTGCCCCCTGCAGATAGACAAACTAATATCTATTGGTAAGGTTTGTGAATATTGAGTGCTGGGTTTTAGGCCACCGTTCCTACCTTTTACTGATTCAGGACTCTCAAACATTTCTCACGTCTCACTCCCAGCTCCCCAACATCTGCTCTCCCCTGAGCCCATGCACCATTAGAGAACTAAAATGAGCTGGTGGGTGGGGTGGGCATGTAAAAGAAGCTGACTCTGTCCCAACTCCAACCTTAAGACTTCTCAAGCTACCCTCATTCTTGAACCAACCTGCACATAATCAGAGCCATTTCTTCCTTCTTTGCTCAGCTACAATCATGTCTCTCTGAGGTTCGCAGGGAGCTGACGGCTGGATCAATAAGACTTAACTTCTCCATAGATCTTGGTCACCTGAGATACACATCACAAATGAGCCATAGTTGCCAATTTCCCCTCCCACCAGCAGTGATGCAAGAACGTACCCGCCTCTCTCTGTTCCTCCCAGCACACCAGACTTGTCACTCATTTTTTTCTTTGCCAATCCTAGAAGCCAAAAGAAAATGCATTTCCATTGTGTTGGAACTTGTCTTTCTCTGATTTCCAGGGAGAAAACTTATCCTGATCCTTTCATATCTTCTCCTGGAGCAACTATCTCTTTCTATTTCTACTTCTTTATCTTCTACAATACAAGGCAGTGGCTCATCTCTTTACTTCTTCTCCCCTCAGTAACTAATATCCATCATCTTGCTTGTACCCATGGAAAAGCATATTTCATGAAATAAGGCATGGAGGGATAGAGATATTTTAATTATTCATTTCTTAAAAAAATATTTGTTTATGCCTTTATATGTATAGGGAGTTTTTTGCGTGATGTTTGCTGGCATGTCACCACTGGTTATTTCTGAGAATAGGATTTAAGGCAAAACACATTTTAGCTGCAGTGTCAAATGTTAAAGTCAATGGGACAGGAAATGAACAGAGCTGTCTCTTGGCCAAAAAGATCACCTGGCTTTCCAGACAGGCCTCCATAAGATAGCATTTACCTTGCTGAGTTCACTACACTCCAGGCTCCAAATTCTAATTTTGTTTTCAGACTAAAAATATGCACAACTTATGACCTTACACCCAACAGTAATGCATGCATATGTTCACCAAAAGACATGTAGAAGAATGTTCATAGCAGCATTATTCATAATAACTCCAAACTGGAAACAACCTAAATATCCATCAACAGTAGAATGGACAAATAAAATATAGAATATTCATAAATGGGATTTACATTCATAAATGGAAATGAATACTATACATGCAATGGTATGGGATTATTCTTACAAACGATGCTAGCAAAAAACAAAAAACAAAATACTGTATACTATGTCATTCCATTTACCTAGCGTTTAAAGAAAAATACATATGTAAAAAACTATGTTGTTAGAAGTCAAAACAGTGATTACCCCTTGGGATGCATTAGTGACTAGATGGGGGCATGGAGAGAGCTTCCAGTGTGGGCTAATATTTTGTTTCTTGTTTACTTTGTGAAAATTCATTGAGCTTAACAGTTGTGCACTTTTCTATATATATGGTATACTTCAACAAAAGTTTACCAAAAGGTCTCAATAGTGAGTTAGAGAAATGTGAGATGAGTAAATGGAACTAATGCTTCTACTCATCTAGGGAAGCTATAAAAAAAACATATTTTTAAAAATTTTCTGAAGGCACTAAAGGGCTAACAAGACAGTGAATAATAAATGGTTCAGAATAAGAATGGGTGGAAAAAGTTGCGACTAATGTTAGGGTCGCTCTTCCCAGTGGAGCATAGGCAGTTATTGAGGGGACTGTTGGGGGGCTGTGCAGAATTTTGGACAGCCTCTGGAGGCTAGGGAGGCAGAAATTGGAACCCTTACCAAAAGGCGTACCTGGTGAACCTCAATGTCTTTGGGTTGTGACGCAGAAAGAGCTGCACCTCAGAGTGAGGGTGAACCAAAGGTAGACAGTCTCTCACAACCACTTCAGTTTAACTTTTAAAAATCTCAATCACTGAAAACTAGATTAAGGTAATTCCAGAGTGCTAATTCTCCTAGGCACCTAGCACACACAAATACAAATCTTTTTTGGAGAGAAATAACATCCATCTCAAATTATTTCCAAAGTTTTGCAAAAAACAATACCTGGCACACAACCAAGTACATAAGAAAACAAGACAAAATTAACAAAAGCCATCAGAAATGACAGGCAATAGATAAAGACTCATTGGGGCCTCAGATATTAGATTTATCAGACAAAGTTAAAATAAGTATGCTTGCTTACTCTGCTACAGAGATAAAAGACAACATCAAGAATTTCTGCAGATAAATAGAAAGTATAAAAAACATAAAATGGAAATTCTAGAGCTGAAAAATAAAATAATCTAAAGTAAGAGCTGAATGGATGGATTTAACAGCACAGTATATATAGATGAAGAGAAAATTATTGAACAGGAAGTGAGGTCAGAAGAAACTATCCAGACTGAATCACAGAGTCACAAAAGAATGAAGAATTAAGAGTAAGAGATAGAAAATACAGAGAGAAGTTTTAACATATGTGTACTTAAAATTCAGAAAGAGAGGAGAAAATAAATCAGACAGAAGTGATATCTAAAGAAATAATGGTTGAGAATTTTCTGAACTTTCTAAAACATCAAGCCACAGATTCAAGAAGTCCTTTAAACCTCAAGCAAAATAAATGTTAGATTTTGTACTTATGCGCATTATAGTAAAACTGCCGGAAACAAAGAAAAAGAGTAAGAGAGAAAGAGACTATCTTAAAATCAGCCATAAAACACAAATCTAAGATTATCTTCAAAGGAGCAATAATTGGATTTCTCTTCTTTGAGAAGCTGACTTCTCAAACAGGAAAAAATGGAAGCTAGACAACGGAAAGATATCTTGAAAGAGCTGAAAGAAAATTATAGTCAACTTAGATTTATATGCCCATAGACAATATCCTTCAACAATGAAGGTGAAATAAAGACATTCTCAGGCAAAACAAAACAAAACAGAAGAAAAAATCATCACTAGCAAACTCATACTAGAAAAAATACTAAAAGTAATCATTCAGGCAGAATAAAACTTATCTTCCTACAATGTAGAAAGAAAAGAAGTATAAAAGAAAGAGTAAATAGGTAGGCAGATCTATACAATTATTGGCTATACAAAATAATAATAAGAATGTCTTGAAACATTGAATCACATAGAAAATTAAGTTGAAAATAGAGAGTTGAAATACATGACAACAATGGCATATAAATTGAGATGAGGGTAAATTGAGTTAATGTTTTAAGTTCTGTGAATTATCTTGGAAGAGGGTAAAAGGACCAATTAATAGTAGACTTTGAAAAACCAAGAATGTATTCTATAATTTCTAAAGTAACCACTAAACAATAGTAAATTAGTGTTACTCTCAGGCTTATAGAGGAAAGAAGAATAATAAAAAAATTTGATAAATTCAAAAAAAGACAAGAGGGGAAAGAAAATGGAACATAGAGTAGGTGGGTTAAATAGGAAAAACCTAGTAAGGTTTTTCCTTACTAGTAAGATAAGATACTTTCCTAGTAAGATAAGATACTTAACTCTAAATATATCAAAAATTACATGAAATAAAAACAGACTGCTTCAATTCAAATATAAAGATTACAAGATTTGATAAATACAACAAAACTCAGCTATATACTGTTCACAAGAAATACATCTAAAACTTAAACATACAGGAAGATTGAAAGTATAAAAATAGAAAATATATTCCACGAAAACACCAACCAAAAAAAGTTGGTATTAGTATAAAATAAAATGGACTTTATGTAAAAGGCATTATTAGAGATAAAGAAGGACGTTCCATGAGGAAAAAAATGTATAATTCTCCAGAAAGATATAATAATTCCAAATTTGCATGCATCTAATAATATAGCTTCAAAATATGTAAAGTGAAAATATACAGAACTATAAGAAATCATAACCAGATCTCCAATCATAGTGGGAGATTTTAACATATCTCTTTTCGTAGCTGGCAGAATAAGCAGATAAAAACAGCAAGGTATAGAAGATTTGAGCATGATTAGCAAAACTGACCTAATTAGCTCAATCCCTGATTGTTATTACACCACACTCAACAACTACAAAAGACATTCTTTTCAAAAACATATGGAATGTTTATAAGAATTGATCATATTCTAGGCCATAAAGCAAGTTTTAACAAATTTCAAAAGATTAAAAGCCATACAGAGCATGTTCTCTAAGCATGGTGCAATTAACTAGAAATCAATAATAAAAATATCACTAAAAATCCCCATACTTTTGAAAATTAAAAAATACATTTCTAAATAACCCATAGGTCAAAGAAGAAATCAGAATTAAAATTAGAAAACATTCTGAATGGAATGGTAATGAAAATATTATATGTCAAATTGTGAAGAATAGTCTGTTTCTGGATATGACAGCCTACTAATAGAAGACAAATCCTTCTGCTGAGAGGACAAGACAAGCTAAAAAAAAAAATACAAATTAAATTCTTTAAAGACATTGGAGAGCTACCAAAGCAGCCAGAATTTGAAGTACCAAAATTCTGGAGAAAAGGGAAACTTAATGAGGTGAAATTGGCAATTTTTTCCTTGAGGCATTTGCCAATTCATTGTTAACACTGGAGGAGAGGCTGAAAAAGAAGCTGCTAAGAGGCAGAAAACCTGAGTAGGGTTTTCAGAAGCTTCATAGGGCTAACGATTCAAAATCTAGAATTCAGGGCTACCCAGTCAACCAGGATTTGAGGGACTAAGAGCCTGGAGGAAAAAAAAACAACAAAGAAATGGAATTGGCAGTCTGCGTTGCTTTTTTCCTTGAGACATTCACCAATTCTTAATAGGTATAGACACCTAGAATCAAAGAAGCCAAATAGGAAGAGACAATTTAGGAGTCTCAGAGAAAGATAAAAAGAGCTAGTAGAAGTTTCATAGCAAAGGGAAGATAAAAATTGGAGTTTGGGGACGTCCAAAGTTTGGGAGCCTGATAAATACCCCAGACCGTCAGTTAGAACCTCTGAAGGATTACACCCTAGAAATGAGGGTGAATAAGTTTGATAAGGACTGAAAACAATCTCAAATTAGTTATATTATTGATTGACTTTGCAGAATTTACTCCTATACTCTCTTTCCAAAGCTAAAGAAAATCTTCTCTAAATCAAGAAAATGTAATCTGGATTTTCTAGAATTTTTCATACATAATATTCACCATCCAAACAACAGTTACCAGCATAGCAAGAGACAGGATAAATACAAATTTTAAAAAAGGATAAAAAGAAATAGACAATAGAAATAGACTTATAGCAAATTAAGCTATTGGAAGTGTCAGGCATAGACTTTAAAATAATTGTGATTAATAAGTTCAGGAAAACAGACGACAAGATAACACTTTCATCTAAGAACTGAAATGTAAGGGGAAAAATCAAATGGAAATTCTAAAACTAAGAAATATAATAGTGACATTCAGCTTTAGCTCGAACATATAAAGAGCTTGGAAATCATCACTAACCTCCTCACAATTAGAAAAAATGCTGAACAAATATAAAATCAACTTTTCTAAGATCCAACAGAGAACTGAGGCCCCCGGGTAAACCAACACCCCCAAATCTGGAAATTCAAGTAGAATCACAGCCAAGACCAGTTTGCCTGAAACAGAAGGCTCTGGAGACTATTACTGGTAGAAATGCTTAAATAGTAATTTTGATGAACTGCTAAAGGCTGAGTGTGAACTATTAATAGCTTGAGAATTCAAAACTCCTGGGGGACCACTGTTGGGGGAGTGCCACACTTTCACTGACTTTTCCTCAAGGAACCCCAACAGGTTCTCGCATTGAAGATCGGAGGAAAAGGAGGAAAATCCCCTCATGTTTCTGGCAGAGAGGAAAATAACCATTTTGAAATATGCCTAGGGGGAAAGTAGCCATCTTGAAATATGTTCACCATAACAAAGGCCTGTCCTGAAAGAGAAACTATTTTAACAGGGCTTTATTGATCTAGAGCAATTAGCCAGCTCCAGCCCCAGCTAGACTTTCTGTTTCACATAAAGAGGGGGAAAAAGGGTTAAGA
>NW_012148730.1:538213-539633 GCF_000956105.1 Propithecus coquereli
AATTCTGTATTCAGTGAAATTATCCTTCAAAAGTAAAGGAGAACTAAATAATTTCTCAAACAAAGACTGAGGCACAGGGAGGGCCACCCCTTGGAGCTCACTATACCCAAGAGCGGAGGGGCCACCCTGCCCAGATGCCCATTTCTATGAGATGGAAATGAGATGTCTCAAGTGTAGGAACTCTTCCATGAGAAAGTCCAGCAGTCCCTGTTAATCAAGAAAATATTAGAGTGACATCAACAAAAAATGGCAGAGTGGGGAACTCCATCTCTCCACAAAAGTGAATAAACTGGCAGTACTGTCAGAATCAACTTTATCAGAACTATGGAAACTAATTAAAAGTTTACACCAACCAGGCAAATTCTTAATCAGGAAGGAATGAAGAGCTGAATTTTAGTAAGAGAGCTTTGCCACATTTTAACTTACCTCATCCCGCTCTCTGCTCCCCAGCTCAGGGGCAGCCTTGAAGAAAACAGCCCACATTCCCAGTACATGTTCCCAGTACCAGAAGAAGCAGAATGGACATTATTCTCAAAGAACTATGGTTGTTGAGTTTTATCTCTCTGGTGGTTCACTGAAGGACTAGCCCAATGGGCTTGCCTTTATTTCACCTAACTCAGAACACTCTCAGAGCTCAAATGGCTATCTTGGAGGCATTTGTTGAAAACATGTAAAGGCAAATGTATTATCCACTACTGCCTTGGGTATGGGATAAAAATTAGGGTAAAAACAGACTATCTGAAAAGCTTGGGAGGAAAGGCTTGGGAGGAATAAGATGCTTTGGGGTATAAGAACTTCGTAAAGCTCCGTATATTTCCGGGAATCTAGAAGGCCACACACATGTGCAGGTCTGGGCACATGCTGAAAACAGGCCCAAGAAGACCCAAGCCCTCATTTATAGCTGACTTTAAGGCTCTGAGTAAGCAGGAGTGAAGGCCAAGGCAGAGTTGTAAACTACCCAGCTTAGTATTTAAGGTATGCCCCAACATAAACACACACACACACACACACACACACACACACACACACACACACACAGTCCGTTTGAAAAGACTGGGAGATTTTTATTGTTTTTTTGTTTCAAGTATTTAAGGAAATGTATGTTGATTTACTAGCTGACCACTAAGCTAATGGAACACACACTAAAGTGGCCACAGACTAAAAAGAATACAGACTTGAAAAAATTAGTTCAGAAAAATCGATAAACAAAAAAAACTGTAAGCAGCAAAATAGAACCCCCAAAAGAAAGCATAGCCTGATATCCAGAGTTTCTACATTATAATATTCACAATGTCTAATTTTTTAAAGAAATATATTACAAGACATGCAGAGAAATGAGAAAGTATGGCCAAAAAGGAAAAAAGAAATTAATAGAAACTATCCCTAAGGAAGCCCAGATATTGGACTTATTAAATAAAGA
>NW_012148730.1:540891-558502 GCF_000956105.1 Propithecus coquereli
AATCACAGGAAAGTTATGGAAAACCAAAGGCAAAGAGAAAATCTTAAAAGTAGCCAGAAAAAAACTGACAGATTAACTTCAAAGGTACAACAGTAAGACTTACAGCTGACTTTGCAACAGAAATGGTGGAAGCTACATGACAACAAAATTATATATTTCAAGTGCTGAAAGAACATAACTGCCAAAAACAACCTTGGAAAATTGAGATGCAATAAAACATTTCCAGAAAACAAAATTTGGCAAATTTGTTTCAAAAAAACCAATACCAAAAGAAAAAATAAAAGAGTTTTTCAGGCAGATAGAGGCATAGAAATGTAAGGAATGACAAGTAATGGAAAAGATAAATGTGTGTGGTTAATCTAAGTGACTATTTACATATTAAAATAATGTCGTGTGGTGTTTAAAATATAAGCAAAATTAAAATATATGACAAAAATAACCCCAAAACAAAGGAAGTAAATTGTGTTATTCTATGGCATTTACATCATTTGAAAAGTGTTAAAAGTAATAATTAAAATTATGATTTAATAAATCAAGGGTGCAAGTTGTATATGCTGTATCAGAATTGGCAAACATTTTTTATGTAGAGACCAGAAAGTAAAGTTTGGTCTTTGTAGTCCAGATAGCCTATGTTGCAACTACAGATGTTCCTTGACTTACAATGGAGTTATGTCACAACAAATCTATCGTAAGTTGAAAATATTGTGAGTCAAAAATGCATTTAATACACCTAACCTGTCAAACATCATAGCTTAGCCTAGCCTGCCTTAAATGTACTCTCAATATTTACATTAGCCTGCAGTTGGGCAAAATCACCTGGCGACACAGTAGACTGTAGAGTATCGATTGTTTGCCCCTGTGATTGCATGGCTGACTGGGAACTGAGGCTTGCTCCTGCTGCCCAACATTGTGAGATAGTATCATACTTTCATATTGCAAGCCTAGGAAAAGACCAACATTCAAAATTTGAAGTATGGTGTCCAGTGATTGCATATTGCTTTTATACCATCGTAAAGTCAAAAAATCTAAGTTGAACCATAGTAAGTTGGGAGCTAACTGTGTGTACTCAACTCCACCTTTGTAGAGCAAAGGCAGCCATGGACAATACATAAATAAATGGGCATTATTGTGTTCCAATAAATCTTTATTTATATAAACAGGTGATTGTCTTACACACTAGAGTTTGCTAACTCCTGATCTAGGACCACTACTAGAAGAAGGGTAAAAGAATATAATTTAAAAGCTAATATGGGTACAGTATGAAATAATAAAAATACTTGTCGAATCCAAAGAAGAAAGATAAAAGAAAAAGGCAAGAAAGAAAGAAAAAATAAACATAGAACAGATGGACCAGGTAGAATATTTCAGTAATTAAATTAAATATAAATGGGGTAAATAAAGAGGGGAGTAAATGAAAAAAAAATGTATAAATGGAATAAATACTCCAATGAAAAGAAAAACAGTGTCATACTGGACCAAAAAAAAAAAAAAATCCCACCCTGTTCTGCTTACAAGAGAAGCAACTTAAGTATAAGGATACATAAATATCCAAAGTAAATGGGTGGAAAAACAATCATGCAAACACTAACCAAAAGAAAGAAAAGAAATCTTACTTGAGATAAAAAGGAGTATTTCATAACTGTAAAAGGATCACTCCAGCAAGGAAATACAACAATTCTAAATTTGCATGTAACTATCACATAGCTTCAAGTATATGAAGAAAATGGTGAAGTAGGCCGGATGTGGTGGCTCAAGCCTGTAATCCTAGCACTTCGAGAGGCCAGAATGGGAGGCTCGCCTGAGGCCAGGAGTTCAACACCAGCCTGAGCAAGAGAAAGACCCCATCTCTACAAAAAATAGAACAATTAGCCGGGCTTTGTGGCTCACACCTGCAATTCCGGCTACTCGGAAGACTGAGGCAGGGGGATCGCTTGAGCCCAGGAGTTTGAGGTTACAGTGAGCTATGATGATGCCACTGCACTCTAGCTAGGGTACAGAGCGAGACCCTGTCTCAAAAAAATAAATAAATAAAGGTGAATAGACCAATTCACAATCTTAATGGCAAATTTAATATAAATATCTCATAATTGATGGAGTAAGCAGATATTTTTTAAAAAGCAGTAAAGGCATAGAGGATTTGAACAATGTAGTCAAAAAACTTGACTAAATGGGAATATAAAGAATATTACACTGAACAATTACAGAATACACATGATTTTCAAGTGCACACATACATTTATAAAAATTAATCAAATATTGCGTCATGAAAAATGTTTCGACACATGTAAAAAGATTCAAATCACACAGAGAATGTTGTATGATCACAGTGGAATTAAACTAGAAATCAGTAAGGAAAAAAAACTAGAAAATCTCAAATACTTGGAAATTAAGTAGCACACTTATAAATAACCTATGGATTAAAGAAAAAGTGTGAATATAAATTAAAAATATTTTGAACTAACTGACAATGAAAATACAACATATAAAAATGTATGGGATGAGAGTAAAGCAGTGCAAGGGCATCATATGTAACCTAATCATCTGTACCCCCATAACATGCTGAAATAAAAAAAAAAAGAAAGTAAAGCAGTGCATTGAAAGATATTTACAGATATACTGCATATGTTTATAAAGGAGAAAGACTAAAAATCAATGATCTAAGTATCCATCTCAAGAACTTAGGAAAAGAACAATAAATTAAACCCAAGCGAAACATAAGGAAGTAAATAATAAAGATAAGAGCATAAATTAATGAAATGGAAAACAAGCATTGGGAGAAAATCAACGAAGTCAAAAGCTGGTTTTATAAAAATGCTAAAAAATATTGATAAACCCGGCCGGGCGCGGTGGCTCACGGCTGTAATCCCAGCACTCTGGGAGGCCAAGGCAGGTGGATCGTTTCAGCTCGGGAATTTGAGACCAGCCTGAGCAAGAGCGAGACCCTGTCTCTACTAAAAATAGAAAGAAATTAGCCAAACAACTAAAAATATACATAGAAAATAGCAGGGCATGGTGGTGCATGCCTGTAGTCCCAGCTACTGGGGAGGCTGAGGCAGAAGGATCGCTTGAGCCCAGGAGTTTGAGGTTGCTGTGAGCTAGGCTGATGCCACGGCACTCTAGCCTGGGCAACACAGTAAGACTCTGTCTCACAAAAAAAAAATATTGATAAACCCATAGCAAGAATGATTAAGGCGAAATAGAGCAGCATAATATCAGACATGAAAAAGTGGGCATTCCTACAGATTCTAGAAATATTAAATATGCAATATGAGGGTAAACTGATACAGGAAGAGATACAAAATTTGATTAGTCCTATATCTATTTTTAAAAACTGGATCTGTAAAAAATTTTCCCGCAAAAAACATTCCAGTTATAGACAGCTTCACCAGTGAATTCATCTAAATATTTAAGGAAGGAATTATACCATTTTCATACAAATTCTTACAGAGAAGAGAGAAAGAGGACACACTACCTGTATTAGGGTTTTCCAGAATGAATAATGAATATATATATATCCAGAATATGTGTGTGTGTGTGTGTGTGTGTGTGTGTGTGTGTATACACACAGAGAGAGGGTTGGGGGGAAGAGAGAAACAGACAGACAGAGAGACAGAGAGAGAGATTTTAAGGAATTGGCTCACACAATTATGGAGGGTTACCAAGTTCAAAATTGTAGGGTAGGCCAGTCTGGACACTCACGAAAGAGTTGCTGTTGCAGATTGAGTCCAAAGACACTCTGGAGGCAGAATTCTTTCTTCCTTGGGTGACCTCAGTTTGTTTTCTCTTAAGGCCTTCAACTGATTGAATGAGGCCCACCCACATTATAGAAGGTGATCTGCTTTACTCAAAGCCTACTAATTTAATAGGCAGGGCTCAGTGGCTCACGCCTGTAATCCCAGCGCTCTGGGAGGCCGAGGCGGGAGGATCGCTTGAGGTCAGGAGTTCAAAGTTATGATGAGCTATGATCGGGTCACCGCACTCCAACCTGGTGACAGAGTGATACCCTGTCTCAAAAAAAAAAAAGAAAACTTGAGGATGAAAAAAACACTTGATGATGATACCTTAATACCATCGATGAATGTATATGCAAAATTCTAAATATAGTAATAACAAAAAGAATCCAGAAGTATGGTAAAGAAATAATACACCTTGACAAGTTAATCAATTGCTACAATGAGAATTCAATCATCTCAGTCCCAATTTCTCTCTTACACTTATTCCATTTTATTCTTATATTATTTTCTCTATTTGCACTCAATAACTTTTTTAAAGTTATATTTGCATCTTACCCACTTTCAGACAGGATGTCACACATGACGTCACTTTCTCTTGCAGGCGCCTACAAAGATGTCTTGGTTAGTACTGTACATGTCTTCAAGATCCAATAGCTTGTTTGGTGTTTCTAGGATACCAATGTCCTGTCCTTTGTTGCAAGGCACAGATAACATGGAAGTTGAAGAATGAGACTAGTCAGCAGATTTTAGCATACTCAAATGCACTGATTAGCTCATTCATTGTCATGTGACCTGAGATGGATGATATTATGAGTACTTTACTTCCTGACTCAGAATTCTTGGTCCAGACCACCTTTTACAAATGGTAGAATTTTCATAGCCCAAAGTATATTGTAGCTTACCCAATGGTGTTTTCGGATCCTTCATGACGGACTCATAACACAGTTATTAGTATCACAACCTTCCCTAACTCAATTTATGTGCCATCCCAGATCCACTTGGTCCTGCCCCCTATCTTGGGCCCTGGTCAACTTCCTTACTTTCTATTCATTCACATTGTTTCTGCATTCATAGAGTCCAGGCCACTACCACTTCCACTGCCACTGCCATTCCAGCCATAGCTTGAGGAGTCACCTAACATGTCACCTAACAAGGAGAGACTAGTCTCGCAAACTAGCCAGACTAGACCCACGGAAGTACAGGGGAGTTAATGCTCGATGGAGCAGACTTTGATCGATGGAAAACTGGCTACCCAAAAGACCTGACAGATAAATTCTTTTTCATTCCTTCCACATAGATAAACTATTCTTAGATGCAGTAATTTTATATGCCCTGACTGAAGACATCACATGTGATAAAGTAATCAGCTGTGTTTTTGTTGAAAAGTTATATCCGGATGTATAACTCACCCCCTTATATTTGCTTTCTGTCTTTCTCTGCCTCACTTCCCTTTTCCCTTCACTCTTATTTCCTTGTACTGTACATCCCAACAGTGTCGCCAAGTAAACTTATCCCCCAGGCTCTGTTTTCTAGTCCTAAGCTAAGAAACCACACAAATTATTAATTCTATTTTCAATAAAATGAGCTCTGTGGTATAGGACTTCACCAATAGTAAGTAGCTCAGTGCACCATGCCTCAAAAGTAGTAACCATGAAAATAATGTTTCTATTTATGGAAAAAAATAACATTTTGTAAATAACCAAAGACTAATAGAATATAAAATTTCTTCTACAAAGTATGCTGTCTGTCTGGGGAAAGAAAAGTGTTGAGAATGGATGTCAACTTTGTGATACGCATGATTGTGTTAATACAAAAAAAATAAAATATTAAAATGTGTTTATCAAAAGCTTGAAGGGAATATGAGTCTATTTTTATAACCTAGAGATGGCTCTGCATGACCCAAAACCTGGAAGCCATAAAGGGAAAATATGTAAGATTTGACCACCTGTGGGTAATCACCTATAAAGGAAAAAACATGAATAAAGCTAACTGAATTAGATATCCAGCGAGTTCTCCTACTTTGAGGGCACCAACCTCTAGGTAAGTTGGCTAAATTCTGTGATCACTAAATAAACAGTCTTCTATGACAACTTGGTTTCTGATGTAAATTGATCTTGGGAGAGAATATTCTGAGCAGCAAACACTAAGAATCCGGTCCGCTTGATAATTATATTCTCTACAATAACATAAATTATCATGCTGTTTTCTATTTTAAAAAGTAAATCTCACCTCATTTGATAACATGTTATATCCTCTGCAAACTTAGAAATGCTCAATAAACAAGGAGGCTCTATAGCCAAAGAAAGATGCTTGTATTACATCGACTCTCACTTTTTAAAATGTCAGTGGTCAACAGGGCCAGAGCATGACACTAAGCCCACTCTCAAGGTGGAATGAATTACATTTGCATGAACCTCTCAGGATAAAGTCGCCCTCTAATAAGGCTTCCTTCCCTCTCCTCTGCCTTCTCCCTCCTCCCACACCTATCCTCAAACCACACACACACATTGCCCAAGCCCTTAACACAAGGCCTCAGAGGGTCCCGACGGACAGGGTCAAGCAGGAGGGACACCACTCTGAGAAGTCAATATTTCTCACCCTGTTTAATACCACATCCTCAGGGCGGGGCAGACCAGGGACCCCAGGATGGCGGTGAGACAGCTCTGGCTTAGAGGCAAGGAAGAGCCACAGTTTAATCAGATAAACCAGAGAAAACCTTCAGCCTGGGATGAGAAGCAAAATTAATGTAAAAAGCTAGTGTTGTAAACCGTATTAATCATTTTAAAAGCCATTCTCTAGGGAATTTAGCAGAGAAATTAATGCAAGAGAGCTCTAAACAAAACATTTGCCTGAACCACATCGATTTGCTAAACCTACACTTGGAATCTCTTTGGAAACAAGGTAGGCAAAATGTGAATTTAAGAGAAAAGCAAACCTGTTTCCTGACCCTTGAAATATGATGCTTTGGTTGACAATTTATAGCAGAACTGAACTCCACCTTTGTAAAATCACCTTTGAACGCATTTGGACTGGAATAGACCCACTTGGATTCCCAAAACTGTCAGAGGAGAACAAAACCCAAATAGCAGGGTATCCTCTGAGTTTCTCGGTTTCCCAGGAGCTGCCAATCTCTCTTAAGAGAGGACACTGCCTCCTCTCTGCTCCCGTGAGCCACCACAATCACAGCCACAATCCTAGAACTCTGCCCTTCCCCAAAGGGTTGACAATGACAACCTCCTATGTGCACACATTGGGACATCAGCACGTGGCCTGGGCCAGGCAGTCACACACCTGTCTCACACAGCACTTTCCCAAAGTCCCTGTTATTCAGTCTAAATAATACCAGGTGTGGGACATCAAAAGTACACGCAGCACACCTACGGCTGTGCCACACTGAGGCTAGCTCCTTCTCAGCCTCTGTTCTGTTCCACAAGGGTTCCAAAAATCCTTGGCATCCAGTCACACCGAGGGTCACTGTAAAACCACAGTTATTATTCCGTATTAAATGCCCACTGGTAAGTGGCATGGTGTCATGGAAATGTGATGGTCACTCCAGGAGACACAGAAGCACAGAGAGGCTACCACCAATCATCTCCCAGAAGGAGGAAATAAAGACAGAAGTGCCAGGGAGGGAGAGGAAAGAAGAGTGGGAAGGAACAAGGGGAGGGGAAAAGGAGCAGATGGTCACTAGTCGGGCTTGTGCCTGCCTCGATGGGGCTGTTCACTACTCCAGTTAACCTCACTTTCACCCCAGGTATAAAAGTCACTCTGCGCCTCACGTTTGACGTATCAACACAGAAGTTATTATTATTTGCTCCATATCCAAACTGCTCATCCTACCTGTCACACAGGAGCAACAAGATAAATAGCAATTTCTCTGTTCCTCACCTGAGCCTCACCTATTGACAGTTCCTGAGACTTTGCTCTTTCCTCTACACCTTGCTGTGTGGGTGTCTATAAAGTTGCGGGCTCAACATAAAGAATCTCATATCCATCTCCATCTTCATCAAGGGGTGGCTTTGTGTTGCATACCTATAGAGGTATTATACAGGTGTCTGGCTTCATACTAAGCAATTTTAAAGCAATCAATTCCTCAAGTTTGGAAGGCCACTAGCCCTGCCTCTTACTAATAGAGTGATCTTGCAAATTTTACCCAAATTTGGGTATTAAGTACATCTTTACATTTTTCTCATTGATGAGAAACAGAATTTCATTGATCTACAATGCCTTTGATTATTGAATACATCATTATTTTATATACCACTAAGAAAGAAAAAAAATACTTCAATTAAACTATGACAAAATTTTAAAGTGCCATAAATTGTAAGATGCATCGTGACTTTAGAGATAGTAAGACATTTATAGGGAACTTATGAAACCCAAAAACATATACCTGTATTCCCAGAATCTCACCAACATTACTTTGAGAAATACTGACTTAGGCTTCATCTCTAAACCCTGTTAACATCACCCAGACATCAGGGATATTGTAGAAATTGGTGAGATCACATCAAGAAAACATTTTCAGTTATTAGAAGGAAACAAAGACCCTATTCCTCAGAGGAATTATTTTAACAGTTTATTAAATGCCACTTATGTATGGTAGAATGACACCTTAGGAAAAAAAGGTAAACCTAAAATCATCAACTGTGTTTTTCAGGGAACTAAGGGCATTCACTTTTAGTAATTAACTGCTATGTTCTAACAATGTGTTAGCATTTTACATACATTACTTCCTTGTGATATTATCCACATCTTCACAATACATTTGTCATTTTAACACATTTTCCTGTTTGGTCTAAGTATTTTTCACTCAGTACGTGTTCCAAACATATCCATATAAACTCCGTCCCTTCTCCCATTCTATCATCCCCTTAATTTCCAACCTTATCTGTATCCAACAATTTTCTTTCCAATTACACAAAAACTCAACATCCATTACAGATAAGAAAACATAGGTGATACAAAGAGATTACAATACTAAATTCATACAGTATCATTTTACTCATAAATAACTACTCTTTTCCTTTGGGTATACAGCCTTTCAGAAATTTTAATGCATGTAAATATTTTACACCTCTCAAAAATGGGATATACTGAGTATACAGTCATGTAACCACCTTTCCCACTTAAGATTATACACTGAATTTTTCCATGTAAATAAATGTAGATGTCCATCAATATTTTCAACAGCTGCAGAATACCTAAATGTATAGACGTCCCTTAATTTGTCAGCCAACTGCCTATTTTGAAACACTGGGGTCATTTACAATTTTTCACCCTCCAAAACACTTTGAAGATGCACAGCTTTGTACAAGCCAACTATTTGATTATTTCCTAAGGATAAATTTCTACCAGTGGAATTGCCAGGTCAAAGGGTATGCACATCTTGAAGGCTTCTGAAGCCTGTATCCCAATGGACCTCGTACTAACGTACACTCCCTCCAGCAGTTTGAGAGTGCCCCGCCCCCAACACCCTCACCACCCTCATCAACACTATGGGGTGGGAGAGAGGATCGTCTCCCATGTGGATCCCAACAGCACTCTCGATGGTTCCATAAAGGCCTCACCTTAACCAACCTTATAAAAGAAATCTGATATAAGCATGAAAGCTTATTCTTTCTTCTACTATATTTTCTTGTTATTTCAAAGTAGTAACTATTTGATTCACTTACATAGACACCAAGATCGACCAAGGAGGAGGATGTTTTCTTATCAAATGCCCCCAGACCGCTAAAATAAAATTGGCCCTCCCTGTATGTCCCCAGAATAGATCCCAGCACTTATTGGTTCAAAGGGTCTCTCACTTCCATCCTCTCCTTACCATTCCCACGGCCACCAGTGAAATTTCACGCCTTTATCATCTCGTGCCTGGACTACTGTGGTCACTTCCTAACTCGTTTTCCAATCTCTAGTCACCACTCCTGTCCCTCCTCTGCTCTGACCCATCCTGCACACCAATCAACCACATTGTTTTCCTTTCATCTTGTCACTCCTCTGATCATGAAAGGCCCTGGTTTCTCCCAGGGTGGATTGGGTAATATTTAGACACCCCAGTTTAGCAGTTGGGGCTGCCCCACAGTGGGGACTCAGCCCTACTTCCCTACTCTATCTGCCATCACTCCCCTCCCACTTTCCACTCCAGGCAGGCCATCCTCCTCTCTGGAGCAGGAATCCTACCTCCAGCATTCCTCCCTCCTTCAATGACCTTCTGACCTTTTGGTATCATATCCTTCGAGCCCAGCTTACTTAAGTGTCCCCCTCCTCTGTAAAACTTTCCCCGAGCACTGTAGCATGCAGCTCTGCCACCTCTAAGCACTAATGGAAAGCATCTGACCATGATTGGTGGCTCTGAGTTTTGTTACTATTAATATCTCTTTGTTTCCATATATTTTGCCTTTCCAAACAGATCATAAACTCAAGAACAAGGACAATGTCTTTTTTTCTGCTGCTGAAAACACAACTTTATTGATGAAACACAGTCTTAGATTAACAAATGTAAACCGATACAAAAGTATAGCTTATTTATGATGTATAATTAGTTCACCGTCAGTTTAGGTAGAGGAAAGAGTAAAAATATCTCAATCTAAGTAGCAAGATCAAATCAATAAACCTTTCTTTGTACAAGTTCTGATATTCATTTGGCATCCTTAAAATGGTCCAGCTTAAACCCGACCATCACAATCAGCATCAATCACTGCTGATGATCTGTGATGTTCATTATTCCAAAATAGTAGCTGAAAGGATCTCTTTGCCACATAAACACAGTGAAAAACAAAAATTTACAAAACACATTGTTCACAAGTTCAAGCTAAAAAGTTGCCTCAACACTGTTTGGGATAGACTCCCAATTAGAGTTTGGTTAATACTTTTAGGACCTTTACTTTCACCACCAGATCATTGTGACTCGCTAATGCTTTAATTTTCTTAACACAAACTCCAGATTCTTTGAATAAGAAAAAAAGTGAACTTCTGCTGAATTCTTTCCTGGATGATGCAAGCCCTTCACTTTTTATGTTGTCATTTATATTCTCAAATAGAGTAAGGATATTAAGAAGAATCTCTCTATCCCATTCTTTATTAAAGAGGGAAATCAATTCTGATGGTACTTTACAACTGACCAGCTCCCTTGTCATAGCTGGATTTTCAGTGAAGTTTATAATTAGTTTCATAATCTGTATCTTGGTGAAGTGATTTCCCAGGAATAGCAAAGCAAAAAAGTCTGGAAAAGAATAGGAAAGCAAATGTTGGTAATGATTAGTCACAGTCATGTTGGTTAACAGTCTTAATCCAGCCATCTGCACAGCTGAGTCCAAACGACAGACCATGGTGTCATCACACACTTGACTGATATACGTCTTAATTTTGCCCTGATTTTCAGCGCTCACACTCAAGTTATTAAGGGCATTGTAAGTCTTTTCCCTAATAATAGGGTCTTTGGTTTTTATAAGTTTTGCAATAATTGGGACACCACCCAATTCACGTATGGCATTTTGGTTAAATGAATATGCTGCATTGTTACCCAGAGTGATCAAGGCTACTTCTTGAATAAAAGGATCGTTTGTTCTCTCCAGGATGTTAAGGACCTTTTGAAGGTCTGGAGCACTCAGAATATCATCAATTTTATAGGGAAAGTTGAACTTGGCCCTGCGGACAGGCCATGTTGTAGGTAGAGCCTTGGTGCTCTTACTTCGGGTCTTTCCCTTGGATTTTCCACTTGCCTTGCTTCCAGCCCTAGCCCCACTCCTGGTGGGGTGGCAGCCTCCACCCCTGCCTCCTGGGCAAGGTAAACTCGGTGCAAGGGTCCTGTTCCCAGAGATAGTACCCACCCTGGTCCCTTTGCCTGCCTTTGCACTTGCCTGTTCCTTCAGGGTGTTGAAAAGGGCCTTGGCCTTGGCTTCTAGGCCACCTCCACTCTGGGATGCCAAATGGGACTCCATTTTTACACCTGGACCACTCTGCAGTCCCAAACTCACCTCAGCTTTGGCCTTTGAGGAACCCTGAACTTTGGCCCCAGACCCTGCCCCAATGTTAGCCTTAGCTCTTTTTCCAGTCTCAATCCCAGTCTCTGACGTATCACTGGACTCCTCCTCTTCATCCCAGATTTTTTCGTTCTCGTCTCTTCCCCAGGTCAGTTTGTATACGCAGTAGCAGGCACCAGCCCCGATGACCACGCCGGCGGCCACACAGCCAGCTTCCCGAGTGCGGCCCATGGTAAAGTCAGGGAGAATCTCTTAACCTGGTCACAGAACAGCCTTGCTCTGGCCCAGAGCGGGGCGGAGTCTTCAGCTACTGGCTGGCTTTCCGGCGGCAGAGACAACAAGACCTAGGAATAAAGGAAAGATTTCAGGCTTCGGGCTCCTCCTCCTTTTGTGCCTTTGCATGCAGAAAGACTGACAAACGTACAAAAATACAGGGATATTGGCAGGGACTCGAGGCTTGATATCTGGATCACTGATCCCTTTCCTCCATCGGGAAGCTAATTTTGGAAATTCTTCCCACCTCTAGATTTCCCTTAAGTTCCCCTGCCCCACTCCGCAACGTTAAATTTAAAGTATCTGATCAATTCCCTACCACTCCTGCCCTTCAGATGTCCTGGGGGCAATGGCTCCCTCACACACACCCACAGAGGTCCAGGCGGTTTCTGAGTCCTGCAAACCTGCAGACAACGGGGTGGGGAGGCGGGTACTGAGCGCTCAGGGGACAGATGGACCTCACCCGGACAGGGCAGGGTCCCTCTTCTGAATCCCTAGCCCTTGTCCTGCGTTGCCCAAAGTTCCCCACCTTCCGTTACCCGTCTCCTCACAGAGCTGCGGCTTTGAAATTCATTATCTCCCTCCCCCTCCTCCTTTTATGATCCTCTCCTCCAACCCTCCACCTCACCCCCTCCACCCCCCGCCGTCTGTCACATCCTCTGAAGGTGACGCCACACCCACTTCCTTGTAACAAAATCGACAGTGGTGAAGTGAGAGTATCTAGAAGCCGGACAGCCGTGAAGTGCGTGAAAGTCTCTAACTCCGCCCTTACCTCTGCCACCCCCACCATCTCAAAGGGACCAGGACAACCGCCCTCCAACTATACCAACTTCCACCGCTCGGGAGCAATTTCCTTCCTCCCACTTCTCGGTTTCCGCCTCCGCCAAACCTAAGGACTGACAAACTCTGCAACTGAGTGCTTGGTGGACAGACCGACACCAAGGACACCGCACCCCAAACAGTAATTTGGAGTAACTTCCTCCCCGCCCCCACCCAGGACTCTCTTGACACCCACCCCCTCCCAGCCACTTTCCTCCCTGTCTAGTACCTGAAGAGCACTTTCTTTTGCAAGCTCCGAAATGGTGTAGAGAGAGGAAGGAAGGAAGGAGGAGGAGGAGGAGGAGGTCCATGGACCCACTGGATTTTGCTGTCGCCATCATTTTCCACCTCAGGGGTCCCCAAACCGTGCCATCACCCTCACTCTCACCTTCTTGGTTCTGGACGATTTTCCTCTTCTTCCTGCTCCTAGGGTTGGATTGGCCTTCAGGCACAAGATTCACAGACACAGGCGACACGGCAGAGATAAATGGCTCAGCGAACAGCACTTCGGAGAGTCCCAATACCAGCTTTTCCTAATTCAGGGTCCTGGTTGTCAAATGGATTTTACCTTTTGTCTCTCACCCTACCCCCACTTCTCTGACTCCGCTGACACCAGCCCTCCGGCTACGCGGCATCCAGCCCCCTCCCGTCCCCACCCCACCCTCCCCCCAGCGGTCGGCCATTTTCCCAGCAAAACCACACCCCTTGGTAATCGCTGGAGGGAGGGCGCAGCGAGGGCCTATGGAAAACCCGAGGAAGGAAAGAAGACCAAACAATCTCTTCTGTCCCTCTCCCCAGCGCACCCTACCCCCAATAACAACTGTTTTTCCTGTAAGCGCTGTTACATCCTTTTTCCTGCAAAGAATGGCAGGGAGTTTGCTGGAGAGTCATTAACCGGTCCAAGTTAAGGCGAGGACCTCAGCCAACCCCACCCTTCCGGGGACCGCGGGGCAATTCCAGCTTTACACAGACTGACCTGCAGGGATTCGAGGCAGATTATTCCTCTGCTCCAAATGGCATAACGCTCTACGGAAAGACAAGGGGGATGCCAGTCAAACGCACAACCGCAGGATTCTGGCTTGGTAGATGGATCTGCACACAAGACGCGAATCCTAATTAATACCTGCCCTCCCCGATTTAAGACCCTGGATGCCGAAGGGGTTTCCCCCGCCCCCTCCCTAGTCTGGGATCTCCTCTGAAATCCGGCCCCAAGGGGCCACCATTTTTGTTCTAGGAAGGGCCAGGGAGAATGCAAGGGTGTGGAGAAAGCGGGCTGGGTCCCCCTTCGGCCTCCATGCTCCGCTGCCCGCACCGCAGGGATCCCCAGGCAGCGCCCATCCACACACAGACCTGCTGGGATCCAGGCATATACCTCCTCCACCTTCCCCCCGGCCACGGGCCCGCCCTCTGGGCAACAGGGAGAGGGCAACCCGACCAAACGAAGACCAGGATTAGAAGGACATCTGCACACGTCGGCTCCTGCTCACGTGAGGGCCACGTCACCCGTGAGATCAGGACCCCAATTACCACTCCCACCAGCAGTGCGGCAGGAGCCGGCCCTCCCCTTTCCTTCCCTGCCACACCAGGTCCTGCCACTCACTTTCCCTTTTGCCAATCCCGGAGACCAGAAGTGGCTTCTTCTTGGGGTTGGAATTTGTCTGTCTTTAGTTAACAGGGAGACACTGCATCTGTTCCCATGTCCACTGGCTTTTCCTTCTTCTTTAGGGAATAATTTTTCCTCTTCCCTACTCCCAGTGCAACTGCCTTTCGCTTCACCGCCCATCCCTCCCAGGCTTGAAGTTTCAACATTTCCTCTGCACCCCTGTACCAAATGAGGGGCTGGATCTCAGAAAAGGACAGAGGTAGTGGGAGTGTCTTGCTTCAACTTTTCTGTTCACTTTTTAAAAATCAGTAATACATTACTTTTATATTGAGAAAATGAAGTGATGCTATTTTCACTTGACTGGAGAAGAATTTCAGTGGGAGGGAAAAGCCCAAAAGGCCTCATTAATTTCCTTATATATATTTGTAACACAAGGAAAATGTTTCTACTGGTTATAGCCAAATAACAGCTTTCAAAACATAGTAATTTGTTTTAAAACTGAAAACTGGAATTTTTTACATGATCTGTGAATTAGTCCACGAAGAGAGGACCAACCAGTTGTCTAATTCTGGCCATTTTACACAAACGATCCATTACTTTTTCTACTTTTGAATCAACTTCCAATTTGATCAAATAAAAGCAACACAATCCTGTCTTGTTCAATTAAATAAAAACATTTATTTAATGTCCCAAAGTCTTGGCTGTCTGTTGTGCGAGCCTCTTGTGATTTGATGGCTACTCTGAACACCTGCTCCTGGATTGGATTCCAGACTATTAAGGCTGAGGCAGCTGAGGCACAGAGATGGTCTCATCCTGCCTGCCCTGTCAAAAGCGAGGGAAAGTGCTACCCTCCCGCCCCTCCCACATTCCAGAGCCTCTCACCCGCTGCATTCAGGCACCAACCTCAGTAAATACCTTTGGCTCTATGCCTTCCTCCCCCAAATTCCCACATCGCCAAGAGGTAACTCAGCAATGCACAGTAGGGATTACAGTTCCCACCTACCCCTCTGCCCTTCTTCACCGTGAGTGGCGGGGTCAACGTTGCTCCTACCACTGTGTGGTGCCACCACCTGCCCCGAGAAGTGCAGCCTGCTGGGCCTCTCACCTCTGGCTTCTTTAACTCTGGGACACACAGGGAGAACCTAACCTTTGGGTTTTTTAAGTATACATACATAATATCTGCAAATGACGATTTTTCATTTCTTCTTTTCCATATTTATATCTCTTATTCTTTCATTTTCTCCACATACTGTATTGACCAGAACCTCCTGAACTACACTGAAAAATACTGGTAATTCCGCACAGGCAGCTCTCCGCAAAAACAGAAAAAAAAAATAGTGGTGATTGAAGTAAATGGGAACGCCCTTAATATTAATATTTCACCATTTAGCGTGACATGACATTTGCTGTTTGTTTCTGATGTGTTCTTCTTCACCTGTGTATGTGTGATTTTGGGGGGACACCTAAAGCTGTACATTCATACCCTTTATGTTAGACTGAGAAAAATTTAATAGCCCACATCATAATATTGGGAGGGGGAGGGGAGCAGGGAGATCTGCCACAGTGCTGAGCTTATTGGGAATATATTGGTGAGCAAAAACAGACACAGACTGTGCTCTCACAGTGGAAATAAGACCCTAAAGAAATAAGCACACATACACACAAACTGAGAAAAATACTGCACTTAATAGAGTAAAGGAAGTGGCGTAGTCTGGGGATCAGGGAAGGCTTCCTTGCTGAAGCAGAGTGAGTAAAATTTTGAGCTGAGATGAAGGAAAACAGGTGTTAACCAGGAAAGAGGGGGGCGGAAAATAAAAATGTCTCAATTTCCTCACCCCTCCAATAATTACTGTGATAACCAATCCACTGCAATCCTAGGATAAATCCTATGAAAATCACTGATAACTTATCAGTTGATTCCTTCCAGGTTTTGTTGTTGTTTCATATATATCAACAAAAATACCTATGTAGATACATTATATGTGTGTGTACACATATTTCTTTCTAAAATAATTTGAGATTATACTATATGTATTATTCTGTAAAACATTTTTTCCTAATATGTCACATACATCTTTTTATCAGATACACTAATACTCTGTAGTGAGGATTTGCCAGAATTTAATCAATCTATTACTGATTGATATTTAGCCTCTTCCCAATCTTTATCTATACAAAAATGCTGCAATGAAGACTTTTGTATACCTATATTTTGACAATTGTAGTATTATTTCCTTAGGATAAACTAGAAGTAAAATCACTGTATCAAAGTGGATGTTCATTTTATTTTTATTTCAGAATATTATGGGAGTACAAACATTTTGGTTACATGTTATGACTTTGCTACATTCAAACCATGATTTGAGGAGTGCCCTGTTCCCCCCTACAATGCTCACCGCATCCATTAGTTGTGAGTTTACCCACCCCCAATCCCCCAACCCCAAAAGAATATTACTACTGTGTGAACATCTTAGTGTCAATCACTCAGTGCCAATTTGATGGCGAGGACATGTGGTGCCTATTCTTCCGTTCTTGTGATACCTCACTTCGGAGGATGGGCTCAAGCTCTATCCAGGAAAATATAAGAGGTGCTAGATCACCATCGTTTTTTATAACATGGATGTTCATTTTAAATTTTATCCATTCTGCCAACTTTCACCTCTTAAATTTTGATATATATATACATATATATATCTATGTTCTATGTCGTGCTCCAAAATTTTTAATTTTTTTCATTGTAAGTAAGATTAAGCATCTTCTTAACCATTAGTATGTCTTTCTGTGAACTGCTCTTCCTCATTTTTTCACTAAATTGTTCATCTTTCTCTTATTAATACATAAGAACTTTCTGTAAATTAAGTAAGTCCTTTGTCATAGGTGTTATAAATATTTTCCTGATTTATAATCTTCTTTGGACTTCTATTATACAGAATTTTTTCGTATTTACAGTATAAAATTTATCAACTCTTTTCTTTACATTTTTTGGGGTTTGTGTCAGCTTAAGAAGACTTCTATTTTCTTTTTCTTTTCTTTTTTTTTCTTTTTTGAGATAGAGTCTCACTCTGTTGTCTGGGCTAGAGTGCAGTGGTGTCATTCTAGCTCACAGCAACCTCAAACTCCTGGGCTCAAATGATCCTCCTGCCTCAGCCTCCAGAGTATCTGGGACTACTGGCGTGCACCACCACGCCCGGATAATTTTT
>NW_012148730.1:560212-561669 GCF_000956105.1 Propithecus coquereli
TCCCTTAAGCATGAAGGGCTTCTTGTTAGAAATGTATATATTTTTGTCATGTTTAAGAAGTATTCACCTATTAAATAAATTGTATCTGGCTTAAAGTATGATTTGATTAAGATTCTGCTTCATTTTTCTATAATTTTCTCTGCTATGCTCTTCCTTACATATATGCTTCATCCTCAAGCTGGACATTCTGATGGAACCAAAATGGCTGCAATAGTTCTTGGCCTTACACTAGCACATGTTTATGAGTCAGAGTCCTAGCGGGGAAAACAAATCCAATTCAGAGGGTTCAAGAGACTTGAACGTAGGGACTACTTACGGAGGTATATGCAAGATTGAGAGACCCAGCAAGGAATTTTGTGGCACCCAGAGACTAGCAATGGCAAGAATCTGTTGTCCAGGCCTAAAAGGGCAAGAGAAAGAAATAGTATTAATATTACTGGAGCCTAGTGACAGCTGGAGTCATGGAAGAGGGGCCTTCTGGAAGGAGCTTAAGTCTTGAAGGGGTGCGATCACTGCCAGTAAGACACAGCCCAAATCAGAGTGGGAGCAGGGAAGAAATATCTTGTCTTCTCTCTTCTGCCCTCCAAAGTTCTTTCAGTGCATTTCATTGGTTAAACCCAAAGAGAAGCCAACCACAGATGGAGCCTGGGGGATGCAGTCCATAAGGGTCAGCCTCCCAGGGCACAGAACAGGACAGAGGAGGACAGCAAATGGATCAGGATGTGTGGGAAAATAAAGACTAACCAGCATGATCCACTCCTTTCACTTTCAGCATCCATTCTTGCCCGTTATCCAATAAAGAGGCAGGAACAAAAAGTCCCACCAACCACTGTACTGTCATGGAATAATGCTAATTCAGTCATATTCCACACCTAAAATCTGATTTATAACAACCATCTCTAGTATTTTTCATACACCAGAGAAAAGGAGGAGAAAAATAAATGATCAACAAAGATATGCATAGCTGTTACAGTTCCCCTCTGAAGTTAGCCATGACACCAAAGTCAATAATAATAACTTTTTATTCTTCTACCACCCATTTCATATTCCCCTTACAGCAGCCTGGTCAAAGGTCTTTCCCTGATGTAGTGACCTTAACCTTCAATCCTGTATTTATTAAATTTCTGTACTTTCCCATTGACCAGGACTACTGGACAAGTCAGTACTAGGAGGTGCCCCAGTGAATACCCCTGGGCTCCAAACATTGTTCTCTCTGTTTTCATTGTATAGCAGCAACTTTATTTCCCCTTGGTAATTGGGCTCAATCACTCCAGCCACTACAGTAACCCCTTTGGCTGCCTGTCAGTTCAATAGCATGAGAAGACAAAATGGCCAGAATGTAGTCTCAGCTTTCAATGTAATATAACCATGGCTTTATTCCCTGGTGGAAGCATTCACCCCCACTGTGCCTAAGAGCCCCAGGTTGTGGAGACAGAAAAAAAATATTTCTTCAATGG
>NW_012148730.1:561719-563065 GCF_000956105.1 Propithecus coquereli
CCCGTTATCCAATAAAGAGGCAGGAACAAAAAGTCCCACCAACCACTGTACTGTCATGGAATAATGCTAATTCAGTCATATTCCACACCTAAAATCTGATTTATAACAACCATCTCTAGTATTTTTCACACACCAGAGAAAAGGAGGAGAAAAATAAATGATCAACAAAGATATGCGTAGCTGTTACAGTTCCCCTCTGAAGTTAGCCATGACACCAAAGTCAATAATAATAACTTTTTATTCTTCTACCACCCATTTCATATTCCCCTTACAGCAGCCTGGTCAAAGGTCTTTCCCTGATGTAGTGACCTTAACCTTCAATCCTGTATTTATTAAATTTCTGTACTTTCCCATTGACCAGGACTACTGGACAAGTCAGTACTAGGAGGTGCCCCAGTGAATACCCCTGGGCTCCAAACATTGTTCTCTCTGTTTTCATTGTATAGCAGCAACTTTATTTCCCCTTGGTAATTGGGCTCAATCACTCCAGCCACTACAGTAACCCCTTTGGCTGCCTGTCAGTTCAATAGCATGAGAAGACAAAATGGCCAGAATGTAGTCTCAGCTTTCAATGTAATATAACCATGGCTTTATTCCCTGGTGGAAGCATTCACCCCCACTGTGCCTAAGAGCCCCAGGTTGTGGAGACAGAAAAAAAATATTTCTTCAATGGTTTAATTGGTGTAATAGTGAAAGGGGCCACTCCCTCTACCACCTCTTTATTCCCAGTCCTGTGTAACCTCACTATAGGGAAAAGACCACAATACATTGATCACTGTTTTAAAGCATCTGTTACACTCATGTAGTACAGCACTCCCAACCTGGAACAGCTGATCTGATAACTAAGCTTCCAATAAGTTATTTAAGTGTTCTATCAGGCAAGCTTCTTCTGTATTATGGAGTAAGTAGTAAAGACTAGTGAATCTTTGGATATGAGTCCATTATTGCACTTCGTTTACCATTAAGTGAATTCCTTGCTCAGAGATAATGTTGTGTAGGATACCATCATGATAATTAAGGCATTCTGGAAGTCCACAAATGATGGCACTGACACGATCATTGTGAGTAAAGAAGGTAAATATGTGTCTGAAATCCATATTAATTACAGGAGGAAAAATTCCTGTTCTCATCACTATGAAAGGTGTTCCATATAATAATCCTACCACCATAGGGACTGGCTGGTACCCCCAGGGAATGTAAGGGTGTCTTATAGAGGCTCGTCAACATCTTCTTTTGTTGTCAGGTTGGACACTCTGCAGTGTTAGTACAAGATCAACCTTAGTGAATGAAGGTCCATGTTGTTGAGCCCATGTATAGCCTCCATAACACTGATGCTAAAATCTAAC
>NW_012148730.1:564445-567219 GCF_000956105.1 Propithecus coquereli
AAAATTTGTTGCCAGCAGATATGCTCTACAAGAAATGCTAATGGATACTACTCTAGAAGCTACAAAAGGTAAAGAAACAGATTCTCCACTGGAGCATCCAGAAGTAACACAGCCTTGTCAAACTGTTTTACATTTCTGATCTCCAGAAAAGTAAGATAATAAATTTGTCTTGTTTGAGGCAATTGAGTGTGTGGTAATTTGTTATCCAATTTGTTATAGCAATAGGAAACTAGTATAATGGTTATTTTAAAGAAAAAAAGAAGGAAACAAGTCTTAGATATTTACAATTTCTATTGCTTCTCCATTCCTGAGGTCCAGGTTTCCCTCTGATATCATTTTCCTTTAGTCTGAAGAGTCTTCATCTTCTGGTTCCAGGATTCTTCCCAGGAGGAAAGGCAAGACATAAGAATGAAGGACTCTGTGGCTCTGCCTGAGAGGACTGATTTAACTTGGAAAAGGTAAAAATATACACCTACAGGCATTGTTGAAAACAGCAGAGATCTTGGTGGAGAATAATTAAGAGGATGCTGGTAGTACTAATACAAGAAAAATGACAAAGTAGCCAGGGGAGGAGAGACAACCTATAAGAGCCTTCTTGAGATGATATACAATTGTGGGTGTCAGGAAGCCTATGTGTATATACCAGGCTTCATTCACTTAGGAGAAACCAGAGAAAGACATGGAGTAGGCTTGAAAGGATGCCTCAAGCCACACACAGACCCATAAATATAGGGTGATAGCACCAGTGGCACAAGGGGTTTAAGTACAACTTCTGACCAAGCACTGACTGAACCATAAGCTACTCTGACTCAGGAACAAATCCTAGAAGGCAAAGATTAAAAATAAAATCACAGTCATCCCTGGAAGTCTGGAAGAATGTGTGCATGGTCAAGGCTATGCCCTTACAGGAGCAATGGGAGAAGGAAGCTCCAAGCTACTGGTGACTAAATGGGGGGGAGGGGCAAAATATGTTAACTCGCTAAAAATCTAATTGGCTAAGGGGAGCTTAAGTACAACTTTTAACCAATAAATGGCTTATGCCAGCCCAGGGGCAAAACCTAAGTAGCTGGGCTAAAAGATAAAAACAAGGGGAAAAGATCTGAGCAGGGACACCAAAGGTGCACATTTTGGGGGAAATAGACTTCATAGAATTAGTTTAACCAAGTCAACAAACAAACACACGATCAAGCAAACAACAATAACAATCTCTGGGAGGTGGGAGGGATCAATATCCAGGGTTGCTATAATATATTATCTAAAACATAGATTTCAGCAAAAAATTATAATACATGCAGCAACTACATAGGTAAATATTAATATAAAACATTATAAGCGAATTTTGTTAGAACTCTGTTTTTTCTGTCTAACTTAAAAGACTTTATAAAATAATATGCATAAATCTATGTTGATGTTCATACAGTGTATAAAGATGTGATTTGTTGACAATAACAATGCAAAGGCGTGTAAGGAGGTAATGAAGCTATTAGGAGAAAAGATTTTAAATTGATACTAATCTGAACTTGATTTTTACGTTAAAATGTTAATTATAACCCCTAGGGAAACCACGAAGAAAATAAATTCTAAAATATAGTAAACAAAATGACAGGGGAATGAAAGTGGTACACTAGGAAATACCTATTTAACATAAAACAATGCAGTAATTGAGGACTAGAAGAACAAATGACATAAGATAAATAGAAAACAAATAGCAAAATGGTAGATGTAAATCCTACCTTATCAATAATTGCATTAACATAAATGGATTAAACACTCCAATTTAAAGGCAGAGATTGGCAGAATAAATTAAAAACATACGGCCCAATAATATGCTGTCTATAAGAGACACAATTCAGATTCGAAGACACCAATAGGTTGAAAGTAGAAGAATAAAACAAGATATACAATGCAAACAGTAGCCAAAATGGACCTGGGGTGGTATACCAATACTCTAAAAATTATACCTTAAAACAAGCATCATTATTAGAAACAAAGAAGGGCCATTTATAGTAATGAAAAAAATCAGGAAGATATAATAATTATAAACATATATGTACCAAATGACAAAGCCCAAAACTACAAAAAGCAAAAACAGAATTGAAGGAAGAAATAGACAATTCGATAATAATAGATGAAGGCTTCAAAATTCCACTTTTAACAATGGATAGAACAAGTAGATTAAAAAATCAACAAGGAAATATAAGAATTCAACACCACTATAAATCAACAAGAACTAACAGACATCTATATACCTGTTAGCCACCCAGTGGTGACATAGGCGTGTGTTTAATTTCCACATATGTGTGAATTTCTCCCCATTTTTTTGTTGCTGATTTATAATTTAATTCCATTATGGTCAAAAAACACCTTTTGTATAATTTTAAATGTATTGAGACTTTTAAAATCTTCTAATATGTGGTCTATCCTGAGGAATGTTCAGGAGTGTTCTATAGATGTATGAAATTTCAGTTATACAGAATGAAGAAGCTTTGGAGATCTGCTGCACAATATTGTGCCTATAGTTAACAAAACTAAAAATTATAGATGATGCATCATGGATGTGGTTTATACAAGGAAAATGATGTGAAACTGTAATCAAAAGACTTATACTCAAAGGAAAGCTGTTGGTCCTATATCAGAGGTGGCCGAATCAAAGTAAACTTATAAATTTGAAGTTAAAATGCCTAATATATCTAATTATTTTCTTCAATATTTCAATTATTTTCAATTAACTGATAAGCTACCAGTCCAAATTTCATTGGATAATAGGGCTTTTG
>NW_012148730.1:567269-567954 GCF_000956105.1 Propithecus coquereli
TTCTATTCTTCTTTGTTTTGGTATAAGCATTATGTTAGCCTTATAGAATTAATTGGGTAAATTTCTACCTTTTTCTATGTTCTGGAACACTTTATATAAGAGTCATTGGATCCTTGATGTTTATTGTGGTGGGAACAATAATGGTCCTCCAAAAATGTCTACATATTGAAATCTATTTATGTTACCTTATATAGCAAAAGGGACTTTGTGCATGTGACTAAGTTAAGAGAATTGAGATAGGAAGACTGTCTAGTATTATCTGGGTGGGCCCAATGTAGTCACAAGGGTCCTTATAAAGGAAGGAGGGAGGTAGAAGCGTCAGAGAAAGAGATGTGATGATAGAATCAGAGGTTGGAGTGATGTGGGAGGATAGGCCAAGTAATATGGAACATCTTTAAAGTGTTGAAAGAAAAGAATTGCCAACTTATAAATCTATGTCCAGCAAAAATATTCTTCAGGAATGAAAATAAAATAAAAATATTCTCAGATGAAGGATAACCAAGAAAATTTGTTGGCCGGGCACAGTGGCTCACGCCTGTAATCCTAGCACTCTGGGAGGCCAAGGCGGGAGGATCACTCAAGGTCAGGAGTTCGGAGACCAGCCTGAGCAAGAGCGAGACCCCATCTCTACTAAAAAATAGAAAGAAATGATCTGGACAACTAAAAACATATATATATAGAAAAA
>NW_012148730.1:579524-582942 GCF_000956105.1 Propithecus coquereli
GCCTCCCAGAGTGCTAGGATTATAGGTGTGAGCCATCACATTAATACTGTTTTAAAAGGTCTGCTACTCTTCAACTATCTCAGTGTACTTCAAAATATAAAAGTAATAATTACAGTTGGAATAGTTATTCTAAATCTAAACAGATAATTCCTATAGCAATATTTGTTTACTCAGAACATATTTTTATTTCAAATATATGTAAAATTTCTTACAAAGTTAGAACACAACTCATAATTTGAATGGAAACCTCGGTATTTAAATCTAAACATTCAGTAAAATAAACACCACATATTAGATTGCTTTTGAATATGAATCACTCATTTAAGTAAATAGGATATAATTTCTATCTTGTATCAAAAGTGAAGAAATTTTAAAAAGTGAAGAAATATTTTTTATGTGAAGCCTTGACCAAAATCAGTTATTCAAGTATGAGATTACCATATTATGATACAAATCAAACTCTAATTATACAACACATTTGTTAGGGATTTTGATGTAGATATAACTATAGTTGGGGAACTGGATGCCCTTTAGCTGGGGGTAATGAGAGAAAAAATGTATCATGGATCAGGACCCAGTTTTTATTACTTCATTGGTAACAACGACTTACTTTGTTTATTGAAGAATGTTTCTTCCAATGAAGATACACTTATAATTTTATAGTGCTAAACAGTGGGAGCAAAAGAGGGGCCCACTTTTTGGAAATCTAATCTTTGTAAAGTTATTTATTGATTAAGGATGAAATGACTCTTAATTTTTTCTTCTGAAGACAACCAAATCTTTTTTTCAAGTACTGACTTCCCAATTTATCCTTGGCAAGTGATTCAGAAAGATAAATGAACCTTCTGATTTTACAAATAAGAATGTGTGAAAAAATACACACATATTCTGAGAAGTTATATCCCATGATCCGACCCATACTTCTGATTTAAAATATAACTAAGTTATCTGAATAAACAGCATTAATTTTAAATGTTAAACTTAAATCATCCTTATTGCCCTATTCTCATTCTCTTTACTTTTTATTTTTACATTTTATTTCTATAAAGAATCTTAAGTGTGAGTTCTGGGGTTTTAGAATTAATTCTCTAACCTGATTAGATTTAAAGATACTAATGACTCATTTCTAATAGTAAAGAGAGCACTGATAGTCCATGGAATGATGAGGCAACAGAGATACATAAAATATCATCATTGGATACTCATAATCACTTGGGAGAGTCAAGGTTCTGGGTGACCAGGTATTTAATAGCTTAGAACAGTTTTGTCAAACTAATGAGTAGAATGACAAGATTGCTTGGTTTCTCCTAATTGTGCTGGATGAAGTGGGGGAAGAAAGGGATGAGCTCAGGGCTTCAAATTTCCAGCTTGAGTTCTGCATAAATGACCTGAAAGTTTTTATGTCTACCTTGAAGGAAGCCCCTATCTCCTTAAGCCGCAGAGCCAAGATTGCCGAAAACCAAACCCAGAATCCCAACCCGTAAGTGACTGAATTACAATGTAAGTTGAATTCCCAACTTGCAGGGTGTCTGATGTTAAAGTGAGGGCATTGCAAAGGAATTGTAATTCTAAAAATTTGAATGAGGACATGTGGGTAGATGCTAATGAAGCTGGAGACCTTAAACCCCTAAATTCAACTGAGTCTTCTTTGCCACTAGAGGCAGCCCTTCCATCCCTCTCTGAAGAGATTAACCCTGCCAGAATCAGAAACCAACACTGAGTCCTCAATATGGCACCATTCCCCAGGGTAATCAACCAGCTACCTGGTGGCAGGTTGATTACATTGGACCATTTCCATCATGGAAGGCAGCATCATTTTGTTCTTATTGGAATAGACACTCACTCTGGATATGGATTGGCCTTCCCTGGTTGCAATGCTTCTGCCAAAACTATTATCCATGGACTTACAGAATACTTTATCTGCCATGATGGTATTCCACACAGCATTCCTTCTGATCAAGGAACTCGCTTCACAGCAAGTGAAGTGCAGCAATAGACTCATGCTTATGGAATTCACTGTTCTTACACCATGTTCCCTATTGTCCCAAAGCAGCTAGCTTGATAAAATAATAAGAAGGTCTTTTGAAGACTCAGTTATAGCACCAACCAGGTGGCAGTGTCTTACGAGCTAGTCCACACAGCAGCAAGGTTCTCCAGGAAGCTGCATGTGCTGTAAATCAGCAATCCAATATATGCTGCTGTTTTTCCCATAGCCAGGATTCAAGAGTCCAGGAATCAAGGGGTGGAAATGGAAGTGGCATCACTATCACCCCTAGTGATCCACTAGCAAAATTTTTGCTTACTTTCCCCATGATCTTATGTTCTGCTGGTATTGAGGTCTTAGTTCCAAAGGAAGGAATGCTTCCAGCAATAAACGTAACAATGATTCCACTGAACTGGAAGTTAAGACTGCCACCAGCCACTTGGGCTCCACATGTCTGTGAATCAATAGTCAATAAAGGGACTTGCTGTACTGGCTGGGATTATTGATCCTGATTACCAAGGGGAAATTGGACTGCTACTCCACAATGGAGGTAAGGAAGAGTATGTCTGGAATACAATCCCTTAGAGGATGTCTTAGTACTACTATGCTCTGTGATTAAAGTCAATGGAAAATTACAACAACCAAATTTAAGAAGGACTAATAAAGGCCTAGACCCTTTAAAAATGAAGACTTAGGTCACCCGACCTAGAAAAGAACCATGACCAGCTGAGGTACTTGCTAAGGGCAGAGGGAATATGGAATGGATAGTGAAAGAAAATAGTTACCAAACCAATTATGACCACGTAACCAGTTGCAGAAATGAGGATTGTAATTGTTACATGTATTTCTTCCTTATTTCATTATGATTATGTTTGTGTGTGTGTATATAGCAAATATCTTTGTTTTGTTCCCTCCTTCATTCCCTTATCATATAAGATACCTTAGCTTTACATCATAGTATTTAAGAATTGTTAACTTTACACCATAGCATTTAAGTTATAGGATATCAAAGAGAGGAGAAGTTTGAATACACAAAGACTTTGTGTGCTTTTCTGGGGAAAGGGTTAATGCATTTTCAGATGTATTACACATAGGATATTTGTATCATGTTAGGTGGAAGCATTACTTTGCTATTGTCTATATTTAGAGATTAAGTATGATTTAAGGAGATGTAATATGGGTGTGCCAAGTTTACAAGGGGTAGAATGTGATGGTTAGTTTTATGTGTCAACTTGGCTAGACTGGGAAGTTCCATTGTTTGGTCAAGATGTTGCTGTGAAAGTATTTTGTAGATGTGATTAACATTTATAATCTATTGATTTTAAGTAAAACAGATTACCCTCCATTGTGTGGGTGGGCCTCATACAATCAGTTGAAGGACCTTAACAGCAAAACCTGAGACTTCCTAGAGAAGGAATTCTGCCTCAAGACATT
>NW_012148730.1:585287-623031 GCF_000956105.1 Propithecus coquereli
GACTTCTCAACAGCAACACTTAGAAGCTAAAAAAATACAATAGAACAATGTCTTCAAAATTCTTAGAGAATTTCCAGTTCAAAATTCTATCTCCAGCCAAGCTATCAATCAAGTGTTGGAATAAAATAATGACATTTTCAGACTTAAAATTCTCAAAAATGTGCCTTGTATATACACTTTCTTCAGAAGCTACTGGAAGATATGCTCTGCCAAAAGAGAGCATAAACCAAGAAAGAGGAAGATATGAGATCCAGGAAATAGAGAATCCAACACAATAGTGAGCAAGGAGACTCACCAGAATGACTGTGAAAGAGAGCTCAAAATAAAAGTGGTCTTGTATGCCTAGAATGCAACCAGTTCAGTTTAAAGCAGATCAAAAGATTCCCAAGAGAAACTTTGTCATGAAAATGAAATTGATAGAATACCTAATTTCTTTGAACACAATAGGAGAATATTTACATAACTGGGATGATATTGGGAGAGAAATTGGTGATAAATACACAGAAAAAGAAAGGGGAGGGAGAGATTAAATCTAGAGAAAACAAAAAGGTGTGCAGGACAGGAAAAGTAATCCTAATGTACTATGTGATTCAGCTGTCAATATAACCAAAATAAGAATAAAACGATTGGGAGAGTGGGGTGTAAAAAATGTAGGAATGTATGATTAGAGTAGGCGGGGGTGGGTATGAAAGAATGAGCTAAACTCTCATCTGCCTCAGTGGGAAGTCAGTGACTCAAAACTCAAAAATCAAGAAAAGCAACATAAGCATGTTATTTAGACATAGGTAGGTCATACCAAAGTAATTAGTCAAAGAGTTAAAACTGATTGCTTCTGGGAGTGGGAAATAGAGGTAAGATACAGGGATATTGCTGTTTTTCATAGCAAGCTGTTATGGGCTGAATTGTGTCCCCCAAAATTCATATGCTGAAACCCTAACCCTCAATGTAACTGTATTCAGAGATAGGACCATTAGGGAGGTAATTAAGGTTAAATTAGGTCATAAGGGTAGAGCCCTAATCTGATAGGATTGGTGTCCTTATAAGAAGAGACACCAAAGATCTCTCTCTATCTCTATGCACACAGAGAAGAGGCCATGTGAGGACACAGCGAGAAAGTGGCCATCTACAAGCCAGGAAGAGAAGCCATACCAGAAGCCAGCCCTGATGGCACCTTGATCTTATACTTCTAGCCTACAGAACTATGAGAAAATAAATTTCTATTGTTTAATCCACTCAACCTGTGGTATTTTGTTATGACAGCTCAAGCAGACTAATATACCAGCCTTATATAATCACACTCATGTATCACTTAAGGATGAGGATATGTTCTGAGAAATGCATTGTTAGGTGATTTCATCATTGTGCAAATATCATAGAGTGTACTTACACAAATATAGATGTTTAGCCTACTACACACCTGGGGTATATTGTATAGCTTATTGCTCCTAGGTTATAAACTTGTACAGTATGTTACTGTACTGAATATTGTAGGAAATTGTAACATAATGGAAAGTATATGGTGTATCTAAACATACCTAAACACAGAGAAGGTAATGCACTGTACGACGACATTACAACAGCTATGACATCACTAAGCAATAGGAATTTCTCAGTTCCATTATAATCTTATGGGACCACTGTCATATGGGTGGTCCATCACCGACTGAAACATTGTTATGCAGCATACGACTGTAATTTGACTTTTTTAAACTCTATGCACATATAGCTTTGATTTAAAAAGTAAATTTTGTAAATTCTGAGAGAAATGACCTCAACCAATTTCTATATCCAATAATTATTGATCAAGCATGAAGGTAGAATAATGACATTTTAAGACATGCAAAATCTCAGAGTATTTACATCCTATACATTCTTTCTCAGAAGCCTAGATGTACTCCATCAAAATGAAGTTGTAAATCAAGACAGAGGAAGGCATGGGATTTAGAAAAAACAAGATCTAACATTAAAGAGAGACTAAGAAACTTTCAGTATGATGACAAGGGAATCTCCAGGACAACAGCCATACAGTAGGCCTAGAGAGCAATCTTCCGGAATGGAGCAGGAATATAGAAGGATCCAGGAACTGATAGATTACTACTATGTTTAGCCACATTGAGAGGAGTTTTATAGCTCCATTAGAAAATTCAAGGCTGAATTATTTAAAGGTACCTTAAAAACTAAGCAAACTATAAACGAGGCAATGGTTAACTCCAGGAAAAACAAAAATGTGTACGAGGAATAGCAATGATATATAACATATGCCAATTACTATGTGCCAAGTACTACTCTGAGTGCTTAATCTTTTAATCCTCACGGCAATCCTATGAGATAGGTATTATTATTGTTCCCATTTAAAATACGGGAAAAGTGAGGCAGAGAGCGATGAAGAGATTTATTCAAAATGACATAGCTATTAAATGTCAAAACCAGGATTTGACGCCAGGCTGTCTAGTGACAAAGTCTATGTTCTTAACTGCCTCTCCTTCTAATGTCTTAGCTGTGAAAAATATTTACATAGACATAAACCCTGAATATTAATTTAACATAACATAGTGATATAACAACAATATATTTCGAGAATGTGGGAGAAGTGAGGTTGTGTATAGGGCGGGAGGTATAAGACAACTGAATCCTTCTATTATAGGAATTCATAGCTGATGTATAAAATTTTAAAATCAAGAAATAAAAAGGCTATTTATAAATACGAAGATGATACCAGAAGAAATAGTTAAGAGATTTGAAAGTAATCTGAAATTAATAGTAATTTGAACTCAGAAATTGAAATGAATTTGGAAGCAGAAATCTGGGTTGGGAAAGGATGAAGGAAGGTTCTGCTGGATTTTCGTAACTATGAAAATTACATTTAAAAAAACAGATTCTGAAACTGAACATAGAATAGAATTCCAATTCTGTGTCAAGAATGTACAGAAACTTGAATACCATTATGGACTGAATGTTTGTGTCCCCCCACCAAATTCATATGTTGAAGCCCGAATCCTCAGTGTGGTTATATTTGGAGATGGGGTCTCTAGGAAGTAATTAAGGTTAAATAAGATCATCAGGGTGGGGCCCTGATCTTATAGGATTAGTATCCTTATAAGAAGAAACATCAGAGAGCTCAGTCATTCTCTCACGCATGCGCTCTCTCTCCCCATCTCTCTCTCTCTGTGTGAATGCACCAAGGAAAGGCCATGTGAGGACATAGTGAGAAGGTAGCCATCTACAAGCCATGAAAAGAGCCCTCACCAGAAACTGCTGGCATCTAAATCTTGGATTTCCCACCTCAAGGAAATAAGTTTCTGTTGTTTATGCTACCCAGTCTGAGGTATTTTGTTATAGCAGCCTGAGTAGACTAATACAAGAGTATCATGCTAAGTGAAATAAGCCAGTCACCAAAGGACAAATCCTATATGGTTCCACTTATATGAGGTACCTTGAGTAGTCAGATTCACAGGAACAGAAAGTAGAATAGTGGTTTCCATGGTCTGGGAGCAGGAAGAGTTATTGTTTAATGGATACAAGTTTGAGTTTGGGAAGATGAAAAGAGTTCTGGAGATGGATGGTGGTGATGGTTGCACAACAATGTGAACGTACTTACTGTCACTAAACCGTACACATAAAAACAGCAAAGATGGCAAAGTATCTTCTACCACAATTTTTTACAAGAAAAAATAATGTACAGGGATATATGCATTGTAATATTGATGGAAGGCTGTACCTTCACTTTCATTTCTGCACTCCTCTCCGCCAAAATCCCACATGTATCAGGATTCCTTAGTGTTCTGTCCTCAGGTTTTCTAACTTTACTTCCTCTCTGGGGCTACCTGCATTACTCTTCTGTTATCATCCTTAATATGTACCTTCAGCCCAGACCTTTCTTCTGAGCTCTAGACCCATACCTCTCAAATGAACACTGAACATCTCCACTTGGAAGTCCCACAGTGACTTAGTCTGCTTTGTGTTGCTATAACAGAATACCTGAGAGTGAGAACTTTATAAATAAAAGAGGTTTTTTAGCTCATGGTTCTGCAGGCTGGGAAGTTCAAGATTGGGAAGCCATATCTGACAGCTTCTGGTGAGGGCCTCATGCTGCGTCAAAACATGGTGGAGAAACAAAAGGGAAACTGGGTGCATGCAAAAGACACCAAGCATAAGAGGTAGCCTCACTTTATAACAGTCCACTCTCTCAAAATAACTAATCCAGTCCCACAGGAACTCACTCACTCCCATGAGACTGCATTCATTCCTTCATGAAGGCGGATCCCTCATGACCCACACACCTCTTAAAGGTACCACCTCCCAACACCTCCACATTAGGGACCAAGCCTCAACATGGGTTTTGATTGGGACAAACAATATTCAACCCATAGCACACAGGCACCTCAAATTCAAAGATTTCAAATCGGGATTCATTCTCTTCCCCTCCCAAATCTTCTCCTTTATGTTTGAAAAATAAAAGAGGAAGAGAAATGTTAACATCCTTCTCCCTTCATCCCTCACTCCAAATTATACTTTTTCCCCTATTACACTGCCTTAAGGACCAAACAGTTCATGTGATTTTCAAAAACGGACCTTTTTGCCCAAGAAGAAGGATTGCATTTTCATTTTCAAAAAGTGGTGTTGAATGATTCCTCATATGTGCATGATTCAGCAAGGCCACTGTACTCAAAGCCTTAAACCAACCCCTGTACCCTGAGTCTGCTACTACAACCGCACTAGAGTAAGAATCTGGGGACTTGGGGCCAGAGTAAGACCCAGAACTGGCTGTAAGACCACTTACCTCTCCAAAACAATTAGGAATGTTGTCCACTGCTATCCTAGTCTTAGAACTAGACATGAGGGCCCCCCTAAGTCCCATGCTTTGTGGAGTCTTGCATATCTCTCTCTCTCTCTCTCTCTCTCTCTCTCTCTCTCACACACACACACACACACACACACACACATTAAAGAACATTTGGGTGCCTGTGTCACAGGGGATCTGGTGTTCATTGTTGGCACAGTGCAACTTATAACCCTCAACATCTACACTTTGACTAAGACGGTTCAGGCTCCAGGAACATGCTTCTCCACATCTGTTTCTCTGTGCTCTCTAACCAAAAGGCTACTGTGTCCAAATGCCATAAAGATTTTTGGATTATGCCATTGCTGACATAAGAAACAGACATTATTTCAAACTGCAGAGAACATTTGAGCAGTGGAAGACTTAGGGAGGAGGAAAAAACCAGCTAACTTGTCAAAGCCTCCTCAGATAGCGTGAATGCAATAGATTTTTGCTTAACAAACTATCATTTCCTAGTAGTACTCAGTGTCCATTTTCTTGTTTGTCTGTATTTTCCAATTTATATTTCAAGAATAATGAAAATTAGTGCAGTATTTAGAATAGTTGCCTATAGAGCCTGAAGAACATTTTGCAATATTAAACAACTCATGTTACTGCTGATTTTAGGGTGGATAGATATTAATAGATAGAGATGTAACATGTAAAACATTGTTACAGATTTGATAGATTGGATTCCGCAGGAAGCAGGTTCTGAGATAAAGATTAGAGTGCAGGAGATTTATTCGGGAGTGTTCCTGGGATCAAAATTTGTGGAAGGAAAGGGAGGAAGGAAGCAGGAATGAACAGAGGGATAAATAAAATTTCAAGGCACTGTCAACGGAATGCCTCAGCATATCCTGTAGGAAATTCTAAAGATAGGATAAAACTTCGGTGCTGTCCCTAGCTGGGGCAAGAGGGCTGGGCCTTTACAAGCAGCATCAATGAGTCATTGGATGTGGGCCACCCTGAGGAAAGGGTGTGATCTTTTTTTTTTTTTTTTTTTGAGACAGAGTCTCACTGTGTTGCCCGGGCTAGAGTGTCGTGGCGTCATCCTAGCTCACAGCAACCTCAAACTCCTGGGCTCAAGCGATCCTCCTGCCTCAGCCTCCCAGGTAGCTGGGACTACAGGCACGCGCCACCATGCCCAGCTAATTTTTTCTAAATATTTTTAGTTGTTCAATTAATTTCTTTCTATTTTTACTAGAAACGAGGTCTCGCTCTTGCTCAGGCCGGTTTTGAACTCCTGAGCTCAAACAATCCGCCTCGGCCTCCCAGAGAGCTAGGATTACAGGCGTGAGGCACCGCGCCCGGCCAAAAGGGTGTGATCTTGAACAAGGCAGCTCTCTTCAGCTGAGGCAACCCCTGAAGGGAGCATATTCCTACCAACTAAAGTAATAAGTCTTTTATTGCTAAAGGGAGATCTGAGTAGGACATCACAGTATGCACCATAGTTCACCCCTTGTGTGCTCCAGATCCACTTCATATAAGTTCTGAGATCAGTTCCTCCAGGGATCTGGTGAACCTCTCCTCCTGGGAGAAACTTAAACTATAGCCCTCAAAGCTGCAACTGGTCTCAAAGCTACAAATGATCCTCTCCCTCTTTCAATATCCTTATAGATCCCCATCACTCTTAGGGTCTTGATGGTTTACCTGGTGGTATGTCCCATATCCTCATTACTGGTCACCATACCCTTCTCAGGTTGGAGTTGCCACATTTGCTGATACCCATATACCAAGCCCACCAATATACAAACAGTGCTTGTTTTTTCCTCCTCAGTCATCTTGACATAAGGGATCCCCCATGAGGCAATAGGTGGAAGATGAGGGAAAGGTGCTAGCGCAACAGTAGTAGATATCATGAAAGATCTGCTCTACTTGATTATGCAACTGCTTGTGCCTTCCAATTTTGCTTGTACTTAATCCTGCATGTGAAAATTCCATCTTGTTGGGTCTGCCCAACATTATAGCCTGATGGATCTGACAGAACTCAGCCTATGATGGGTAGTTCAGGCTGCATGGCTACTCAGTGTTCTATAGTTAGGCATTCCATCTCTACCAGGATGCAGTGGCATGCCAGGAGCTGTTTTTAGCAGGTATATATTAATAATTCTCCACTTCCTGTGACATGGCTTTGCTCCACAACTCCAGCTGACTACATTGTGATTTTCTCGTATGGGTTTGCCGAAACTCCACATGGCATCTTTTACCAACACAGGTAACTCTAATACCATAAGGTCTGTCTTTTGTATGGGTCAAGTGGCAGGACTGCTTGAAACTGAATCCTGGACCTGCTATAGGGCCTTCTACTCTAGCCCCACTCAAAGCTAGCAGTTTTATTGTTACCCAGTATATGAGTTGAAACAGTAATTCCAGGTGTGAAATGTGCTGCTTCTAGAACCCAAAGACGCCTACCAGGCATTGAGTGTCCTTCTCTGTAAAGAAGGTGAAAAGTGCCCTAATTTGTCCTTTACTTTGAAGAGTAAAGGACATCCTGGCATTTCCCAGACTATTCAACCCCTAAATTACCCTTAATGTAGCCAGCCCCTGGATCTCTATAGGGTTTATCTCCCAACTTCCATAGTGCATGTGTCTTACCAAGTCCTCCAATGAGCTAGCCCGTTCTTACTCATTTTGGTCCAATTAGCATGATGGCATGAACATAGTGGACTAGTATTATATTCTGAAGGATGTTCGAGTGGTCCAGATCTCTTCAGACTATATTATAACAAAGGACATGAGAGTTAGTAGAGCACTGAGGAAAAACCATAAATGCATACTATTGCCTATTCTATGTGAATGTGAACTTTTCATGATTTTCTATTCTGCTATGGATAGGAAAACCACATTTTCCAAATCAATAGCTGAATGGTAGGTACCTAAGGCCACGTTAATCTGTGCCGACAAAGATATCACATCTGGCATGGCCATTGCAATAGTCTTAATACTTGGTTGAGTTTGCAATAATCTACTATCATCCATCAAGCTCTGTCCACGTTTTGCAGAGGGTCAACTGGTGAATTAAATGAAGATACGGAGACCACACGACTAAATTCTCTAGGTCTTCAAAGGTGGCACTAATTTCTATCATCCCTCTCCCAAAGATATGTTTTCATTTACTATCTTGGCCAGGGAAGCGGAGGGCAGTTTCAGAAGCTTCCACTTGGCCTTCTCATCTACAAATAGTTCTGACTCCACAGGCCAAGAATACTATGGAGTTTGTACCAATTACCAACTATGTCTATTCCAACTACACATCCAGAGATCAAGAAAATAACCATTGAGTAGGTCTGTGGACCCAGTGGACCCACTGTGAACCAGACCTAGGCCAGGATTCCATTTAATTTTTAAAATTTTTTTTTGTTTTTTTATAGATGGGGTCTCACTATGCTGCCCAGGCTGGTCTCAAACTCCTGGCCTCAAGCAATCCTCTAACCTTGGCCTCCCAAAGTGCTGGGATTACAGGTGTGAGCCACTGTGTCTGGCTCAGAATCTCATTTAATACCTGTCTCCCATATTCCCCCATTCTAACCAGGGGGTTTTTATGACACTTTAGGTCTCTGGATGTCAATATCAAAGTAGAACCAGTGTCCATCTGTCCTCCAAATGTTTGGATATTCTTTTTTCCTTGGCACACAGTTACCTGAATAAATGGAAGGACTGGAGGAATCATTAGCATGCATGTGTTGTAGGGTCCTTCTTCCTAGCACCCAGCCTTTCCTTCAAACAGTGTGCTACAGATCAAAACTGACTTAGGACCTAAAGCTGGGCAAGAGATTGTGACTTTTTATTGAGGCAACTTCCTTCAGACTCCCAACCACCTTTGATTTCTTTTGATTCTACAGATTGAGTGCAGATTGTTGGCTGTCTATTTCCCCCAGGCTACTGTGTTATATTGACTGTTCATATCCTATTAACTATCTCTTGACCATCTACCCACCAGCGGCACTGTGTCCTACTAACCATCTTCATAGCTCTGTGCAGGGCAGGCATCCCCGCTGGCATGCTGACCCTGCAGGTATTTGTATCCACCTGACTTCTGAGAATTAAGTGCAGCCATCCTGCCTCTATTGTTTGAGAGCCATCACCGTTTCTATCTGTGATTCTCATTCCATAACATCCTCTCCTACTCTGAGCCCTGGCCTGCAGTGGAGAGCCAGTGCTGAACTTCTTAGTGATGCTGGTGCCCCTCTCACCAGTGTTTTCCTTACAGCTTTGGTAAGTGGTGTGTCCTTTCGGTCCTCCTGCAGAATATAATCTTCTGGATGATTTCCTGGCCTTACACAATATATTTATTCTATCATTTCCACTTCTCTGAGTCTATAATCCCTTTTCCACCATCTGCTATGGCAACTCTGGCATTTACACCTCACTTAATGTGGGCCATTGTTTTCTCCATACTTTAAGGAGCCATCCTAGTAGTGAGTTCACATCATCTCCTGAGGTCTTTGCCAGGGTGTTAAATCCTATAAACTGGGAGAGCACTCTCAAATTGATTAATTCTCTCATATTCAATTTTATATTCGGCCCTCCTGATCAAGCTCTTCAGAATTCAGCCCCATACTTACTCCCTCAGCATCTGCTAGTACAGACTGCCTAGGTTAGGTCCTGAAACTCCTTGCCGGTATATTCCCTTTCCTTCTTTACTAGGCCAAGCACATCACCAGCTAGGTTGTGCTGTGGCTTAACCTATAGGCCTAGTGACCAGGATGGGAGGTGGGGGCAGATTCCAAAGGAAACTTATATTGTCTTACAGGGAAAAGGGCACTGTATGTTCAAACAAGGTGGAATGCTAGCCCTTAATAGGGAGGAGTGGGACACTTCTGAATGCTCAAGGGGCTCGGGAGAATCTGGGGATACAAGATTTTTAGGAACATCAATCCGGATGTCCCCATACCAAGTGTGAGGGTCCCATTCCTTCCTAATAAGGGTCCTGAGCTTGGCATAGAAGACTTGTCTTGGTTGGAATTTTTTTTTCTTTTTTTTTTTTTGAGACAGAGTCTCACTGTGTTGCCCGGGCTAGAGTGCCGTGGCGTCAGCCTAGCTCACAGCAACCTCAAACTCCTGGGCTCAAGCGATCCTCCTGCCTCAGCCTCCCGAGTAGCTGGGACCACAGGCACGCGCCACCATGCCTGGCTAATTTTTTCTATTTTTAGTTGTTTGGCTCATTTCTTTCTATTTTTAGTAGAGACGGGGTCTTGCTCTTGCTCAGGCTGGTTGGTCGGAATTTTAACTTTCTTTGGAGCTTGCTTTCAGTAAGTCCTGGGTCTGGTCCTTAGATTTCTCTACCCTCTACCTGGAAAAGATGAGGTCTCTTTATATGCTATGAATGAAGTCCTCTGACTTTCGAATGTAGCTTTTAATTGTAGATTAACTTAATTCAGCTTTTTATTATTTTTTTCTAGAGGTCAATCAAGCTTAGCAATAGCAACCCAATTTCCTGGCCTTCCTTATAGTTAATATTTCCCACATATTTCTCAAAGATCTGATACATGGCACCAACTAATGCACTCCCTTCTACTCATAAGCCACCCCAGTTCAACACTAGTGACAGCTTTAACAATTCCCCTGCCACCTTGTTCCAGAGGCCTATCTACTCCACCTACCACCAATGATGAGAGCCTCATTGCCAGCTGGGCAGCAGGTGATTCAGCTCCAAAATTTCATCACAGTGTTTGTTTTCTTGAACCACTTCTTGTACCAACTGTTGCAGGTTCGCTTCCCGGGGAGCAGACTCAGAGACAGAATTCAGCGTGAAGGGTTTTTATTAGGGAATCAACACCTGTGGAAGGGAAAAGAAGGAAGCAGGATTGGACAGAGGGAGAAGTTAAGCTGTCCCAATTTGGGGCAAGAAGGCCATGTCCATCAGTCACTGGATGTGAAGTACCCCCAGGAAGGGAGTATGACCTTCGGGGAGGTGGCTCTCTTCAGTTGAGGAAATTCCTGAAGAGGGCTGACAGCTGAAAACTATCTACTGGCAGTACTCCTAGCAACTGAAATAATAAGCTCTTTATTCTCAGGGGGATCAGGGCAGCAGATGGCAGAATCCACCCCAAGCATGATATCATTTTTTTTACAGTGGAAAGTTGGTGGCCATCACATACTAGAATCATGAATAGTCTTATTTTTAAAGTAGTTAATAAGATTTAAATTTTCACACAGCTTTATTTAAATAACACTTATTTAAAATTTTAAGTTATACCTTCCAAATATTTAGAAATAAGCATGTGAACCTCCATTTGTATTTTTGCTCCAAGTCCCTCAAATACCATTGACAGGCCTGCCTAGCTTGAACGCAAACTTTTCCTTTTTGGTAAACTATGCAAGAAATCGCTGTTTATTATGTAAATATCATAAAAATACAGACTAGTAAAAAAAAAAAAAAAGATAAAACCTCCCATCTGTGGAGTCGTAGCCTCTGTGGGGAAAAAACCAAAATAAAAGAAAAAAAAAATCACCTATGAGCCTAACACCCATAGAGAACTATTAACATTTTCAGAGTATGCACCAAAGTTTATATAGAGAGATAATTCAGATACATACTTTTTCTCTGTAAAAACTATGGCATATGGTTTTGTCACCTATTTTTCCCACTTAAGATTATACACTGAATTTTTCCATGTAAATAAATGTAGATGTCCATCAATATTTTCAACAGCTGCAGAATACCTAAATGTATAGATGTCCCTTAATTTGTTAGCCAACTGCCTATTTTGAAACACTGGGGTCATTTACAATTTTTCACCCTTCAAAACACTTTGAAGATGCACAGCTTTGTACAAGCCAACTATTTGATTATTTCCTAAGGATAAATTTCTACCAGTGGAATTGCCAGGTCAAAGGGTATGCACATCTTGAAGGCTTCTGAAGCCTGTATCCCAATGGACCTCGTACTAACGTACACTCCCTCCAGCAGTTTGAGAGTGCCCCGCCCCCCACACCCTCACCACCCTCATCAACACTATGGGGTGGGAGAGAGGGGGATCTTCTCCCATGTGAACCCCAACAGCACTCTCGATGGTTCCATAAAGGTCCCATCTTAACCAACCTTATAAAAGAAATATGATATAAGCACTAAAACTTATTCTTTCTTCTACTACATTTTCTTATTATTTCAAAGTAGTACCTATCTGATTCACTTATATATGCACCAGAATTGGCCAAGAAAGAGGATGGTTTTCTATCAAATGCCCCCAGGTCCCTAAAATAAAATTGGCCCTCCCTGTATGTCCCGAGAATAGATCCCAGCACTTATTGGTTTAAAGGGTCTCTCACTTCCATCCTCTCCTTACCATTCCCACGGCCACCAGTGAAATTTCACGCCTTTATCGTCTCGTGCCTGGACTACTGTGGTCACTTCCTAACTCGTTTTCCAATCTCTAGTCACCACTCCTGTCCCCACCCCAGCTCAGACCCATCCTGCACACCAAATGACCAAACTCAAGGACAAGGACAATGACTTTTTTTTTCTGCTGCTTAAAAGACACAACTTTATTGATGACATAAAAATAAAGTCTTAAATGTATAAACATAAGTCCACACAAAGGACCAAAGATTACCTTACTTATGAAGAATCAGTTCAGTTTCTGCTCATGAAGCATACTAAAAATATCTCAATCCAGACAAGATAAAAATCAACACATGTATTTTCAGTACAAGTTTGAATTCATTTGGTGTTCGTAAAATGGTCCAGCTATAGACCATCATAGGTAACATCAGTTTCAAAGTCATAATGCAATTTACAATGTGCATTACTTCCGGGTACAAAACCAAAATATTATTCAAATTTGTTTGGGAACATACAGCCAATCAGAGTTTACTTATTAATAGCTCAACTCTCTCTTTCACCTCAGGGTCATTGCATTCTGCTGCTAAAGCTCGAAGTTTCTTGGCACATGCTTTAGGTCGTTGGAATAGGAAATAAAGGGAATTTTCACTGAACTTATCCTGGGTAAATGCTTTTGCTCTTCTTTTAAAATGGTAATTTATGTTTTCAAATAGTGAAAGAGCATTAAGAATATTCTCTTTTGTCTCTTTCTTGCTAAAAATGTTAATCAGTGATGTTGGTGCATTGGCAATGAGCAAGTCTTTTGTCATAGATGGATTTTTAGAGAAATTCAAAAGCATTCCCAAAACATGGTCTTTAGTTTCTCCACTCCCCAGAGTTAACAAACGAAGAAATTCTGAAATATAATTTGTAACCATATGCTGATATTCACTGGTAATAGTCAGGTGCCTTATCAATCTTAGTCCAGCCAGCTGCACATTTGAATTTAAGGGATAGGTGACAGTGTCTTCACATACTTGGTTTAAGTATGTTTTAACCTTCCTATGGTTTTCAGCAGCCACTGAGATGTTATTCAGTGCATTTAAAGCCCTCTGCCTAACACTGGGGTGGGGATTACTGAGCAAGCTTTCAATAACTGAGATTCCACCTACGTTACGAGCGACTTCGTGGGAATAAGGATAATCAGCACTGTTATATAGAGCATTATTGGCTATTTCATGAACAGAAGGATCTTCAGTCATCTCAATCATGCAAATGAGTTTTTCAAGATCTTGTGGATCCATATTAGCTTCGCGTTTACAGCGGCAGGACCAGTGCCGAAATTTCTCCTCAGGCCTTATTTGCTTTCTACCATCACCTTCAGCTAGGAAGTTGGCCGCAATTTGGTGTGGAAACTTTGTTTCCGACCAGATCATGGCTCCATCCCATAACCCCATTCCTGCCCCAGGGACCATGGATGGATATGTGCCTCTTGACTCAGCTGACTTTTTGTCTTTAGCCTCAGGTGCAGATTTGTCCTCGCTTCTGTTTTCATAATCAGCACAGAACCAAGAACTTATATCAACTCCATCAGCAGCTTCAAAGTTATCCTTGATGCAGGCCTTATCGCCAGTCCCAAACTCAAAATTGACATCTCTCTCACTTTTGGATCTGAACTCATTACTGTTCTCACTCTCAGCCCAAAACAAAGACCTTAAACTGATCTCCTCAATATCAGGGCTGGACTCTCTACTTAGCTCATCCTCATCTACATCCCAAGCCAAAGTCCAGGATGCTACACCAGCCTCTTCCCCAGCCCCAAGCCTAGACCCTATAGTGGTTGCATGTCCATCCCAAGACCAAAATCCCATCCTGGCCTCAGCCCCTCCCTCAGCCCCTGCCTCAACTCCTGCCTCAGCCCCTGCCTCAGCCTCAGCCCCTGCCTCAGCCTCAGCCCCTGCCTCAGTCCCTGCCTCAGCCTCAGCCTCAGCCCCTGCCTCAGTCCCTGCCTCAGCCTCAGCCTCAGCCCAGGCTCAGCCCTGGCCTCAGCCCCTGCCTCAGCCTCAGCCTCAGCCCCTGCCTCAGCCCCTGCCTCAGCCCTGGCCCCTGCCTCAGCCTCAGGCCTCAGCCCTGGCCTCAGCCCCTGCCTCAGCCCTGGCCTCAGCCCCTGCCTCAGCCTCAGGCTCAGCCCTGGCCTCAGCCCCTGCCTCAGCCTCAGGCTCAGCCCTGGCCTCAGCCCCTGCCTCAGCCTCAGGCTCAGCCCTGGCCTCAGCCTCAGCCTCAGCCCTGGCCTCAGCCCCTGCCTCAGCCTCAGCCCTGGCCTCAGCCCCTGCCTCAGCCTCAGCCCTGGCCTCAGCCCCTGCCTGAGCACCTGCCTCAGCCCCGGCCTCAGCCCCTACACAGAAGCCAATATAAGCGGCCTCCTGAGGTCTGACCCAGGAGCCAATAACTGTCTTGTTCTCAGCCTCAGACCTAGAACTAATGATGGCCTCTTCCCCAGCCCCTGATTTGGATTCAATACTGGCCTTTTCCTTAATATCAAGCCTGGGCAAAATAATAGCCTCTTCCCCTGTCCAACACCAAGTCCCTATACAGGCCTCAGCTCCAGGGCCAAACCAGAATCCTTCATTGGCCTCCACCTCAAAACTGACCTGGAACCTTCCACTGGCCTGGCCCTCAGGCTCTAGCCTAGACTCTCCACTGGCCTCATTCTCAGGCCTAGATACAACCCAGGGTTCTCCACTGCCCTGGTCCCCAGAACCAGCCCAGGAGCCTCCTCCACAGGCCTGATCCTCAAATTCAGGTTTGGAACAGCCACCAGCCTGATCCCTAGGCCCAACCCAGGACATTCCACTAGCCTGATTCCCAGTGCCAGCCCAGGACCCACCACTGGACTGCTCTGCAGGCCCTGGCCTAGAGCCTCCAATGAGTTGGCCACCAGCCACACCCCAGGAACATCCTCCACTGGACTGATCCTCAGGCCCTGGCCTGGATCCCCCAGAAGCTTGGTCTCCAGCACTAATCCAGAATCCTCCTCCAATGGTCTGATCCTCAAACCCAGACTTGGAACAGCCACCAGCCTGATCCACAGCCCCAGCCCCAGCCCAGGACCCTCCACTGACCTGACTCCCAGTGCCAGCCCAGGACCCACCACTGGATTGGTCTGTGGACCCTGGCATAGACACTCCAACGTCCTGGCCACCAGCCCCACCCCAAGACCCTCCTCCATTGGTCTGACTCCCAGTGTAAATACAGAACCATCCACTGGCCTGGTCCCCAGTACCAGCCCAGGAATCTCCACTGGACTGCTCACTGGGCCCCAGCCTAGATCCTCTACTAGTCTGGTCCCCAGCATCAGGCCAGGACCCTCCACCACTGGCTTGATCCTCAAATATAGGCTTTGCCCCACCACTAGCTTGATCCCCAGCCCCAGCCCCAGCCCCAGCCCAGGACCCTCCACTGGCCTGGTCCACAGCTGCAACCAAGAACCCTTCATTGATTTGGTCCCCAGAGTTAGCCCAGGACCTTCCACTGGACTGATCCTCAGGCCCCAACTTAGACCCTCCACCAGCCTGTCCAATGGCTCCAACCCAAGATCCTCCTTCACTCACCTGATTCTCAAATCTAGGCTTGGACCCACCGCCAGACTGATCACCAGTCTCAGTCCAGGACCCTGCCATGGCTGGGTCCCCAGCCTTAGCCCAGGACCCACCACCAGACTGATCTACAGGCCCCAGCCTGGACCCTCCACTAGCTTGGTCTGCAATGTCAGCCCAGGACCCACCACTGGACTGGTCCTCAGGCCCCAACCTGCACCCTCCACTGGCCTGGCCAACAGGCCCAGCCCAGGACCCTTTTTCACTGGCCTGATCCTCAAATTGAGGCTTGGACCCATTACCAGACTGATCACCACTCCCAGCCCAAGACAATCCATTGGTCTGGTCCACAGCCCCAGCCCAGTATCCAACGCTATACATATTCCCAGCCTCAGCCCCAGCCCAAGATGCCCCACTGTCCTGGTTCTCAGCCCCAGTCCAGGACCCTCCAATGGCGCCTTCCCCAGCCCAGGACACCCCACTAGCCTGGCCCCCAGGCCAGGACCCCTCACTGGCCTGACCCCCAGCCCAGAGCTCTCCAATGGCCTGATTCCCAGAGATAGTCCAAGACCCTCCACAGGCCTGGTTCTCAGCCCCAGTCCAGGACACTCCAATAGCCTTACCCTCAGCCACTGCCCAGGTGCTCCCACTGGCCTTGTCCCCAGCCCAGGACCCCTCACTAGACTGACCCCCAACCCAGAGCCCTCCACTGGCCTGGGCCCCAGCTCCAGCCCAGGACCCAATACCAACCTCATTCTCAGCCCTAGCCCTAGCCCAGGACTTAACACTGGCCTCATCACAAGCCACAGCCCAGGACCCAACAATATCAGCCTTATCATTAGCCCCACTCCAGGACCCAATACCGGCTTCATTCTCATCATCAGCCCAGGACACGCTATTCTCCCAGTCTCCATCCATGGCCTGAAACCTAAATTTGATCCACCGCTCAGCAGCAATCCAATCCTCAACACCAATCCCATTCCAGTAGTAGTCATGGATGTTAGGCTGAGTCTTTCTACAGGCCTCAGTGCTTGACCCACCCTCACTCTCAGAAGGGGGCACAGTCTCAGCATGAGGCTTTGCATAGACCTCATGTTCTGCTGTGGCTTCTGCCTCAGAACTGGTCATAGCCTTGTCCCTTGCCCCAGGCAAGGTCTCACCCTGGGAACTGGCCACAACCTGGGACTGGGCAGAGTGCCTTTTACCTGCCCCAGCCCCTGATTTAGGCACAGCATTGAGATTGCCCCTGACCTTACTCCTGGCACCAAGCAAGTTCTCACTCTGGGAATTAGTCACAGCCTGGGGCTGGGCAGAGCCCATTATATTTGCTCCAGCCTCTGCCTTAGACACAGCATTGGGACTGCCCCTGACCTTGTTCTTGGCACCAGGCAAGGCCTCGCCCTGAGAATTGGCTACAACCTGGGGCTGGGCAGAGCCCATTGTGCCTGCCCCAGACTCTGCCTTAGACATGGCATTGGAATTGCCCTTGACCTTATTCCTAGCACCAAGCAAGGCCTCATTCTGGGACTTGGCCATAGCCTGAGGCTGGGCAGAGCCCACTGTACTCATCCCAGTTTCTGCCTTAGACAGAGCATTGGGATTGCCTTTGACCTTATTCTTGGCACCAAGCAAGGCCTCACCCTGGGAAGTGGCCACAGCCTGGGGCTGGGCAGAGCCCGTTGTACCTGCCCCAGCCTCTGCCTTAGACACAGCATCTAGATCACCCTTGACCTTATTTTTAGCACCAAGCAAGGCCTCACTCTGGGAATTGGATACAGCCTGGGGCTGGGCAGAACCTGTTGTATCTGCCCCAGCCCCTACCTTAGGCACAGCATTGCGATTGCCCTTGACCTTATTCTTGGCACCAGGCAAGGCCTCACCCTGGGAATGGGCCACAGTCTGGGGCTGGGCAGAGCCTGTTGTATCTGTCCCAGCCCCTGCCTTAGACACAGCGCTGGAATTGCATTTGACCTTATTCTTGGTAGCAGGCAAGGCCTCACCTTGGGAATTGGCCATAACCTGGGGCTGGGCAAAGCCTATTGTATCTGCCCCAGACCCTGCCTTAGACACAGCATTAGGATGGCCCTTGACCTTATTCTTGGTACCAGGCAAGGCCTCACCCTCGGAATTGGCCACAACCTGGGCAAAGCCTGTTGTACCTGCCCCAGTCTCTGCCGTAGGCACAGCTCTGAGATTGCCTTTGACTCTATTCTTGCTACCAGGCAAGGCCTCACCCTGGGAACTGATCACAACCTGGGGCGGACCACAGGCCTTCTGGTCTGCCTTAGCCCCTGCTCTAGAAATGGCATTAAGATCACCCCTACCATCAACCTTGCAATCAGGCAAGGCCTCAACTTGGGTCTTGGCCCCAGCCTGAGGCTGTACACAGGTTTTCATGTCTGGCCCGATCCCTGCTTTACACTTGGCTTTGGCTTTACCCCTAGCCTTACCTTTTATATTAGGTAAGGCTTCACCCAGGCTCTGGGCCATAACCTGAGGCTGTGCCCTTGTGTCTGTCCCAGCTCCTTCCTTAGACATGGTGTTGGCATTGCCCTTTGCTTTAATTTGGCCATCAGACAAGCTATCAGCCTGGACATTGGCCACAGGCTGAGGATGTGTACAAGACAACATGTCTGTCCCAGCCTCTGCCTTAGCCATGATATTGGGATTGTCTCTTCTCTTATCCCTGGCATCAGGCAAGGCCTCAGCCTGGGAATTAGCCCTTGAGTTTGCCCTGGCCCCTGCTTTAGCCATGGCATTGGGATTGGATCTACCCTTAATCCTGGCATCAGGTATGGTCTCAGCCTGAGCACTGGCTACAGCCTGAGGATGAATAGCACCCCACGTGTCAGCTGCAGTCATGGCCTTCAAAATGACATTGGTATTTCCCCTGCCATCAACCTTGGCACTAGATGTCACCTCAGCTTGTTTCCTGGCCACAGTCTGAGGCTGTATACAAGCTCTCATATCTGCCCCTGCTCCCACCTCACACATGGCATTGACATTACCCCAGGCATCAACCCTTGCCCTAGGTGTGGCCTCAGCCTGGGTCTTGCCAACAATTTGAGACTGAGCAGAAGCCCTCATGTCTGCCCCAGACCCTGCCCTAGACATGGTTTTGCAATTCCCCTTGTCCTCAACCCCAGCACCAGGCATGTCATCACCCTGGATCTTGGCCACAGCCTGAGACTGTGCATAGGACTTCATGTCCACTCCAGCTACCTCCCTGGACATGCCATTGGGATTTCCCCTAGCATCAACCGTGGCACCAGGCCTGGCCTCAGACTGAGTCTTAGCCACACTCACAGTCTCTTCCAGAGCTCTTGCCTTGGTCTCAGCCACAATTCCAGTCTTGTTCATGGCCTCCATCTTGGCCACTTCCCTGGTCACTGCCAAGGTCTCACTCTGTGTCACCATTACTCTGTTAATCTCTGTCTCTTTTTCAGCCAATATACGAGCTTCAGCTTTGGTCTGGGTCATTGCTTCTTTCTTGGCCTCATCCTTGGCATCCAGTGCCCAAGATTTTGCCTTGGTCTGAGTCACTGCCTCTTTCTTGACTAATCTTCCAGGCTCAGCATCAGTTTGGGTCACTGCTTCTTTCAGGGCCACTTCCCTGGCTTCGGCCTCGGCCTCAATCAGAGTCACTGCCTCTGTCATAACCAGTGTTCCAGACACAACTTTGGCCTCAGATTGGATATCTGCCTCTTCCCCAGCCATTACCTTGGCCTGAGAGTTGGCTTTGGATCTAACTATAGCAGTAACCTTGGTGTCTACTTCAGCCCCAGGCCCACCTCCTGCTCCAATTTCTGCTCCAGTCTTGGTCTTGGGTCTAGTCTCAATCTGTGATCCAGCCATGGCCTCACTGATGGCCAAGGTCTGATTCTGTACCCCAACCACAGTCTCCATCTTGACTCTGGACCCATTTTTGGCAAGTCTGCTCACACTCTGGTTTCTTCCCTTGGTTACTTTGTAAATGTAGTAGCAGGTACCAGTGCAGATCACCAGTCCTGCAGTCACCCAGCCCACTTCCTGAATGCGGCCCATGTAATCACCCCCGCTGAAGGCACGAACAAGGTACGCTAGGGCTCACTCGGGCTAGGGAAAGAGGGTGGTAGGTCTTGGCATACACCTGTAAGAGCGCTGGTCTTCAGCCACTCAAAGGCCACTACAGCTGCCACTGGAGGTGAACCTAAAAGTGGAAGAAGGAAATGGACTAAAATTTCTTTTCTAATTCTGTTGCATCATATACATACATACACAGAGGGACAGAAAAGGGTAGAATCACGTGCTTGGTGGGAGAAGAGGATGATTAGCAAACTCTCCCTCCCTCCCTCTCTTCTCCCCATCTTTCCCAATGCCCAACAATTTTTCCCCAAGGTACTTCCATACACATTTCCATACACCAGATGAACAGTGGGAAGGATGATAGGAGGGCTAACAAGGAATGGGAGATAACAAGGAGCCCTAGACCTTGATTTTTACTGGATCTACACTGGTCAGCACTCCACAGGGGCCCACCCTCATACCAACCTGTAATGATCTCAGGAAGTTCTCTCCTCTTTCCTTCTCTGGCTTGGTGATAAATCCTAAAGTAGATATATAAACTCATGAGATCTTTGGACCTAGAGACAGACAGACAGATGGAGGAAAAGATGGTAGTGGAGAGTTTGTTCTTGATGGGACATATTATTAGCAAACTACCTCTCTACCCACCTCAGTTCACCCCACTACCCCAGGTGCTGTCACATTCTTTTCCCTGTATCAGAATTAAGGTAAGGGTGTGATGTAAGTGATTGGGGATGGTAGGAAAGGTGGCTGGGAAAGGGAGAGGCTGAGGAGCCTCCAGACTGGACACTGGCCTTTACTGGATGCATGCTGGTCTCCATTAACCCACCCTGGAGGTCTACGCAGGCAGTCCTCACCCTCTTACCAGTCTATACTGATCAGGGGCAATTTCTTCCTTGTTTCTTTGCTTCCAGTGATCTCAAGTCCTGCAGCAGACATGCAGGCAGATCTACGGACAAGTAAACAAACAGGAGGTAATGGAGACCGAGTCTTTGATAGAACAGACAAGCACCCTGATCTCTGACCCCAGTGCCTGCCATGCCAGGGCTCAGGTTTATTAATATGTCCCATCTCACAGTGCCCCCATCAACTCTTCTCCTCCCAGTCACACTCCAGCCCACCTTACCCCAGTAGTCCTACCCTTTCCCCGCACTGAAATCAATAGGGGGCGTAGTAGCACTGAGGAAATCTTTCAGAGTGTAGGGGAGGCAGAAGTGTCCTCCATGGGACCCTCTCAAGTCTCAGCCACCTGCTATGCCCACCCTCTCTTGTCATCCCTAGACACTGCCCCCATTCACACCAACCTCCATGGTCCCAGGCCAGTCTCCTCCTCTTTCCCTTTCTTCTGGTGGTAAACAGGCCTATTCTAGGCCTAGGGGAAGACCTAGGAACAGAGAGAGAAAAGGGGGAGGGTAAATGCTGAGGACTTGTGACATACTAGCATTTAAACATGGGTCTGTGTACCTGCCTTTCTAGACTTAGAGACCCATTTCCCAGCAGGCAGAACCAGGGGCTTCCCCAGCACTGAAATGGGAAGAGGGGAAAAGGGAAGCAGGAAAAGTAAAAGGTGAGAGATAGGCAAATTATTTTAAAACCACCTGTAGAGTTCTAGAACTTTCCCCAAAAGTCCACCATTTCCTTCGCTAAGATTGTCAGATGGGTGGGGGGATCTGGAAAACTGGAGGATGGTGAGAAAGATGGGAGCCCCCAGATTCCATACTCTAGAGTCATAGCCTACTGCCATCTGCTTCCCTTTAAACCCATCTATAGGAGTCTCCAGCAAAAGTGACAAGGGGTGGGGGAAGGCTGCTGCTTCCACCAAATCACTGTCTTTCCCCATCAAAGACTAAATAAAAAAAAAAGAAAATAGTAATATTCTTTGATACAGCAACTTATATTTTCTCATTATCTGAAGTGCAAACAAAAGCATCTGTAGAAAAGTTTGCTGTCATTATTGGTCTTCAACATACAATTTAAGTTAAAAGTCCTAAGCTTGGTAAGTAAATGCAGTTTAGGGAAAGTCCCCTAGCTAGCCCCACCCCACATCCCAATCAGATAGAGGCGCCTAAGTTCCTGCCATAGAATTCATATAGAACTGGCCCCCTCCCCGCCCCGGTTTACAGTGCCCGCGCTCACACTAACCTCCATAGATCCAGTGCAGTTTTCTCTCCTTCTTCCTTTCTCTTCGCCACAAACAGTGCCACGCAAAACTACTGTCCAACAGACGGGAAAGAGTAAAGCACTGAATGTTGGACCAGCACCCAGGCCACAGATCCCAATATTCGCCTTTCCGGATTCAGGAACCCGGTTGTCAAATGTCGCTCCCCACAATGCGAGACACCATCCCTACTAACCCCGCTGTCCAGCCACTAAGGCCCACCATTTTCTCTGCAAACGCCACCGTGGCGCATCCCTTCCACTGAAATAAGCAGGAAGCGAGCGGACATGTGCGATCAGTGATTAGCGTTATCGAGGATGGGCATCTCAATCTCTGTGTTTCCCTCTGGAGGCACTCTCCCCACCAGTCGCCCTGTCAAAGCTCACGGTTCCCCTGCACAGATGTAGGCGGGGGGCAGGGGGGTTCAGGAGAATCAGAGGCTAAGGTACCTCAAACTTGAGCCAGCATATACCCACCCCACGCCCGCCCCCGTCCCCGGGGTCGCCAAGCCGCCGCCTGCCGCCCTGGCCACTGCGCGGGCCCCGGGGCCCTTACCTGCTCCGCTTTCCCCGGGCCCGATGCCAGCCCGCCACCGAGCGCAGGGCAGCGGGGAGCTGGTAGCCAGACGCGAATGACGACTGTACCGAAGGCTGCGTCGCTCTGCAGCTCCGGGTCACGTGAGGGCCGCGCGTCACCACTAAGCTCGCCCTCCCCACCACCCCCGCTGGCCGGCAGCCAGTCAACAGGACCCCCCCCAGCTCCGCAAGCACAGACACCCCCCTCCTCCCGTCTGTGCGCAGAGCCCCAGCGCACGCTGCCCTGTCACTCATCTCCGTCCCCTCCAATCTGAGGGCCCACAAGTGGCATCATCGCCTTGCAGTTGGAGTTTACTCATCTCTGGTTACCAGGGAGGGTCTGTACCCCCCACCCACTCCCAGGCCTTAGCTGTGGCCTTTTCTGCTGCTTCTTTGAGGAATCCTTTCTTTCCCTCTTAGGCTGTAAGACCAACGCTCCCCAACAACCCACTACACAACCTTCCCTCCCGAAGTACAGCGCCTGCACCAAACGGGCTGCGGAAAGAGGTGTTGGGAAGGAAAGCAGAGATTGCAAGTAGAGTCTTAACTTTCTTTTATATGTTCCTTTTTTTTTCTTCTAACATCGCATTCTCTTTTTTTGTAATCGCAAAATGCAGTATAGCCATTCTCATTTGACATAAAAAATATTCAGGTTGTAAAAATAACAAAAGACGCATTCGTTTACATTATTTTGTGCCACACTAAAAAATGTTTTCTAGTTACTGTCAACTATTTCCCAGCTTTCAAAACAGACTGGTCATTATTGACATTTTAAATACAAAATAGTCCCAAACAAAGCCAGCACGTTTTTCAATGTGATCTATAAATTAACCTTTTAAAGGCATTCAGTTTTCTAATCTTGACAATTTTACACAAGTGATTTATAACCTGTTGAAGTTCTGGCTGAACTTCTATCTTTTGTCAAGTGTCTGAGACCTTCATTGATGACTCCTGGTTAATTTAATGAAGACCCAACTCCTGATGAACCCAGTGCCTCACAAACCAGTAACCTGTTTCCCGTTCTAGGGGTTTTATTTGTATTTTAAATAAGCACGTAATCAAATCAGTCTCACCACACCCATGAAAGGACCAACTGCTATCGCGTGGATGGAAAGGAGGCTTAGGAGGTGGAATTTTCATTCCGTCATGACACTGGTGAGATCTCTCTGGTGTCTGCCATTCATGTACTGTATGTCACCCTAGCAGTGGTAAGTGTTCAACGTTCAATGTTCAACGTGGAGATGGTGGTGAGGGTCTGTGGGTGACTGTGAATCACTGCATTACTCCTGATGTCTTTGTCACTTTCCCCCACAAATGGAAGGACAATGTACAAGATTCCAAGCAGTTACCAGGAAAAAGAGGCCTTCCCATTCCTTGACTTCTGTGACAACTTCACTGCACCGCCTGTACAAGCCCCTCAGAATAATCCCAGAACTCGGGGACAAAGTATGCAGAAATCAATCCCCAGACATCCACCTGTCCCTGCTGGGGAGTCATACTCTAAATATAGATGCTCCAGGCAGCCTCTTTATTAGAACACTGAAATATGACACCCTGGCGGGAGGCCACCCTCCACCCTGCCATGAGGGTCCCCTGTGTGGAAGAGGCCCTTTCAGGAGGTGAGCCAGGAAACCTGTAGCTCCATACGACCTTACTAATAGCTTTTCAGAACTCAACTGCCTGTGACAAAGTTACTTTCGCCACCAAAGGAAAAGATGGCTAAGTTAACTACATGAAAATTTAAAACTTTGGCGAAGTTAAAAAAAAAAAACATAAGCATTGGATGTCAAAGGGCTGTTAATGGAAAAGAAGCCAAACTCTGTAAAATAATTTTAAAGAGATTAATTCCGAGCCAAATTTGAGGACCATGACCCAGAGCCACACCCAAGAAGCCTTGAGCAAGTGGACTCACTGTGGCTGGGTTACAGTTTGGTTTTACACATTTCAGGGAGACAGGGGTTACAGGTAAAGTCATCAATTAATACATGGAAGGCATACATTGGTTTGGCCTGAAAAGGTGGGCCATCTCAAAGTGGGGGCTTACAGGTTATAGGTAGGTTTAAAGATTCTTTGACTTGTAATTGGTTAAAGACATGAAGCTTCATCTAAAGGTTTGGAATGTTTTAAGATTAGGAGCTGTTAATCAGAGACAAGCCACCGGACATAGATTTGTTGTGTAAATTGAGGACCTGCAGGTTTGTCTTGCATATCCTTAGGCCTGTTAATGGGTTACAAAGGATGTCCCCAAGAAGGGAGGGGGACATGATGAGGCTAGTCTGACCTCCCTCCTCAAGTCTGGCAATTTATTTTTAGGCTATCCCCTTAGCCAAGAGGGAGTCCATTCCTTCAGCCCATTGGGGGTGAGCCTTAAGATTTTATTTTAGTTCACAGGGCTAATTTGTAATAATCTAAAACTCTTGCAAATCATGAATAAAATGATAAACTCAATAGAAAAATGCGCCGAAAGACATAACAGATTTTTTCACAGAAAAGAAATACAAATGACTGATAAACATATGAAAATATGCTCAACTTAAAAAAAACGCAAATTGAAATAACTATGTCTTACCATGTTTTAGCTGTAAGTTTGTCAGAATTTAGAAATTTGATAATATTGTTGACTGGTTTATCAGAAAATGGACACTTCCACACTGTTGGAGGCAGTGTGGGATCTTGACGCAACCTTTATGTGGAGGGCAATTTGGCAAAATCTATTAAATGGTAAGTATAATATTCCACAAATACTTTGATCCAGTAATTCTATTCTTTGCAATTTAGCCAACCTATATATCTGCACAGCTCCACAAAGATATATATACTGGGATATTTTTTGCAGTGCTTGTAAAAGTTTAAAAAAACATCAAGCAACATAAAATGACCATCAATAGGGGAGAGATTAAATAAATTATGTTAGATTTATATAATATAACTGATAAAAAGGAAGAGTTAGGTCTATGTATCCTGATGGAAAGATAATTGGGGCATTTTATTATTTGCTGTTTATTTTCTGTAATTACATACAAATTTCACAAGGATACATTCTAGTATAAAATTCAAACCCAGAAAAAGAATTAGTACCACATGAACTCCACTATCCTCATCCAAATCAGTTACCTCCCCATTGTTATAAATTTGGTGTTAAATCCCTTTCTATACATTACATACAGATGCATCTTATTAAAATAAATAAATGGGGGGGCAAGGGCAATATACCTAACCTAAACATTTGTACCCCCATAATATGCTGAAATAATAAATAAATAAATAAATAAATGGGATCATAATTAACATATTGTTTTGCAACTTGGTTTTTTTCCAATTAAAATTATGTCTCAGGGAGCTCTGCATACCAGTACATTTAAAGCTGCTTCATTCTTTTTTAACTACTGCATATTATTTTATAGTTTGGTTATACTATTGTTTATTTAACACCACCACGGCCACCACCACTCCCACCTCCCACCCCCGTTGATGAACATAAAACTGTTCTGGGGCTTGGGCTAATAAAAACAAGGCTGTGTGAACTAAAATAAAATCTTAAGGCTCACCCCCCACAGGCTGAATGAATGGACTCCCTCTTGGCCAAGGGGATAGCCTAAAAATAAATTGCCAGACATGAGGAGGGAGGTCAGACTAGCCTCATCATGCCCCCCTCCCTTCTTGGGGACATTCTTTGTAACCCATTAACAGGCCTAAGGATATGCAAGACAAACCTGCAGGTCCTCAATTTACACAACAAATCTATGTCCGGTGGCTTGTCTCTGATTAACAGCTCCTCATCTTAAAACATTCCAAGCCTTTAGACAAAGCTTCATGTCTTTAACCAATTACAAGTCAGAGAATCTTTAAACCCACCTATAACCTGTAAGCCCTGCTTGGAGATGGCCCACCTTTTCAGGCCAAACCAATGTATGCCTTCCAGGTATTGATTTATGACTTTACCTGTAACCCCTGTCTCCCTGAAATATGTAAAACCAAACTGTAACCCAGCCACAGTGAGTCCACTTGCTCAAGGCTTCTTGGGAGTGACTCTGGGTCATGGTCCTCAAATTTGGCTCGGAATTAATCTCTTTAAAAATTATTTTACAGAGTTTGGCTTTTTTCCATTGACAGCTGCAATGAACAACCTGGTACATATAGCATTGCCCACAGATGAAAGTTGTTTTAGGATATCCTGCTATAAATAGAATTGTTTTGGCTAAACATGTGAGATTTTATACATTTGATACTGCCAAAAGAAGGATATGAGAGTTTATATAGTTGATGGATATACTGCCAAACTACCCTCCAATAAGGATGGGCCAATTTACACCCCCAACAAGCATATGACAGGATATATTTCCCCACACTCTCATGCACACTGAGGCTTCTTGACTTACGATGGGGTTATGTCCCAATAAGCCCATTACAAATTGAAAATACTGTTAAGTCAAAAATGCATTTAATACACCTAGCGTACCAAACATCATAGCTTAGCTTAGCCTAGCCTACCTTAAACATGCTTAGAACACTTACAGTAAGCCTACAGTTGGACAAAATCATCTAATACATAACCTATTTTATAATAAAGTGTTGAATATCTCATGTAATGTATTGAACACTGTACTGAAAGTGAAAAAAGGAATGGTTGTATGGCTACTTGAAGTATGGTTTCTATTGAATGTGCATTGCTTTAGCACATTATATTTTTGTACATTATATTCTCCCTTCATTTTTTAGTAAAATAATTTCACTATTTTTATAAAAATTATTCACATTCATTATAAAGAAGCAACACAATGCAATAAAATACAAAGAAGAAAGGTAAAAGTAAAAAAATTGTAGGTTCAACCATCGTAAATCAGGGCCCCTCTGTATTAGTAATTAGTGCCAATATAAGAGGCCAAAAAAAAAGGATCAGATTGTTCTATTAATTTGCATTTTCCTAAATATATATTATCTTGAGCATCGTTTCATATGCTGATTAGCCATTTGCATTTCTTCTCTGAGAATTACTTGTTAACACCCTTTGAATATTTTTCTATTCAGCTGTATTTTTCTCACTGATTTGTAGTTCCTTATACATTTGGGTATATTAGTTATTTTTCTGTTATAGAGCTTGCACATATCTTCTCCCAATCTGTCACTAACATCTTAATTTTATGGTATTTTTGATATTCAGAATTTTTACATTTTGATGTGGTCAAATACATTAACTTTTTCCTGAATGGCTTGTAGGTCATTACATACACATATTCAAATGTATAGCTAACTCCCAGCACCATTCATATAACAGTACATTACTTCCCAACACATTTAATATATCTACCATATATTAAATTCTCATTTATACTCAGATCTGCTTCATGGATTGACTTTTCTGTTCCACTGATATATGTATATATTACTGCTTCAACTCACTTTTAATTGGTATAGTTTGGAGCAAGTTTTGGTATTCGGGAGGACAAATCCTTCATTCTTCTGCTTTTTCCAGATATTTTTAGATATGCTTGGACATTTCAAGTGAAGTTCCAAGTTTTTTAAAATTCCTGTTGGACTTTTTATTAGGATTGCCTTGAATTTATAGATTAATTTAAGGAATAATTAAAATCTTACTAATAAATTATTTTCATCTAGTGCCCTTCAGGAAAATTGTGTAGTTTTCTTCATATAGATTTTACACATTTCTTATTAACTGTATTCCCATATATTTCATAGTTTTTGTTAATATTGTGAATGATGGCTTTTTGTACATTATATTCTCCCTTCAAGTTTTAGTAAAATAATTTCACTATTTTTATAAAAATTATTCATATTCATTATAAAGAAGCAATACAATGCAATAAAATACAAAGAAGAAAGGTAAAATATCACTCATATTCTAGTACTGTGAAATAACAAACATTAAAACAAAAATTCCCGGAACATGATGGGTTCTTTAGATCTAAACACTTCATTCTTTCTTAAGAATACATATGTATGTGTGTGTGTATACATATATATGTATGTATATAGTTATTTCCTTTAATTTTTTATTTTTGATCTCCAGTCAATGTGATTATCTCAAGCCTTTCCTCTGTTCATAATTCAATTTTTAGCCACATTTTTCTATTTCATGCTGTTTATAATTTATTGCTTCTATAATGATGCTATTTGGTCCTGATGGGTTCTTTAGCTTGCAATCTGCCTTTTTATCTAGTTCTGCTGTTTTAACATCTCATCTTTGAGCTCTTGTTTTATTAAGTTCATATTCTTATTAAGTTTGTTCTATGCCTTAAAGTACTAGTTGGAAATGTCTTTCTGTTCTTTGTGGTATGCTTTCTTCTTGTTTAGGTTCTTATCTTTTGCTTGCTCTATCTTACATGGCTTCTGAGAAATGGGGACAAGGTTAAGAGCCTGGCCCCACTACACCACAATGCTAAACTCTGGAATCTCCTGTTTACTTGACTGCTACGTTTTGAAGTTCATGTCACTGGAATGTGCCTCTTTCCTGTTTGGTTGCTAATGCTTATCATCTGCACTCTTCTCCTGTTTTTTTTTTTATTTCTTTTTTTTTCCTGCAATTTGTTAAGTATTAGGAGAAATTTTGTGAAGGGATGTCTTTCCTACATTCTAACATTAGAATGTAGGAAAATGGATTAGGTTCTTCTCATCCATTTTCCAGTTGTGTATTGCTGGTGCAAGACAAAGCTACAATATCTGAATGTTGATCTTATATCAGGCCGTCCTAATGAATCTTTATTACTAGTTATAAAAGTTCTTCTGCTTAAGAATGCTTTTTGGAAAAAATAAATAAATAAAAGTTTGTCAATTGATTCTCTCTGATTTTCTAGAAAGACATTTATATTGTCTGTAAATGACAGTTTAGTATTTTTCCTTTCTGATATTTTATACTGTTCATTTATTCTTTTTGTCTTAATGCAAGGAACAAGAACTCTAGAGTAATGTTGAATAGTAAAGGCAATAATGGACATCCTTATAGTCAGAGGCTAGCTCCTGACTATAATGGGAATGTTTTTAATGTTTCATCAAGTTCCTATACATCTCCTGAACAAACCCTTTGCCAAGTTAAGGAAATTTCCTCTATTCCTAGAATGCCAAAGAGTTGTTATCAGGGATGGATATTTAATTTCAACAGATGACTTTATGGTACCTATTGGAGTGATCATATTTTTAATATGATTTTAATATAGTGGATTACAATAAAAATATTTAAATATTGGACCATGTTTGAATTCTTGGGATAAACCTCACATGATAATGATTATTTTTTAATATACTGCTGGATTTCAATCTGTTAATATTTGATTTTACATTTTTTGCATGTGTTCATTGATGAGATCAGTTTATAGTTTTCTTTTTTTGTACACCACCCTTTTCCAGTTTTTTTTTTTTTTTTTTTTTGAGACAGAGTCTCACTCTTTTGCCCGAGCTAGACTGAGTGCCGTGGCGTCAGCCTAGCTCACAGCAACCTCAAACTCAAGCAATCCTTCTGCCTCAGCCTCCCGAGTAGCTGGGACTACAGGCATGTGCCACCATGCCCGGCTAATTTTTTTCTACATATTTTTAGTTCTCCGATTAATTTCTTTCTATTTTTAGTAGAGACGGGGTCTTGCTCTTGCTCAGGCTGGTTTCGAACTCCTGAGCTCAAACAATTCTCCCGCCTCGGCCTCCCAGAGTGCTAGGATTACAGGCGTGAGCCACCACGCCCGGCCTCCTTTTCCAGTTTTTTTTTTTTTTCCAGACAGTCTTGCTCTGCTCCCTGGGCTGGAGTGCCATGGCGTCAGCCTAGCTCACAGCAACCTCAAACTCCTGGGCTCAAGCGATCCTCCTGCCTCAGCCTCCCAAGTAGCTGGGACTACAGGCACGTGCCACCATACCTGGCTAATTTTTTCTATTTTTAGTTGTTTGGCTAATTTCTTTCTATTTTAAGTAGAGATGGAGTCTTGTCCTTGCTCAGGCTAGTCTTGAACTCCTAAACGCAAGGAATCCTCCCACTTCGACCTCCCAGAATGATAGGATTATAGGCGTGAGCCACCACGCTCCGCCCCAATTCCAGTTTTTAGTATTAAAATTATACTAGCCTTGTAAAACAAACTGGGAAGTTTTCTATGTTCTGGATATGGTTTACATAACAAGAGAATTTTCCACTCCTTAAAGATTTTAGGAAGAACTTTCCTTAAAAAAAAAAAATCTAAGCATGGTAATTGTCTCTGTTGTTCATTTAGTAAGTAGTAGATCCTTCAGTATCTTTCTTTTTTTTAAATTTTTTTTCTTTTCTTTTTTTTTTTAGAAGAGATGGGGTCTGGCTCTTGCTCAGGCTCGTCTCCAACTCCTGACCTCAAGTGATCCTCCCACAGTGCTAGGATTACAGGCGTGAGCCACCGAGCCTGGCCCTTAAGTATCTCTTGACATTCTTTATTGGTTATTCCTCTATTCAGGTTTTCTACTTCTTGAACCAATTTTGATTACTTGTATTTTCTTAATATATGATCCATGTTGCCTGGAATTTCAAATTAAGTGGTATAAAACTGTGACTTGTATTTTCTTATTTTTTCCAATTGTCTTCCATATCTGTAATTATATTCCTAATGTTATTTATTGTTTCTTTTTTTCAATCAGAGTTGGCAAGATTTTTTCTCAAATAATGAATTTAAGTTGTATCAGCCGATTGTACTCTGAGTTATTTTTATTTCTTGCTTTTTCTTCTTTTATTTTTGTCTTTATTTTTTTCTTTCTTCTATTTTCTTAGGATTCAGTTTATTGTTCTTTTTCTTTGTCTTTGAGTTGAGTGCTTAGTTCATTTATCTTAAGTCTTCTTTGCTTTCAGTCAAATGCTCTGCGCCTGAGCTATACCCCCTCTTGCTGTCTTCCTTGTTTTCAAATGTGCATGTGCATGTGCACGTATAAATGAACCTCTTGATAATTCTAACCTCATACTACAGGTTTTACATCTAGTATCCTCATTTTCATTCTCATCTACAAAATTTGAAGTCATGATTTTTATTTCCTCTTTAACCCAAGAGTCATTTAGAAGAGTCACATTTTTTGTTTTGGATTGGGTGGGGCTTTTCGTAGTAATGTCTAATTTTATTTCATCATACCCTGTCACCTTCTCTTCAAGGCCTTCTTTAATCAAGGCAATTTAAAATATATCTGCAGCTTTTAGGGCATCATTCAGTTTGATTTTCATTATGCTGCAGTTGCCAACCCCCAGGCCGTGGACTGGTACTGGTCTGGTGGCCTATTAGGGACTTGGCTGCAGGGGTCCACGTCTGCCCCCTACCTTCCATGGAAAATTGTCTTCCTTGGGACTGCAAACTAGTACAACCTCTGTGGAAAGCAATATGGAGATACCTCAAAGAGATACAAGTAGAACCACCATTGGATCCAGCAATCCCATTACTGGGCATCTACCCAAAGGAAAAGAAGACATTCTATAAAAAAGACACCTGCACTCGAATGTTTATAGCAGCACAATTCACAATTGCAAAGATGTGGAAACAACCCAAGTGCCCATCAATCCATGAGTGGATTAATAAAATGTGGTATATGTATACCATGGAGTACTACTCAGCCACAAAAAACAATGGTGATCTAGCACCTCTTGTATTATCCTGGATAGAGCTGGAACCCATTCTACTAAGTGAAGTATCACAAGAATGGAAAACCAAGCGCCACATGTACTCACCATCAAATTGGTATTAACTGATCAACTCTTAAGTGCACATATAGTAGTAACATTCATCGGGCATCGGGCAGATGGGAGGGGGTAGGAGGGGATGGGTATATACACATCTAATGGGTGCGGTGTGCACCATCTGGGGGATGGACACCCTTGAAGCTCTGACTTGGGTGGGGCAAAGGCAATATGCATAACCTAAACATTTATACTCCCGTAATATGCTGAAATAAATTTTTTTTTAAATTCCTGATAAAAAGTAAAAAAGAAAAAAAAAGAAAAATTGTCTTCTTAGGAACTGGGGGTTGGGGGGCACACAGCAGGAAGTGAGCGACCAGAGAGCAAGTAAACCTTCATCTGTATTTACAGTCTCTCCCCATGCTCGCATCACTGCCTGAGCTCCACCCCCACCTCCCAACCCCATCCGTGGAAAAATTGTCTTCCATGAAACCGGTCCCTGGTGTCAAAAAGGTTGGAGACAGCTGCATTACAGGACTTATCACTTGCTTATTTATTTATGTATTATTTGATTCCTTTCCTTAAGATGTAAACTCCTTGGGAACAGAGACATTGTTTCTTATTTGCCACCACATTTTCAGTACCTGAAACAAGGCCTGGAACATAGTAGGCACTCAATAAATATTTGCTGAATAAATAAATGATGAATAATAAATGTGACCCCTATGATTATTCTTTTTACTTTTTAAAAAAAGAAAGTGGTGGGGATTTAACTGCTGAATGAGCAGGTTCTAATGCATGGGCAATTTTTAAAAACCAAGTGTTTTTGAAAAGAATTTCATTTTCTGTTTTGTACAAAGTTTTTTATATTAGAGAGATTAGTTAAAGCTCGTTGATGGTGGAATTCAAATCCTCTATATACTTGCTAATCTGTGGATTACTGAAAGAGGTGCACTAAGCCTTCCAGCTATGATTATAGATGTAACAATGTAACAATTTTTCCACATATTTATATCATTTCTTGCATTGCATATTTTGAAGCTGTGTTGTTATTTAAGAGATTATGTGTTATATTTTCTAGGTAATATAACCATATTTATTAATATTAATTATCCCTCTTTGTCCCTTTTAGTCCTGTCTGAAATTCTAGTCTGTCATATTAATAATGCAGCTTCTGCTTTCTTTTTTAATTATTTACTTATTTTTTGTAGATACGCAGTCTTGCTATGTTACCCAGCCTTGTCTTGAACTCCTGGCCTTGAGTGACCCTCCTGCCTCCTCTTCCCGAAGTGCTGGGATTACAGGCATGAGCCACTGTACCCTGCTCTGCTTTCTTTGTATTAGTTTTCACCTAATTTACCCTTTTCCATCTTCTTATTTAATATAATATTGAGATGCATTTTTGTTTTTATTTTTAACACAATCTGAGAGTCTCTATCTTTTTTTAAGTGAATTTAACCAATGATTATGATATTATTCAGATTTATTTCTGTCATCTGCCTTCGAATTTTCTACTTACCATGCTTTTTTGTTTCTTTTTCCCCTTGCTTTGTGTTGGATCAATTTATTTTACCTATAGTGGTCTGGAGGTTATACATTCTATTTTTATTTCACCCCCTTTTGTCAGCCCTGATAACTTTGTTCTTTGGCAGGTACCAACCAACAAGTCTTAATTTCCACCGTCCATTACCTCCAAATCTGACAGTCTGTTCCATAAAACCTGTTTCAGAGGGACCAATGCCTCCTCTGTGTTCCTAGCAAACTAAAAGTAAAAGCCAAAGCCACAAGGTTTCTAGCATAAAACACAGGGGAATATCTTCATGACCTTGAGGTAGGCAAAATGCCTTAGACAGGGCACAAAAAGCATTAATAATAAAAGGGAAATTTGATAAATTAGACTTTATCAAAATTTAAATTTTCTGTTCATCCATAGACATTATTAACAAAATGAATAGATAAGTCTCAGACTTGGAATAAATATATATACAGTACACATACCCAACAAAGGACTTGTATATAAAGAACTCCTACAAATCAACAATAAAAAGAAGACCCCAGTGTAAAGGGGGGCACAAACTTCAGCGGACACTTCGAAAAGGAAGACATCCAGTCTTCAACATCTTTAGTAATAAGGAAAATGCAAATAAAAACCACAATGAGATTCCACCAGAATGGCTAAAATCAAAAAGACTACCACCACCAAATATTGATAAGAATGTGGAGAAATCAGAACACCAATACATTGCCATCATGGATGTAAAATGGTACAGCCACTTTAAAGAAATCTTTCTCAGTTTCTTATAAAATTTAACATACATTTATCATATGACTCAACAATTTCACTTGTATTATTTAGCCAAGAAAAATGAAAACATATCCACACAAAGACTTGTACATGAATGTTTATATCAGCTTTATTCATAATAGCCTAAAACAACTGGAGAACGAATAAACAAATTGTTGTACATATACAGTAGGAGGCTGCTCAGTAATAAAAAGTACTGAAGTATTGATACATGAAATAACTTTACAAAAGAGAATTATACCATCACCATCTTAACTCAGTTTAATTTTTTTGGCTGGGATTTTTTTCTAGCTTCTTCAGATAGATGCTTAGATGGTTTATTTCCAGTCTTTTTCAAATTCACAGGATTGTTCTTTCAAAATCAGATTTATTGCACTCAAATGTTTATTGCACATAATTCACAATTGCAAAGATGTGGAATCAAAATAAGTGCCCATAAATTCATGAGTAGATTAACAAAATGTGGTATATATGTATATATACCATGGAGTACTACTCAGCCATAAAAAGAAATGAATTAGTGTTTTTTGCATCAATTTCGATGGAAGTGGAGACCATTATCCTAAGTGAAGTATCTCAGGAATGGAAAAACAAACACCAAATGTACTCTCTAATAATTTGGAACTAATCAATGGGCACACATGGGCACAGAGAGAAGTAAAATCATTGCAAATCAAGAAGGGGGAAAGGGGAAGGAGAAGAGGGGTAAAAACCTACCTAACATGTACAATGAACACTATTTGGGTCATGGGCACACTAATAGCCCTGATTTAAGCATTATAAAAGATATTCATGTAACAAAAACATTTTTACCCCCTTAATATTTTGAAATAAAAAAGACATAAAAATCAGGTTTATTAATGTATAATTTACACACAATAAGATTCACTTTTTTAGGTTACTTTTAGTGTGTTTTAGTTGTAAAGTTTAATGAGTTTTGACAACTGATTGCAGTCATATAACCACACCACAATCAAGATATAGAATATTTTCATCACCCCACAAAGTTCCCTTGTGACCTGTATAGTCAACCCTCTCTCCTCAACCTCAGCCCTTAGAAACCACTGAGCTGGTGTCTGTCCCTATAGTTTTGTTCTTCTTAGAATGTCATATAAATAAAATCAGCCTTTTATGTCTGAATTTCATTTAACATACTGCTTTTGGACTCATCCATGTTGTTGTTTATATTACTAGTTTGGTCCTTTTTATTGCTGAATAGTATTCCACTGCATATATGTAGCACAATTTATTCATTCACTTGTTGATGGACATTTGGGTTGTTTCCAGGTTAGGCCAATTACCAACGAAGCTACTATGAATATTTGCATAGAAGTCTTTGTGTTGACCTATGTTTTTATTTCTCTTGGGTAAAAACTTAGGAGTGGGATTGCTGGGCCATATGAAAAGCGTATGTATAATTGTATAAAAACTGTTTTCCAAAGTGGCTGCACCATTGTACACTCCCATTAGACTTATATGACAGTTCCAGTTGCCCGAATCCTCATCTGCACTTGATTTTGTCATTCTTTAACCCACTCTAACAGATGTGTCTATTGCAATCTTTTGCCCATAATTTTAAATTTGGTTGTTTGTTTTCTTATTATTGAACTGTGAGAGTTCCATTTGTACCTAAAAAGAAAGTGTATTCTGCAGTTTTAGAGTGCAAGATTCTATATTTGTTAATTATGTTAAGATAATTGTGCTATTCAATTATTTTATATTCTTATTTTTTTTTTTTTTTTGAGACAGAGTCTCACTTTGTTGCCCTGGCTAGAGTTGAGTGCCGTGGCGTCAGCCTAGCTCACAGCAACCTCAACTCCTGGGCTCAAGCAATCCTAATGCCTCAGCCTCCCGAGTAGCTGGGACTACAGGCATGTGCCACCATGCCCGGCTAATTTTTTCTATATATTTTTAGCTGTCCAATTAATTTCTTTCTATTTTTGGTAGAGACGGGGTCTCGCTCTTGCTCAGGCTGGTCTGGAACTCCTGAGCTCAAACAATCCGCCCGCCTCGGCCTCCCAGAGTGCTAGGATTACAGGCGTGAGACCGCGCCCGGCCTATATTCTTATTTTTATCTTATTATTTTAGAAAAGTCTGAGAAAAGTCTGTTAAACATCACCTGATATATTTATACAATGAAATACCATACAACAATAATAATGGACAAACTACTACCACATTTAACCAAATGGATGAACTCACAAACATAATGTTGAGCTCTATTATTAAAAACTATATTATTAGATGCATGCAAATTTATAATTATTTTATCTTCCTGGTGAATTCCTTTTATCATTATGAAATGTCCCTTTTTGCCTTTACTATGCCTTCTTGCTTTAAAATCTACTTTATCTGATATTAACATAACTACATCAGCTTTCTTTTGTTAATATTTGCATAGCATATCTTTTTCCATCCTTTTACTTTCATCCTTCTGTAAATTTATTTTACAGGTGACCCTCTTCTAAGGAACATATAGTTTTTTTTAAAATCCAGTCTTTTAATTGGAGTGTTTAGGCTGTTTATCTATAATACATATTATATATGGTATATTTGGTATATTTTGGAGCTTAAATCTACCATCTTACTATTTGCTTTCTATTTATTCTGCCTGTTTTGTTTTTTCTCTTTTCTCTTGCCCTCTTTTGGATTGCTTAATGATTCCTTATAATCCATTTTCTCTCTTACCTTGTTAATTATACATTCTATTACTAGTCATGTAGTGGTTACCCTAGTGATTACAAAATACATCCTAGACATTACTCAAGTCTAGTATAATTAATTTTACCACACTGTCTGACTACAGAGTGCTCCTAAATAAATATTAGATCCCTTGCCTGCATTCCCCACTCCCATCTGTGATTCTGAAGCCTGTATTTTTTCCACTATGTATCACTGCCTTAGAGGCCAAGTGATGTTGGTCATACACCTTGGCTTTTTAGCACAAAGAAAGGGGTTTATCTCCATCAAAAGATCTTGATGAACTGGTACCCATATGTATGCACCATTTCATAACATATGTGTACCATTCCAAACAAATGTAACACAGCCATATCCTGAGTCCTAAAAATCTGTCCTCTAAAAGGGGGGAAGCGAGGCCGGGCGTGATGGCTCACGCCTGTAATCCTAGCACTCTGGGAGGCCAAGGTGGGAGGATTGTTTGAGCTTGGCAGTTCAAGACCAGCCTGAGCAAGAGTGCAAATCCATCGCTACTAAAAAAATAGAAAGAAATTGGCTGGACAATTAAAAGTATATAGAAAAAATTAGCCGGGCATGGTGGCACATGCCTGTAGTCCCAGCTACTCGGGAGGCTGAGGCAGGAGGATTGCTTGAGTCCAGGAGT
>NW_012148730.1:627089-628063 GCF_000956105.1 Propithecus coquereli
CTGCCTCAGCCTCCCGAGTAGCTGGGACTACAGGCATGCGCCACCATGCCCGGCTAATTTTTTCTATATATTTTTTTAGCTGTCCAGCTAATTTCTTTCTATTTTTTTAGTAGAGATGGTGCCTCGCTCTTGCTTAGGCTGGTCTTGAACTCCTGAGTTCAAACAATCCTTTGCCCTCGGCCTCCCAGAGTGCTAGGATTACAGGCATGAGCCACCGTGTCTGGCCCAGTTTTCATATCTTTATAATGAGGATAATAATCCTTCCTCAAAGGGTTGATCTAAACATGTAATGTCGCCATGTGTGTTCAAAGGCCAAGGTCTGTGCAAGTTGATCCCCAACCTGCTAGAGAGGCACATAAAGAGCACAAGAGTCCCTTGAGGGAGCACCCGTGGTGCAGTTTGCCAAGCACGCAGAGCACTTGGGAGAAAGCGCAGGAAAGTAGTCTGGATCCATAGGGTGAAGAGCCTTGAATGCTAGCTGGGCAAAAGAGTTTGTAGTTCTCTTGGTAGATAATAAATTGCCTCTAAGGCCAGGTTCAGGGAAACTGCTCTGGGCAGCTGTGTGTGAAGTGGCCTGGAGAGAGGCAGATGGGAATAGGTTTGGTAAGCCATGATAGGGGTGTGGAACTTGGGGTCTTCAACCACCTCATCTCTCCAAGGAGCTCTCTCTACAGTGTGGACAGTTCAGCCAATTTTGATGAAGAAAGAGAGGGAAGGAGGGAGGAGAGAAGGAGGGAGGGGGGAGAGACAGTGTATATGAAATTGAATAGATATCCTTTTAGTCCTTGTATATAGAAAACACATTTTAAAAACATAGTTGTATAACTCAAAGTACACTATTTCATAAAGCACTTTAAAAATAACATTTTGTGGCCGGGAGCGGTGGCTCACGCCTGTAATCCTAGCACTCTGGGAGGCCGAGGCGGGTGGATCGCTCAAGGTCAGGAGTTCGAGACCAGCCTGAACAAGAGCGA
>NW_012148730.1:628113-629469 GCF_000956105.1 Propithecus coquereli
TATTTAGGTTGGTGTGAAAGTAATTGCGGTTTTACTATTGTTGAAATTTGCCATTTGATATTGGAATACATTCTTAAATGTGGTTATGTTATACAACATTTTAATGCATGTTTCTAACTTTATGTTTTTTGCTATTGACTTATTGCTGTTTATTTTATATTTAGACTGTGGAAATGATGTTAGACAAAAAGCAAATTAGAGAGATTTTCTTATTCAAAATGGGTTGTAAAGCAGCAGAGACAACTGGCAACATCAACAACGCATTTGGCCCAGGAATTGCTAATGAACGTACAGTGAAGTGGTGATTCAAGAAGTTTTTCAAAGGAGATGAGAGCCTCAAAGATGAGGAGCGCAGTGGCCGGCCATTGGAAGTTGACAACGACCAATTGAGAGCAATTATCAAAGCTGATCCTCTTACAACTATACGAAAAGTTGCCAAAGAACTCGAGGTCGACCATTCTACAGTCGTTTGGCATTTGAAGCAAATTGGAAAGGTGAAAAAGCTCAATAAGTGGGTGCCTCATGAGTTGACAGAAAATCAAAAAAATTGTTGTTTTGAAGTGTCATCTTCTTATTGTATGTAACAATGAACCATTTCTCAATGGGATTGTGACATGCAATGAAAAGTGGATTTTATGTGACAACCGGTGATGACCAGCTCAGTGGTTAGACTGAGAAGAAGCTCCAAAGCACCTCCCAAAGCCAAACTAGCACCAAAAATGGTCATGGTCACCGTTTGGTGGTCTGCTGCTGGTCTGATCCGCTACAGCTTTCTGAATCCCGGTGAAACCATTACATCTGAGAAATATGCTGAGCAAATCCATGAGATGCGTAGAAAACTGCAATGCCTGCAGCTGGCATTGGTCAACAGAAAGAGCCCAATTCTTCTCCACGACAACCCCTGACCACATGTTGCACAACCAACGCTTCAGAAGTTGAACTAATTGGGCTATGAAATTTTGCCTCATCCGCCACATTCAGCTGACCCCTCGCCAACCAACTACCAATTCTTCAAGCATCTTGACAACTTTTTGCAGGAAAAATACTTCCACAACCAGCAGGATGTAGAAAATGCTTTCCAAGAGTTTGCCGGATCCTGAAGCACAGGTTTTTACGCTACAGGAATAAATAAACTTATTTCTCGATGGCAAAAATGTGTTGATTGCAATGGTTCCTATTCTTATTAATAAAGATGTGTTTGAGCTTAGTTATAATGATTTAAAATTCATGGTCTGAAACTGCAATTACTTTTGCACCAACCCAGTATTTTGATTTACCTTCATTGATAGGTATAGTTTGACATTCTTTTTTTTTTTTTTTTTGAGACAGAGTCTGGCTCTGTTGCCCTGGCTAGAG
>NW_012148730.1:631346-633170 GCF_000956105.1 Propithecus coquereli
AAAAAAAAAAAAAATCTTGTTTCTTCTAAAAAATATATTCCTTTTCATTAAAAAAAAAAATTGTGAGAGAAAGTAGAGACAGATGCCACCTAGTGATCAGAATCAGAGTTGCAATTCTGAAAGTCTTAGGACAGGAGGCTTTGCAAGGGGAGGAGGAAATGAAGGAGGGGTTTGGACTTCTTGACATCAGCCAGATCTTTCTGGAATTTATCACCCATTGGCAGTAATCCTCTGAATACACTGAATATAGGGCTATCTGTGGTCTCTAAGCCCTAAAACTAGACATCCGCTTCCTGCCTTAGGTGAAGAGAAAGCTGCTTGTGTGTGTGATTATTTGGGGTGAAGAAGTCTGAGACATAGACACACACACATAAACAGATAGACTGTCAAATCAATAGTTTTAATCTGCTTTTCCCCCAAGAAACCAGCATATTGTGCACATATTTCCAAAACATAATATGTATGTACCTAATTTTTGCTGGTTGGGTTCTATATTTTTGCTCTTTACAAATTTTTATCTAAATAAATTTTCCTGATTACAAAATCTCAAACAGGACCAAAAGGTATATGTGTACACCTTTATATTCTGTCTATCTCATCTCCCTGATCCTTACTCCCTAACCCAAAGATATTCAATGAAAATAGACAGGTGCATATTCTCCAGAGGCGTTTCTGTGTATGTAATTTACTAATGTATAGCTATGTATAAAGAAAATATTTACATAAAATATGCAAAAATGAACATATTCTTCAAAGTTATAATCATGTTATATATATTCTTCTACAATTTGCCTATTTCACTTAATATGTTATCTCTGATTTTACTGACATTTCATTAGCTCATGTTTACTGGGCACAAATATTGCTCATGTAATCAATTTTCTGTTGACATCATTGACCCACCTTATCTTGGTAAGTCAGTCCACCTAACATATTACAAATATAAGCCTCATACAGTTTGCAAATACTCTCTCTACTTTTCACATAACTTTTGCTTTTCTTTTCTGCCTTACGCAGTATTTTAAATTTTTCAATAATGTTGTTAATTACAATTATACAGCTTTGTGGCCAGGCACAGTGGCTCATGCCTGTAATCCTAGCACTCTGGGAGGCTCAGGCGGAAGGATCTCTTGAGCTCAGGAGTTTGAGAACAGCCTGAGCAACAGCAAGATCCGTCTCTACTAAAAATAGAAAAATTAGCCGTGATGTGCACCTATAGTCCCAGCTACTTGGGAGGCTGAGGCAGGAGGATCGCTTGAGCCCAGGAGTTTGAGGTTGAAGTGAACTAAAATGATGCCCCTGCACTCTAGCCAGGGCAACAGAGCAAGATGCTGTCTCCAATAAAACCAAAAAAACAAAAAGATCATACAGCTTTGTAAATCTAAAATTATTACAAAATAAAGTTTATTTTAAAAATAAATACTAGGCCGGGCATTGTGGCTCACACCTGTAATCCTAGCACTTTGGGAGGCCGAATCAGGAGTATTGCTTGAGCTCAGGAGTTCAAGACCAGCCTGAGCAAGAGCAAGGCATGACTCTACTAAAAATAGAAAAATTAGCCGGGCACGGTGGTGTACACGTGTAGTCCCAGATACTCAGGAGGCTGAGGCAGAAGGATGGCTTGAGCCCAGGAGTTCGAGGTTGCAGTGAGCTATGATGAGGCTACTAGACTCCAGCCTGGGTGACACAGCAAGACTTTGTCTCAAAAATAAATAAGTAAATAGGCCGAGTGTGGTGGCTCACGCCTGTAATCCTAGCACTCTGGGAGGCCAAGGCGGGAGGATTGCTCAAGGTCAGGAGTTCAAGACCAGTCTGAGCAAGAGT
>NW_012148730.1:645595-646183 GCF_000956105.1 Propithecus coquereli
ATCCGCCTGCCTCGGCCTCCCAGAGAGCTAGGATTACAGGCGTGAGCCACCGCGCCGGCCCAGGAACACATTTTTAAGAAGGAAGAAATTATACCTCATTCCATTTTTTAAAATATAGTTAGGTAAGTGTAAATGCTTTTTTTAGGAGGTAGAATGATGCACCGGCTGTTTACTTTTCTGTAAAGCTAGAAATTAGCGGATATTGAATTAAAGGAAACTTTGACTGTCTTATGTATTAATTTAACATTCCATAGGCTGGAGGCAAGGGTAGTTTTTAGTATATGAAGCTTAACTAAATGGTAATTTAGAGTCACAATCATGTAGTTTACATGTCATAAATATTTCAAATTACTTATTCATGTTATTTTATTAATTATCCTACCAGAAAGCAAGAAAACTATCAAGGACTACTGGGGTTGTATCAAAAGCATTCAGAAACCAACTCGAAAAGGCTCACAACAACCAATTCCAGCATCATTAAGAATATTAATAATAACTGCAATGAATTGATGAATTGAAACACATCAAATACCTTAAAACTCCAGGCGTGGCCGGGCGCGGTGGCTCACGCCTGTAATCCTAGCTCTC
>NW_012148730.1:646233-649498 GCF_000956105.1 Propithecus coquereli
AGGAGTTTGAGGTTGCTGTGAGCTAAGATGACGCCACAGCACTCTAGCCCAGGCAACACAGTAAGACTCTGTCTCAAAAAAAAAAAAAAAATTTGCTGTAACCATTTCAGACAAGCTTTACTGATTTTTTTGCCATACATATTTTAAATTTTTCAATAATATCATAATTTAGAAGTAATACAATTCACTATTTTTAAAAATTAAGCAATATCCTTACCAGCATCAATTGCCCAGAGAAATTAGAGCACTTGGAGCCCTGGAGGCTTCCAGACACAATGAGAAAAGCTTTAGAGTAATTCTGGGTTTCACTACTAAGCAGGCATTTACAAGGCAATTTCCCTGATTTACTCAACCTTCTCCTAACTTCCTATACCCTAAGCTGAATTATGGATTTAATAATTAGTAATTTGAATAGCCGTTAAGATCAAGAAAGATCTTGGGACCCTGGAGGGATTAACCTCACCCACAAGGTTCTCCAAGGTGGGAGATGAAATCACCAATGCCCACGTGAGCTGATCCAGGGAACCAGTGACTAGTCCTCTCACACTTTAAGGAAATGACATGGTGTCACCCATTGCCCGAGTGTATGGCCCAGGTCACAGGTCTGCGTACACCACACATTGTGACTCCTGTGCTTTGACCCTCTCAGCCCAGTGTGATTCTCTAGGTGTTCTGTAAAGGGTAAGTGCTATTTTTGTTTGTTTACTTATTATCTACATTAGTGACTCTCAGACTGTGGTCCCCGAACTAGTAGCATCAGCATCACCTGGGAACTTGTTAGAAATGCATATCCTCGGGTCTCACCAAATGGTCTGAATCAGAAACCCTAGGGGGAGGAGGTCAGCAATTAATGTTTACATACCTACAAAAGATGCATGGTGAAGTTTGAGAAGCTCTGCTCTACTCCATAAATGACTGAGAGAGTTTTATATGTTATCACCTCTCCTGAGCCTCCATCTTCTCAATGGAGGTGATAAATTTTGCCACTTCACCACGGTGGTGTGAGAAATAAATTGGAAATCCTGTGTAGATGGGATCTAGTGATACTTCCATGTTGTAAGATGAATTACCTTCTGGGGTTGAGAAAAGAATAGAAAATCCCTATGCCATTTCCTTTGTTTTTTTTAAAAAATGTGCTTTCTTGTCCTCCTTACTTTATCTTCTAAGTGACTCTAAGAGAAAACATAATGCAAAAATCTACAAAGAATGTCTGGCACACAATAGGACTTCAACAAATGTTAGTCCTGGCCTACTCTGCTTTCCCTCTCACATAAAGAGATGACTTTCACATAAACTGCATAGAACATAGCTATTATAGACAGCATCTGGAAATGTAAGCAAGAAATGAAATACACACACATTTGCATAATATATGAAGCTTTAGTATTATGTCGTCATTGCAGGATGAGTCCTAAGGGAAGAAAATACTCCCACCATTTCTTTTTATTCCAGGTGGTTACTTAACTCAGTTTAGCTCCAGTTTGACATTGGAGAGGAATCATTCCTGCCTGATCAGTCTGGCTAGATGTTTATCAGTGTTCAGTCAGGTCATTGGTCGGGCAAAGTAGTAGTAGCCAGGCTAACACGAACATTGCCATCTTGCCTTAAACACTGTCTGGAGCAGACCAGTTATTCAGTACATGGGAATGAATGGATGAAGGAATGAATGTCATGGGCTCAGTACTCCCATGGAATACTACTCAGCCATAAAAAGGAATGACTTTTTCTAGTTTTTGTAGAGACAGGGTCTTGCTTTTGCTCAGGCAGGTCTCAAACTCCTGACCTCAAGTGATCCTCCTGCCTTGTCCTCCCAAAGTGCTAGAATTACAGGTGTGAGTCACGTCTTCCAGTCCCCCCTTAATATTTTGAAACTTTTAAAAGTCGTAAAAAAAAGAAAACCTGAAGACGCTTCCACTGGCCAAAGATAGAACCTGAGCATTAAAAAAACTATAATAGATTGAAACACATTGAATATGGCTTTTTTAAAACTGCAAAGACACTTCTCAGAAAAAAATATACAAATGGCTCACATATATGAAAAAATGTTCAACCTTATTCATAATAACAAGAATATAAATTAAAACTAAACCAAGATATGATTCTCACTTATAGGATTGGCAAAAATTTAAAGGTTTGACCATATAGTCGTTTGGCGAGGCTGTGAACAAACACTCTCATGCTTTGATGGTGGGAATGTAAAATAGCACCACCCCATTGGAGGGGAAATGGTTAATATCCAGCAAAATTACATAAGCATTTACCCTTTCGCTCAGCAATCCCACTTCTAGGAATCCATCCCAAAGACACACTGGCAAAAAATACATTATCGCAACATATATATATATACTAGGTTATTTATTGCAACTCTATGTGTAATAGCAGAGTATTAAAAACTTAACCAAATGTTCATCAATAAGGGAATGGTTGAATCAAATACAATACATCCAGTGCATGGAAGCCATAAAAATAATGAAGAATATATTCTCTATATACTACTTTGATCTCCTGGTATATTTTTAGGTGAAAAAATCAAGGTGGAGAAAAGTGTGTAAAATATGCTACCATTTATCTAAAAAGGGATGAGTACATAGATGATAGATTAGACAGAAAGATAATTTCCTTAGATTAAATTAAAATAATGGGCAGATTTCCAGTGCAGTTCCATCTGGTTCTTCCATACTCCCACCGTGGGTCGCAACAGCTCTGTGTGATTGGCAGCAGCCAGGTAGCCCAGCTTTGTGAAGACCCACAGGCACCCAGGTACCCACCTTCCCCACTGCAGCCACCGCCAAGATTTCTAAGAAGAAAGCCAATTCAGATAAAGAGACAGTAAAGAAAGAGCCCAAGAGAAAATCTGCAGGTTGTATGCCGAACTCACTCCTGCAAAAGTTGAAACTAAGTCATAAACAAAGGCAACAAAAAAGGATAGACCTTCAGGAGAAAAGTGCAAACGCGAGAGAAAGGAGAAATAGGGAAATTCACTGGAGGGGCTAAACCAGACTCTAAAGACTGCAGCAAAGGAGAAACAAAAAGGGAGAGCCCGGCCTCTTGGAGCAGTAGGACTGAGAGAAGCCAAGTCTGACTGGCAGTCATCAGTGCTCAGCTTTCTTCTTCTACAATAAAGGAGAAATGGTTTTTATCAACTATTTTGAAAATGCAAGTTTTTACTAACTCCGGGAACACATTTTTTTTTTTTTTTTGAGACAGAGTCTCACTCTGTTGCCCTGGCTAGAGTGAGTGCCGTGGCGTCATCCTAGCTCACAGC
>NW_012148730.1:649822-650910 GCF_000956105.1 Propithecus coquereli
TCAAAAAAAGGGAAAATAATAAATGTTGGTGAGGATGTGGAGAAATTGGAACCTTTGTGTGTTCCTGGTGGAATGTAAAATAGTGCACCCACTGTGGAAAACAGTATGGCAGTTCCTCAAAAAAAAAAAAGTGTAGAATAACCACATGATCCAGCAATTCCACTTCTAGGTATAAACCCAAAAGAAGTGGAAGCAAGGACTTGAACAGATATTTGCATACTCATGCTCATAGCAGCATTATTCACAATAGCCAAAAGGTGGAAACAACCCAAATGTCCATGAATGGATGAATGGATAAACAAAATATAGTATATCCATACAACAGAATATTATTCGGCCTTAAAAAGGAAGGAAAGTCTGGTACGTGCTATAATATGGCTGAACCTTGAAAACATTATGCTAAGTGAAAGAAGTCAGACACAGAAGGACAAAAACTGTCTGATTCCACTTATATGAGGTACCTTGAGTAGTCAAATTCATAGAGATAGAAAGGAGAATGGTGGTTGCAAAGGCTGAGGAAGAGGAGGACAGGAAGTTATCATTTAATGGATGTAGAGTTTCAGTTATGCAAGACGAAGAGTTCTGGAGATGGATGGTGGTGGTTGCACAACAATGCGAATGTACTTAATGCCACTGAACTGTACACCTAACATGACTAAAATGGTAAGTTTTATATTATGTACATTTTATAAATAAATAAAACAATTCATTACAACAGAAATTGAGCAATACCCTCGGGAGGATCAAATGCCAGCCCCCAGGAGATTAGAGCATTCAGAGCCCTGGAGGCTTCAGGACACAAAGGGAAAAGCTTTAGAGTAATTGTAGCTTTAATTACTTAGCCTAACTCCTTAACTCCCAGCCCACCCTAAAGGATCGGGATTACACAAGTGCGTGAACAGTAGGAGGCGTTGTTCACTGAGACCATCTTAGAGGCTGCTTACCTCATTTGCCCATCTCTCTATATTGGCTACTGGGAATGATTCATATTTCAGGACAATTAGCCACATATAATTTGCAAATATTTGCTGTAACCGGGGCCAGCACGGTGGCTCACGCCTGTAATCCTAGCTCTCTGGGAGGCCGAG
>NW_012148730.1:660865-662433 GCF_000956105.1 Propithecus coquereli
GCCACCAGGCCCCTGGCCTGAAAGCTAAGAATCTTTATGACCATGAGCTATACAACTCCTGAGTAGTAAGCAATTATAGGAAAGCAAGCTAGGGACCAATGGCTGGTTATATATATATTTCCCCTACCATAGTTCCCACCTTGTGGCCCTTTATTAATTTTATAAAGCATGGTTTCAACATTACTCAGCAGTCCTATATTTCTCTGGTCAATCCACAACCACTCTCACCCTTACAACTCATTGAACCTTCTCCATTCTCTTCAAACTTGCAACCCCTTCTCTTCTTTATTCTGTATACGTGCAGATGACCACACTCCCATTTACAGAGAAAAATAGTAAGTGAGGGAAGAGTCTACAGAAGGAAGCTCCCTCTCTTCTTCCTAACACCAAACATAAACTTACTATACCTGCACACATCCTATCAGCAGTCCCTCGATTAAGACAGAGATGTTCTTGCCTCCTACTTGTAAAAAAAATAAATATAATTTAAAATCTGTTGGAAGCCCCCAAAACTTTAAGCCTTTAGGGAGATGCAACTGCAATCTGAGTCACATACAGTTACAACTTCTGTTTCTCAGATTATAGATTAACTCACTTTCTTATTTTTCTTGTTCTGTGTAGTGACTAGAGAGAATTAAACGACAATGTCAGGGAAAAAAGCTTCCTGCCTTCTTAATTAATGATCCTTGTTCAAGATTAACTTCCCCTTTGTTGTCCTGCTTTGCTTGAACCAGATGACAGAAAACTCATGACTATTATTCCCTCTGTAAAAAAAGTTAAATGTATCCTTCCTAAAAAAGAAACACTGCCTATAAGCAATCACATTACTGTAACTGTGCCAACCTTGTGTGAATAATGTCATAATCCTGCTAACAACTCTGTCGTCTCTGCCTATATAAATGAAACCTTAACTTCTCTACTTGACAATGCCGACTCCATTCCTTTGGAGTTGGTGGTTCCAAGTGGCTCACCCTCAAATTATTCACTTGAATAAACTGTCTTTAAATTAGATTCTGACCCTTTGGGTTATTTTAGGTTGACACACTGGACACTAATTCCTCCACCTACGTTTTGGGTCTCATACCCCCCTCTTTCTCAGCAAATATATAATATGATTTATCCCTTCTCTCTGCTGCATTTTTCACCACTCACTCCCTACAGATCCTTAAGGTAAACTTGACCTAGGCACAAAATTTCTCCCTGTTAAAAAGAGTCCTCTCTTGATCCCTAATCTCACTGCTGCTACTGCCCTGACTTTTCCATGCCCTTTGCAGCCAAACTGCTTCAATAGTTGCCTATATTCTTTTTTTCCATTTCCTTGCCTTCCCCTCTCTGCTAACTGCGCTCCATTCCAATCCAGATTTCTGCCCTGTTACTCCATGAAAATAGATCTGTCTAAAGTGGCCAGTGACCTCCATATTCCTAAATGCAACACATATTTACCGGTCCACATCTAATTTGATCTCTCAGCACCAACGGACGCTGTTGACAGTCTACTTCCTACTTCTTGAAATAGTCTCTTCCTTTGGTTTCAATGACACAAGTCCCTACTAACTTTTTTTTTTTTT
>NW_012148730.1:662638-665833 GCF_000956105.1 Propithecus coquereli
AAAAAAAAAATAGAGGGAACAATGTCAACAGTAATTTCCTCTGGCTCATGTTTTAACATACATATTTCTGTCTTTTCATAAATTTCTACAGAGAATATTATTACTGCATGATTAGCAAAATATAAGCTATCAGCAAAACTAGAAAAAAGTAATCACTATATATGCCTTTAAGGAATGTAGTGCATAAACTTTTGTAAGACCAAAAGTAGGGCAATTCTTTAACTGCTTATCAATGGATTACAAAACACTGTGAACTTCTGGGAACAAAGTATAGCGTATAACAAACAGAGCCAAAAAATGATGCTCAAGACTGAATGCATTCACCTGAACTAAGAGGTCTATCAAAAGAAAAAGGAAAAAAAAAGATTGAATGCAGAGAAAATGTATTGAGAGACACTTCTGAGCAAGGCACAGTTAATCTTTCATCCGTACCTAGGTCATAGTGATAGATGTCAGTACTCATTTTGGTTTGCCTTACCCAGGGGAGTGAGACCTAACCCCTTCATTCTCCCAGATATATTGTGTATCCTAACAGCCCCTCTGAAGTGGCAAGGAGTTCTAGTTTCAAATCTGATCATCCCAAGTGAACAAAATATTCTTACAGCATGGGGAATAAATAAATATGCACTAAAAAGTAGGTTTGGGATACAGAGACAAGCATGACCATCTAAGACTCAAAAGTGCAGGCGATGGAGGGGCAGGAGCTAAAAGGGGCACATCTGGGCCTTAGACCCTTCAGAGTCCCAGGTCCAGAGGCAGCAGCCACTCCCTTCCATGCGATCATGCTGAGCTAGCGCCTGGGCCTGGAATCGGGCCACAGCCTCCTCAGCTGCGTCGTCCCCTGCTTCCTGGCCATGGACCCCCGCAAAGTGAGCGAGCTTCGGGCCTTCATGGAAATGTGTAAGCAGGACTCAAGCATTCTGCACACCGCGGAAATGTACTTCTTGAGGGAGTAGGTGGAGAGCATGGGGGATAAAGTACCACCTGTTACTCAGAAAGCTAAATCAGAAGAAAATATTAAGGAAGAAAAAACAGATAGTAAGAAGGCGGAGGAAAGCATATAGGCAGAGGAATCATCAAGAGAGGAAAGTGATCTAGAAATTGATAATGAAGGTGTGATTGAACCGGACACTGATGTCCCTCAAGAAATGGGAGATGAAAATGTAGAGATAATGGGTCAGGAAAATGATATGAAAGTTGCTGCCACTGAAGCCCTAAATGATGGTGAACTACAAAAGGCCATTGATTGTTCACAGATGCCACCAAGCTGAATCCTCGGTTGGCCATTTTGTATGCCAAGAGAGCCAGAGTCTTCATCAAATTACAGAAGCCAAATGCTGCCACCCAAGACTGCGACAGAGTCATTGAAGTAAATTCTGATTCAGCTCAGTCTTACAAGTGGAGAGGGAAAGCACACAGACTTCTGGGGGATTGGGAAGAAGCAGCCCACGATCTTGCCTTTGCCTGTAAACTGGATTATGAAGAAGATACTAGTGCAATGCACAAAGAAGTTTAACCTAGAGCCCGGAAAATTGCACAACACTGGAGAAAGTATGAGCGAAAACACGAAGAATGAGAGATCAAAGAAAAAATAGAAAGGGTTAAGAAGGCTTGAGAAGAGGGCAAGAGAGCCCAGAGGGAGGAATAAGCCAGAGGACAATCAGGAGCTCGGTATGGCTCTTTTCAGGTGGCTTTCCTGGGGGAATGCCTGGTAATGTTCCTGGAGGAATGCGCTGGAATGGGAGGAAGCATGCCTGAAAGGGCAGGCATGTCTGGACTCAGTGAAATTCTTAGTGATCCAGGATGTGACCCAGATCCAAGAAAATATGCCAAAATACCAGAGCAACCCAAAGGTTATGAATCTCATCAGTAAATTGTCAGCCAAATTTGGAGGTCAAGCGTGATGCCCTTCCGACAAATAAAGCCCATGCCGAAGGCAAAGCAACCTGTATTACCTAATGGATGTCACAATAATACAAACCACTTTATCTCTGACCTTCTCATCAAGAGAGCTGGGGTGCTTTGAAGATAATCCCGACCCCTCTACCCCACATGCAGCTGAAGCATTTTGCAGTGGTTTGCCATTAGGATATTCATTCAGGTAATGTTTTCCAACTAGAAAGTACAATCTTTAGACATGTTTTAAACTTTACAAATATATAAAACTAATTAAAAGGGTGTGTTAATTCCTAAAATAAAAGAAAAAATACTTTGATCACATCCTAATGTAAGCTACATCCATACAATGGAATATAGTGCAGTCATTAAATATGATTATGTAGATCTACATTTATCAATGGTAAAATGTGATGAGGACCAATTTTTAGGCCATATTTCAGTGTAATGGTTAAGATCATGGGCTTTGGAATCAGACTATCTTGATTTGATGCCTGTCTCCAAACCTAGCTCTTTGACCTTAAACAAATGACATAACTTTGCTGTATCTCCATTTCGTCAACTGTGAAAAGGGGGTGATAATAATAATACTACCTACCTCGTGAGGCTGCTTTGAGGACTAAATAAAACACTAGAATACTTAGAAAAGCACTTAGAAAAAGTAAAGCTTGGTTCATGGTAAATTTACCATCAACAACCTGAAACGGCTTATTAAAATGGGCTGTCAACATTGTTACAGCCTTACCAGCTTCATTGCCCACTGCTCAAAAGGAAGCCAACACACTGAGACAGCAGGGGTTACAGCAGAGAGTTTAATATTGCAGATGCCAAGAGAGGGGATGAGAGGAAGTTCTCAAATCCATCTCCTGGAGAATTTGGGACAAAAAGTTTTTAAAGATAGTTTGGTGGGCAAAGAGCTAGGCAATTGGGTCTGCTCATTGGCTGGGTCCAGGGCAGATCCATAGGGGGTTAGAAATTGCCTTCTTTGCTGAGTCGGTTCTTGAGTGGGGGTCACAAGACCAGTTGGGTGATTTCCTCAGTATGGGCCACTAGTCTGGCTGGGTTAACCATTCCACTGGAATGCAGGGCCTGGAAGATATCTCAAAAACTAGCTGTAGGTTTCATAAGGGTGATGTTATCTATGGGAGTAATGAAGAAAACTAAAAATCTTTTTTTTTTTTTTGAGACAGTCTCACTCTGTAGCCCAGTGGAGTCAGCCTAGCTCACAGCAACCTCAAACTCCCGGGCTTAAGTGATCCTCCTGCCTCAGCCTCCCAAGTAGCTGGGACTACAGGCACG
>NW_012148730.1:665883-667651 GCF_000956105.1 Propithecus coquereli
ATGGTAGTGAGAACCTGTAGTCCCAGCTACTTGGAAGGCTGAGGCAGGAGGATCACTTGAGCCCAGCCCAGGAGTTTGAGGCTGCAGTGAGCTATGATGACACCACTGCACTCTAGGCCTGGTGACAGAACAAGGTCTTGTCTCAGAAAAAAACAAGTTTGGTTGAGGAGGAGATCTGTCTTTGTCTGTTTGTGGTGCTATAACAACATATTATACTTAGACTGGGTAATTTATAAAGAACAGAAATTTATTTCTCACAACTCTAGAGGCTTGGAAGTCCAAGATCAAAGTGTTGGCAGGATTGATGTCTGGCGAGGGCTGCTCTCTGCTTCCAAGATGGCACCTTGTTGCTGCATCCTCCAGAGGGGAGGAGCATTGTGTTCTCAAGTGGCAGAAGAGACACAAGGGCAAGAGAGTGCATCCTCCAACCTTGAGCCCTTTTATAAGAATACTAATCCCATTTATGAGGGCAGAGCCTTCGTGACTTAATCACCTCCCAAAGGCCACTCCTTTTAATACTGTTGCATTGGGAATCGACTTTCAGTATAAATTTTGGAGGGGACACCATCATTCAAACCAAAGCAGGGCACAGTGGCCTGGAGAGAGGATGGCAGAGGTAGGGGGAGGTATGGGAAGCCTTTACATGGATTGGTTGCTATCTCTGATAGGTCCTCCCAACAATCTGAACCTGCCTTTTGGCCAAGCTTGAGCCTTGTGTATTCTTAGAATGTATCTCTTTTTTTATTCCTGAATTTCAGGAGCTCGACGAAGGAGTTAAAATCCCCCACAGTCAGGACCAAGGAGACTGGGGGTAGGTGACCATGGGTGAAGAAGATGTACAAGAAAAGTTGGGGACGTGGCCTGGGAAAGGCTGGCAGTCTGACATTCCCCTGTGAAGTCCTGCACGGTGCTAACATGCTCAAGCGATCCTTCTGCCTCAGCCTCCCGAGTAGCTGGGGTTACAGGCATGCGCCACCATGCCGGGCTAATTTTTTCTATATATTTTTAGTTGTCCAGCTAATTTATTTCTATTTTTTTAGTAAAGACGGTGGTCTTGCTCTTGCTCAGGCTGGTCTCAAATTCAAGCTTCCCTCCCGCCTCAATCCATTTTCTCATTTAATCACCACAACAATGAAGCACTTCATTGCTTCAATGTACCACCAATGAAGTGGTACTCTCGTGGTCCATGTGTCAGATGAGGAAACTCAGACTCAGACAAATTAAGTACCTTTCCCAAAAATGTTTTTATGAAGACCTTCCTATTGCACAGCACTGTCATAAGTGCTTTAAAAAATATATAAGGTAAGTCAAAGAAAAGGATGGTGTCTTGGAGGATGTGATTCACTCTATCCAAGAAGGCAGAACTCCCTCACATGGAACCACTATTAAGGGGACTCATCTTCAGTTCAATCCCTTCTGGAGACAGGAAATATAAGGGCAGGAGTGGCAGAGAGGGCTTCAAGGCTAAGGTGTTACTGAGTGAACCTTCCTACAGCCATAAGAGGGAGAGTGCGCACACCTTGAAACACACATTTATGGGAATTTTTTAATGAAAAGGAAAGTGTACATTATACTGTCGATTCTTGAAAGAGCGATTCAAGATTATATATTGGAGATTTGTTGAAAAACTAGAGGGATGGAACCAACTTAGTCAAGAAAAAAAATAGAGGGAACTGGCCTGGTGCGGTGGCTCACGCCTGTAATCCTAGCACTCTGGGAGGCCGAGGCGGGTGGATCGCTCAAGGTCAGGAGTTCGAGACCAGCCTGA
>NW_012148730.1:682105-710600 GCF_000956105.1 Propithecus coquereli
GCCTCAGCCTCCCACCTACTAACTTTTAAATCTCCCTGGCTGCTCTTTCCTGGTCTCCTTTGTAGGCTGATCCTCCTCTCCTCTGCATGAAATACTGCAGTTTCTCAGGTCTCCTTCCTGTGCTTTCCTACATTCTCACTCTGATACTCTCTGACCTAGACAACCTTATCCCCACACACGGCTTCAATTACCACCTTTTTGCATATAGCTGACAATTTATATCTCCAGTCTAGAGGCCCCCTCTGAGCTCTAGATCCATCCATCCAACAGTCTATATAGCTTCTCTTGGGTGTTCTCAAAGGTATCTCAAACATAACATACCTAAAATCAAACTCACAATCTTCATCCCTGAACTTGGTATTCAGTGTCTCTGACCAGTAACCCAAACACCCTGTTGTATAAGCCAGAAACTAAGAAGTCATTCTTGAGCTCTCACTCTCCCTGTAATATATAGGGGGAAAAAACCCAGAGTGATGGTTTTCCTATTCTCTGCTCTCTACTCTCTACTCAACACGGGACACTTCTGTGACCCCAGATGTATGGGGGGTAATTTCCCACAAACACCAAACAATCAGTTCTGCAGTGGACACTACCTGAGTTCCTCTAATTCAATTCAATTCTGACACTGCCTACTTGAAGATAGTGCCAGATCTCACAGGTTGAGGGCTCAGTCTCACAAGAATGCTCCCCACTTCAGATGCCAGGTTGTGAGCTGTGCTTCTGACTGATCAGCTATAAATCAGCATTCCCACAGCCCCCTCTTTGGGTTCAATTAATTTGCTAGAGCACCTCACAGAACTCAGGAAAACACTTACTGGTTTATTATAAAGCATATTACAAAGGATACAGGTGACCAGCCAGATGGAAGAGATGCATAGGTTGAGATATGGGATAAAGGACATCGAGCCTCTATGCCCTCTCTGGATGCACCACCCTCCAGAAACCGCTACATGTTCAGCTATCTGGAAGCTCTCCAAACCCTGGCCTTTTGGGTTTTTACGAAAGCTCCATTGCATAGGCATGATTGATTACATCATTGGTCATTGCTGATCACTTAACTTTTAGCCCCTCCCCACTCCCCAGAGGTTGGGGGATGGGGCTGAAAGTCCCAACCCTCTAATCCTGCCTCTAATCCTTTCCTGTGCCAAGGCCCCATCCTGAAGCTACCTAAGGGCCTTAGCCACCAGTCATCTTATTAGCATATGAAAGACATTTATCACTCCAGAAACTTTAAGGATTTTAGGAGCTGTAAATCAGTATATGGGGATAAAACCTGCCCATGTCTTGACCTTAGACTCATTCTAGAACTGTGAGACAATAAATTTCTGTTTATAAATTACCCAGTCTCAGGTATTCTGTTATAGCAGCACAAAACAGACTAAGACAATTTGGTCACCCCCAGTTCCAATCCATTGCCAAGTCCTGTGGATTTTACCTCCTAAGTAACCCTAAAATATACCAATCCACTCCATCTAAACAACAGCTACTATTACCTCTACTCTAGATCACTGCAATAGTTCCTAATAGAACGCCCCAATACATTCTTGATAAGGAAAACCCCCATCTGTTACTTGGCACATCAGCCACCTGAGACCCCCACCCCTCACGAAAGACCCACATCAGCATAATACTAACCTATTACCTGGCCCATCAGCCACCTGAGACCCCCACCGCTCACGAAAGACCCGCATCAGCATAATACTAACCTATTACCTGGCCCATCAACTAATCTATTACCTGGTGCATCAGCATAACACTAAATCTACTACCTGGTGCATCAGCATAACACTAAGTCTGTTATCTGACACATCAACTAACCTATTACCTGGTGGGCATTAACCACCTGACACCCTACCTCCCAGACCACCACAACTTTTTTTGAGACAGAGTCTGGCTCTGTTGCCCTGGCTAGAGTGCCATGGCGTCAGCCTAGCTCACAGCAACCTCAAACTCCTGGGCTCAAGGATCCTCCTGCCTCAGCCTCCCAGGTAGCTGGGACTACAGGCATACGCCACCATGCCCGGCTAATTTTTTTTTTTTCTATTTTTAGTTGTTTGGTCAATTTCTTTCTATTTTTAGTAGAGATGGGGTCTCGCTCTTGCTCAGGCTGGTCTCGAACTCCTGACCTTGAGTGATCCACCCGCCTCGGCCTCCAGAGTGCTAGGATTACAGGTGTGAGCCACCGCGCCTGGCCCACCGCAACTTAATAAAAGTGGGAAAAATCGGGTAGACGGGGCTCAGAATTCGGTGGCGAGGCCCCTTTGAGCCAGTGAATAAACTTTGATTCTCCGACTCTCTGTGTGCCGCTCGGTTTGTCCTCGGGACCACTCACTGTAACACTTGCTGTAACATCCTGACACCTTTCCCCCTTCCCAATCCTTTGTCCATACTGTAGCCAGGGCAATGTTTCCAAAAGACAAATCTGACTCATTACTGAAAGGAGCGGCCTTGTAAAAATAACAGGAAAATACCCAATCCTACAATTTCCCCACGTAACAGTTAAGGATCAGTCCTATGAGTTCTCTCACTAACAGGTGGCACCCTCCAGGAGTTCTGTTTTGCATAACTTCTGAAAAGAGCTGAATGAACAGAAAAAAAGATGTAAATAAATCTCCCTCTGTCAAAATTATTTTTTCTGGAAATGTGATTTATAGAGTTCCTGAGTAAACAACAGGAGAACAAGCTCCAAGCCTCAACCATATCTGAGGACAGAGTCACATCTGCTGTGATAATCCCTCCTCCAAGGAAAGGCAGGAAACCAGCTCTTGGATTTTGACATCCTTGCAGTTTTTGTTATTTACCCGCTGCCGCTTTTGTTATCAACAGACAGCCATCACTATTTTTATCTCTTCATCCCCCTTAAAATCAGTGAGCCACTTGGCCTCGCTGCTGGCACCCCCTTCTCTTTCTTTGGGATGCCACGCCAGCTCCCTGCTCTCTTCCCTCCCCCTTTTTCCTCTCTCGCTCTCGTTCTCTCTGTCCTTCTAAAGGATAAAATAAATTTTACTTTTATGTATCTTAATCTCTGCATGAGAAATCTTTCTCCACCTGCGCCCTCAGCTCCAGGGTTTCTGATGACTCTTAAGATATAGACAAATCGGCTTTAACTGCTTTCTAAGACTCCTTATGCCCCGACCCACCACACTGCTCTCCCAACTGCCTCCTGGACTGCAGCCACATTGGTGTTCTTTCAGTCCCTTTCACTCACCATGCCATCTTTGAACACGTTGTCTTAAACCCGCTCCTTCAACCCCCACCTCCAACCTAATTAACCTCTACTCTTTCTTTAGCTCTCAGCTCAGTGATCACTTTCTTAAGGCAACATTGCTGACCACCTTGACTAGTGAAATCCTCCTATATTATAGACTCTCATAGCGCTGTATACTCCCTTCTTCCTAGTACTTGTCCTTATTGCAATTACACACTCGTATGGCTATTTGCTTGCTATTTGGCTCCCCACTAGACTATGAGCTCCTTGAGGGCAGGGGCTTGGTAGGTGTTTTTGCTCTTATTTTCTCAGCACCCAGCACAGTGCATGGAATTGTCCCCCAGCAGGCCAGACTAATATATACCACCAGAAGGACTGTCTGAGAGTGCCTTCTGCCAAAGAGAAACAGAGCTAGACACTAGTCAAAAGCAATAAAGACAGATTTTATCCAGCAGTATTGTAATATGGGAAAAGAGACTCCAGTATAGAACTAAGCTCAATTGCAAATACAAGGACAAGAGTGGATTTACAGTTAAGGAGCACAGTGGGGGTGGTCAGTGGATAGAAAATTAGTAAGAAGAGGCATCAAGGGTAGGGGGATTCTTGCTAAACTGAGTAAACAGGATTTTTGTTAAAGGCAGGCAAAGGTGACCAGGTATCAAGGGTGGAAGGGGATTACTTAGCAGGTTCTTGATAAATCTGGGCTAGGAAAGCCAAGGACAGGGCCAAGGACAAGGCCTAGTTGTAAAAAGAGCTCAGAGGGGCGTGTTTAAAGTTTGTTCAGAGAGTCTTCGTCACTTCCTCAGGCCAGCGTATGTTTATCACAATGTCTTACTTTTCCTGCTAGTTTTGCCACAAAATGTATCATCCCCACTACTCTTTATTTATTACTCCACAGGCATTTTTAAGAGCCTCTTGGAGGAATAATTTACATTTCATAAAGTTCTCCCCTTTTAAGTGTAAATTAAATGGTTTTTAGTAAATTATATAGAGTTGTGCAAACCATCACCACAATCTAAGTTTAAGACATTTTCATTACCTCTAAAAGATGCCATGTGCCCATTTGCAGTCACTTGCAGTCCCCACGCCATAGGCATTTTTGAGGGCTGTCACATTCACCTAGGGATAAAAGGTACAGCCTAATCAGACAAGCAAGAATCAAAACTACCACCCGTGAAATAACTTGAGAACCACCAAGTGTTAACTGTGCATTTCTGATTACTTGCTCCAAAAGATTTAGGGAAAACAAATCAGTGTGAACTAAGGAGTGGGAGGAGGTTTCAAGGAAAAGTAAAACATTTTAAGGCTTTACTGCAGAAGAAAAAATGCAAAAAAAAAAAGGAAAGGGAAAGTAATATGAGTTGAAAAATAGTCAAAAGAATGAACGTGTTTACAGAACTTTTTAAAGTTCCAATATGGAGGTGTTGTGACAGTTGGTAAGCTGTCTGTTCTTGATCCAGCCAGCAATGAGAGTTTCTAGAACAGAAGGATGAGGATTAATCACAAGGCATTAAGAGTTGAATCAACACTCAACTGAAAATAAACATGTATTGAGCGCCTACGGTGTGCCAAGCAAGGGGCTCTGAGTAAGAAAAAGCGGCTCCTCGCAGCGCAGCTCCCCATACCCGGGCGAGGTGGCCGTGGTGCCCCCTCCCGCCCCCTCCTTGGGCTGCCCTCGGCTGGGAGCGCCCCCAGCGCCACCCAGCGCGAGAAGCAGGGCGTCCCCGGGGGACCGGCCCGAGTCAACCCATGGGGGGGTGCGCCTGGCACAGGCAGAGCGCGAGGGAGGCCCACGGCTGTTCCTTCTTTTCGCCAGTCGCACGGTTCGGCCTGTGTCCCCCACCCCCACCCCGGAGCCCAGGGGGACGGAAAGGAGTGAGAGGGGCCTGGGCAGGCGGACGAGGTTCCCAGGCCTTTCCAGATGCCTCGCCGCGGTTGGCAAAGTGATTGTCTCCCTCTCGGAGCTCGCGGGCTCCTGGCTCCTCTTCCTCATCCTCGCCACTTCCCGCCCGCCATGCGCCACGCGGGCCACGCCCCCTCTGCTGCTCCCGGGCCAGCCCCGCTGCGCCGCGGCCGCCATTTCCCGGCAGCCTCTTCCTCGTCCCTTTCCCTGAAACGAATATATGGGGCGGGGAGACAGACACGTGTTCGAGGGTCTCCGGAAAGCCGGAGGGGAGATGGCGGGTGGATTCCTAGCAAACTCTCCGCCCTCCTGAGGCCCCCCTACCTCGCCCTTCCACACCCCACCCCGCCTCCTTGTGGGCCAGGGAGCCAGACCGCTGGAGCTGGTCCCAGTGCTGGTTACCGCCACCGTCACCCCACCGGTCCCAAGGCACGGCTACCCTTACACCACCCCATGCAGATCAAAGCTACGTCCTTCTCTTTCCTTCGCCTGAGCTCATTTCCTCCTCCCGTGCAGCCGGCCTCCTGCTTCCTTTCCCAAGACAAAGTTGATTCTTGCCCTCCCTGAGACTCAGTTTCCTCATCTCGAAAGTGGGGATGGAAGTGACACTTAATGACATCTCGTATATGAGAAACATGACCTGTGCAAAGGAGGGGGAGCAGGAAGAGGGAAGGAGGCACGGAGGGAGGGAGAAGTATGATCCTGGGAAAGGGTCTTCGCATTGTGCAGGTAGTTGTCCTAACGAGTGTATGGGTCAGACAGAGCGTTAGAATAGGTAAATGGTTCAGAAAATAATTACTGAATAAATTACAGTGATTCTTAAATATTGTCTCTTAGTACCCATCTCTTCTTTCAGAAGTCTAAGGTTCTCTATCAGAGGGCTCGAGCGATATGTGTTCTGTTTATCTGTACGGGGACGTGGGCACAGGCACAACATAACCTGTCACCTCTCCCCCAGAGTCCTGCACCGCGCTAACCGCTAACCTGGTGAACCCGTGGACGTGCCTGCTTTGCACTCACAGTCAGTGTGGGAGCAGGTTGTAAAAGGGCTCTTGCGACACTCGCAGCCTGGAACTTCATTCCATCAGCAGCTATGTTTTGCGATAACCCTTCAGGCCTATTTTGGAAAAATCTTCATTCTTACTGACAGCCTAAGGAGTTCTTCCTGATGGAAAAAGCTTGATCTGTAAATGAATTTGCAATGCATTTTCATATCAATTTGATGGGAGGAGAGGCAGAGATATGCCATGCTTACAGGATTGTCTCTGTTTTGGTTACCTCCTTTAGGGTTGGATGAATGGATGCAGGAATGAATGGGTGAATGACGGAATCCATGCATCAGCCAGTGGTTCCCTGCAGCAGAACCACCTTGAGCACTTGCTGAAACACAGCTTGTTGGGCTGGACACTCAGGGTTTCTGATTCAGGTGGCCTGGGGGGAGGGGTGTGGCAAATTTGCATTTCTAACAAGGTCCCAGGTCATGCAGATACAGGAGCTGCACTCAGAGGACCACTGGCACAAGCCATCTGTGGAGACCCTCATAGACCAGGATTATTGTGGCTGCACTGGTGGGGTGTGTGCGTACTACTGCCCTAACAGGTACTGCTGTCCCTTTGAACACCTCTAGTGCTGACCACTGACCTCAAAGTTCTCTCTTCTTTGATTGCTTCCCGGAGCCCTTTTGAGTATTCTTAATCCAGCAAAGAGAAAGCAAACACCCACAATAACAGGGATGAGTGTGTGGTTTCCTGAGATTTAGTGACATCTAGTGGCTACTGGAGATCCTGCCTCAGACTTAGAGAAACTTCTGGAAAATTAATTGAGCGGCCTGGGAAAGCAAAAACACCTATTAGTTTACCCCCTGAGGAAGGCTTCCTGAAGGGCTTAGGAGGGCAAGGTAATAATGACTGGCTCAACGTGACAAAAGAGTCAAAATGGATTTCTTGCTCTCCTGGCAGCTGCGATAGAAATTAGAAGTCATCAAAAAATCCCAGAACACCTCTCACTGCATCTTCGGTTTCAATAATTTTCTAGAAATGGTGCTCAACGAAGACTGTCCCTGAATGAAATGGAGTCAGCTAATACCAACTTGGTATTTGCCTCCTATGTCAGGACAGTACTGTGGGCCCAAAGCCCTAAATAGCCCAAATATAACAATCCAGTTCCAGGGTGGTCAGATCTACAAAGAGATCTGTGGTTCAGGTACAGCTGGTACTAACCCGAGGGCGTCCAGGACTGAAAATCCTTGAGATGTTAACCACCTTGATCTAGACAGAAATAAAAGGTACCACCCCCACACATGCAGATGCCACAGGCACTCAGAATCCCATGGGAGGTGTAAGGTATTGTAAATAATCATATCTGGTTTGTACTTTGCTAGAAAATTTAGGTGGCTCACACCTGTAATCCTAGCACTCTGGAAGGCTGAAGTGGGAGGATTGCTTGAGGCCAGGAGTTTGAGGTTGCTGTGAGCTATAATGATGCCACTGCACTCCAGCCCAGGCAACAGAGTGAGAGCCTATCTCAAAATAAAGAAAGAAAGAACAAAAAAAAGAAGAAAATTTAAACTACTTGTCACAGGAACAAAGGGGAGGCAATCAGGGATCATAAAGGAAGCTGCTCCTTAAAGTTGCCATTTTAGGGTTAAATAGACCTTTAGCGATTGGAGAACTGTGATGGGTCTAAACATGGTCTTCAGACCAAGCAGCATTAGCACATTCTTGGACATCATCCCAGAACTACGTAATCAGAAATTCCAGGGATGGGGCCCAGCAATCAATGTCTTAAGCCCTGCAGTGATTCTGAAGCACACTCAAGTTTCAGAACCGCTGGTTTAAACAAGCTTCAGATGCCTTGAAAAACCTGAAAGGGTATTTAGAGGCTCTATTAATGAACTCATGGAAAAGACAATTATTTCTATAAGCCTACTTCTTTTTTAGTAAGTTGTATTTTGTTTTTGACACATAATAATTGTAAGCCTACTCCCTTTTTAACATACAAAAGTATGTTAGATCTTCTAGTTTGTGGTTAAATAAAAAAGATTATTTATTTGTTTTTACTTCTTTGGATTTTGGAGAATACTGTCTTTGCAAAGTACAGTCTCCAGAAGTAGCTCAATAGTCCTGTGAACATAGTAGTAAGTTTAAAAACAAGAGGAAAATGTTCAACCTTAATATTAATCAAAGAAATACAAATTAAACTAGCAGTGGGACATAATTTCTCAACTAATTGGCAAATATAAAAAAAAATAACATGCATTATTAAGGAAAGTATGGGGGAAAAATAACATGCACTCCCGATGGAAAGACAAAGTACCGTAAACTTTCTGGTAAGGCAAATCAAAAGCCTTAAAAATGTGTATTTAAGGATGTATCTTAGAAATAATTAATGGTATATACAACAATGTATATAAAGATGCTAATATATTTTATAATTTAAAAATTAAAAATTTCAATAGCAGGGGATTATAAAGTCAATTACAGTGTGCCCATATGATAGAACGTAGTAATAAAAACCATACAAGATTATTTTTCCAGTTTTTAAAAGGAAGATTTATTTAACAAGTTTCACTTAGTACAATACAGCTAAATGGAAATCACAATACAAGGAAAGATTTAAATCAAAGCCTCAGAATTGCATACAAACGACATGACCAAACTCCTAAAGTATTGGTATTACATCTCGAAATTGTCCCAGATCTTTAAAAAAAAAAAAAAAAAGTAAAAGTGTACACTCACGTGCCTTACAGGATATTAAACCAAAAAGCTAGAATTAACAAACATGCCAAATGTTTTCACTTTGAATCGTAGACACAGCTCCTATATTTTAGTTTTACAGAAAAGCATGTTTCTCAACATGCATCCGAAGTTTTCAATGTATTGTGGTATAAGAGCAACATTTAACATAAGTGAAACTGCTTTAACCTAAATACGCTTACTGCTTAGGTACACTCCTACAACATAACTAAGTTGAGGAAAGCTGAAAATTGTTTTAACAGTTATGGTCAATACTGAATTTTGTTATTATGTCCTAGATGAATGTTTCAGTGTTCAAAATTACTGAGCTTGAAGTTTTAAAACAATCTTGACTTCCACTTTACAGTAAGCATGAATCACAAGCCTGTAATGCAAAACTGTTAAATTTAATTTTTGTTTTTTTAAAAAAGAAGAAAAAAGAAAGAAAGAAAGAAAGAAAGAAAGTTGACCAAGAGTGATCAGAATCAACTACATTTCCCATTTATACCAATCATACTGGATATACTAGACATCCCTCCCATTCTATTCAACTCCCATAAATGCACAGCTTTTATTTCTGTAGTAGCTGTTTAGTGCTCCTTCTCTACCTAAGCAAGGTTTGACTGATAGTCACTGGAGTTTTCCTGCAGAACTTGGTCATACCCACTCATACTGCTCTGACCTCCATAACCACCTCCATAACCACCACTCAGCTGCTGGCTAGCAGGACCCCCATAGCTAGACTGGTTGGATAAGCCCATCCCTCCCATCATTTGGCTACCATAAGCACCACCACTTGCCCCTGCTGTAGAATTCAAAAAGAGTTCTACATAGCTGTGATCATAAGCTCCCCCACTTGTTCCTGCAGTAGAATTTAAGAAGAGCTCCACATATCTGTGTTGCATATTAGCTTTGTCTTTTGCCATAGCTGCCACGGCATCTTCATGAGTAGCAAATTCAACATCTGCCTCACCAGTAACTCTGCCATCGGGTCCAATTTCAATGTGTACTCTCATGGGGTTAAGAGGTGAGAAGAAATTATAAATATCATTCTCAGTGGCTCTGTAAGGTAACCCCCTCATGTGTACACAGTGCCCTGTGGTGCTCTGGAAACTGGACCCACCATCTCCATATCTATGATCAGACATTCCTGAAAAACAGTAATTGAGGTCTCTTCCAAATCTATCAGACCCAAAGCCATATCCATCATTATAGCCACCATAGTCGTCATAGCCTCCATACCCTCCACCATAGGCACCTCGCCTCATCCTTTCAAACCCAGCTCCTCTACCAATGCTATTATACCCTCTGCCAGCCCCTGGCCTATCATAGGGACCTGGCCGCTGCATAGCCATGAGCTTTCGAGGGGGATCATAGTGGGTTCGGACTTCAGCTCGGCTACTCTTGAAGATTTCAATGTATCTGTGCCCTATTCTTTCCTTGTGTTTCTTTAAGGCCTTCTCAGCTATCTCCTGTGAAGCAAACTGCACAAAAGCCTCCCCTGTGCTCCGCCCCTGAAAGTCCACTGGCAGTGTCATCCCATTTGGCACAATTTCCAACCCTGAAAAGAACTGAACAATTTCTTCCTTGCTACAGCCAAATGGGAGTCCTCTAAGCCGGACGAAACCATCATTGGCAGTATCAGGACTATTCGGACCTGTATGCTTCAACACCCAATCCATTTCAACACTGTTGGACTTGAATACTTCAACGTATCTGTGTCCCATGGTTTCTCTGTCCTTCTTCAAAGCCAATTTCACTTCATCTTCGGATTCGAGTTCAACAAATGCTTCACCACTCGGTCTGCCTTCTCTGGTGTAGATGAAACGAATACCTGATGTGCCATTTTGGATTTTGCAATCAGAGAAGAAGCGCATCACTTCATCAGCTGAGCAGGACCAGGGCAGGCCCCTGACCTTCACCACGAACCCCTCCCTGCCTTCTGTGCTCAGCATCATGGTGACTGTTGGGCTCTGGATGGCAAGCTTGGCTCAATGAGATTACGGTATGGCTGAAAAAAAGAAATTAGAGGACTATTGTCATGGAAAAACATTCACAATATAGTAAAAAAGCAACCTATTAATACAAAACTCAATTATGCCAATAGCTTTCTTTGGTAAGACATCTGTATAAATACTGTACCAAATTTTTAACTCATTCATTTATTCAACAACTATTTATTCAATGCCTATTATGTGTCGAGTACCATTAATGGTGGTTATTTCTGGATAGTAAGATTATGGGAGCTTTTTATTTCAGAGAATTTTTCTTCTTTGGACCTCTCTGTACGTTCTAAGTTTTCTGCATTGACCGTGTATTAACATCATAGTGGGAAAATAAAAAGGCTTAAAAAATCAACAACAAGAAGGCCAGGCATGGTGGCTCATGCCTATAATCTTAGCACTCTGGGAGACCGAGGCAGGAGGATTGCTTGAGGTCAGAAGTTCGAGACGAGCCTGAGCAAGAGCCAGAACCCATCTCTACTAAAGACAGAAAAAATTAGCTGGGCATGGTAGCATGAACCTGTATAGTTGGAGCGCTGAGGTGAGAGAATCGCTTGAGCCCAGGAGTTTGAGATTGAAGTGAGCTATGATCACCCCACTTCACTCTATCTGGGGGCAACAGAGCAAGACTTTGCCTCCAAAAAATATATAAATAAATAAACAACAGTAAGAAAATCAGTGGATGATGTCAACAAATAAAAGATGGCTATACCTGATTCTATAAAAGTAAAAACTTCATTAGATCAAAAGATTAAACAATTAAAGGATAAAATAAAACACATTAATATGATTATATAAAGAACTCATGCAAATCAATAAAATCAGGGAACTATTTGGGCCTAAAAGATAAATAAAAAAGACATTATTCGGAATTCATGCATTCATTTACAAACATTTTTCAGTTGCCAGGTCCAGTATTCAGCTCTGGCATACAAGAATCAATAAGCTCACAAAGGGTTTATGGTCCTACAGGGGCACTGTATATCTTTACTAAAAGATGTAAGTGCAAATATACATTATACCTGCTATAAAGGAACTCTGTGCAGGATGTAATCGTAGTATCAAGAAGGGACTAGTTGGTCAATTCTGTCTGTTGGAGGCAGAATGGTTAAATGAAACAGACTAACCCATACAGGGATACATAAACAAATTTTTAAAATTATGATGGAACATAAATAGGAGGGGACAAAGCAAGAGATAAGGCTGGCAAGGTAGAGAGCAGATCCTAAAGGCCTAGAATGAGAGGAGTGACTTCATCAGAACCCTTTCAGACAGATCTCCCTGGCAACCGTGTGGCACTCGAACAGAAGGGGGCTGAGGTGAAACTAGGGAGATTAGTCAGAACCCGTCTCTTGGAGATATGTTAAAGGATTCACCTAAGAAAATAGCAGTAAAATGGGGAATATATGATCTACATATACAAAAATAGGAATCTGCAAGACTTGGTAACAGTTTAAGCATGTGGGAATACAGGTTTAGGAGGATACAGGAGATGAGTCTGGGAAATGTTCAAACCTCATCAATCATTGGAAATGCAAGTTAAAACCAGAACTTACACCATTTTTCACCCATCAAGATGGTGGAAATTAAACAGTAAGTCAGTGCTGTTCAGGGTTCACAAACTAATATACTACTAGAGGAGTGAAAATTGATGGCACGCAATTTGGTGATATGTATAGCACCTTTTAACAGTAAATCCACTTCAGGTTATGTGCCCTAAGGAGATGATCTAAAATTCAGACAAAGATTTATGGCGGTATATATTCTTTGAAAAGTATTTTTTTTAAATGGAATGTTACATATTTAATTTTTAAAGTTGTAAAAATATTTAATAACATGAGAAACTACTTATGGTATCTTAGGCAACCCAAGATCACAACTACTTTATAATGTCAGCTACGTAAAAAATATATGTTCATATACCCTTTGACACTGCTAGAATTTCTTCCAGGTATCTAGTCAACAGAAATACTTTAAAATGTTCCTTGCAGCACTGTCAGTAATGGCAGAAAGTTAGAAACCTAAACAGTTATCAACAGAGGATGGCTGAATGAATTATACTTTATCCTTAAAATGGAATACTATGAAGATGTTTAAAGATCTAGCCTGACCTAGAAAGATCTCCAAAATATATTAAATGAAAGAATATACATAGTATGATCCTGCTTACATTAAAATATAAGCATGCACGCACATATGTATGTAAATACATAAAAGATCTGGAAACAAACTTGTTTGTAAGAAAAGAAGAACTGGAGAGTAGGGGGAGTGAAGTGGGATTTTCACTTTTTACCCTATACAGTTTTAATTCTTCAAACTCACTGTATTGGAATAAAAAAAAAGTTATCCTTCAAAAGTGGAGAAACTAAAAAAAAAAAAATGTTAGAAAATTTAATAGTGGTTATTCTGAATAGTGGGTTTATGGCTTTTTCCATTTCATTTTTCCAATTTTTTGTGAAGTCTTAATTAATTTTCTACAGAAAGAATAATTACGTTGACTTCAGCAAGAAAAAGTAACATAAAACAAATTAAAAATATGCTTGCTTTTCTGAGATTTCGTATAACAAATTTTACAAAATTTTGTAATTTTGTATGTGGATAGTTTATCTGACATGGTCTGGAACATTGGGCCTCTTGGAAAGCAAGTACAAAGTGTAATAAGTGCCATCAAAGTACAATGAGGATTCAATTTAACAAACGTTTACTAATTGCCTATTATGTGCCTGACACACTGCATCTGCAGTGATAACAGTCTTCCTATAAACCATCCTAAGGTCTCACTGAGATTTATGGACTGTTTTTTCGCCTGCCTTACCCCTAGGATGACCCATCCCATTTAATGTTCCTGCAGCAATCTATGCCTTAACAGCCCCTCTGTAGTGGCAGGGAGGTTCTGCTTCCTTACTGCATCTCCTGGGAAGGCCACCAGGACTCTGATGCCTGAAGTAGGAACCAGAACTCTATTTGTGAGTTAAGAATCTGTGTATTTATATGTGTGTTATACAAATACTTTTTTACGATTGTAACGACATAAGGTTGAATATTTACCTCTGGGTGGTGAATTACGTGTATTTTAAAAATTTATAGTATACTGTTATTTTTTAAATGTTCGAAATTGAACATGTAGATTGTTATAAACAGAAAAATAAACGTTATCTAAATACTCAATTCAGTGAAATTATTTATTGGGCGTCTCTGTCACGCACACAGCATTTGCTTAGATGTGACTCTACAGATATAATTCACTTGGGGCCTGCCCCTACAGACAATCAAGCAGTGGAGACTGAGTGCCTGAATGGATGGACCAGCACTCAGACCCACTGGTCTCAATATCTGTTTTTCCTAACTCAGGGCCGTGGTTTTCAAACGTTTTTCACCTTACGGTCACTCTTAGGGGTCCCCCGAGATCGGCCCGGACAGAGAGATACGCAAAAACACAGACACAGTCACGAACGTCCACCATTTCCCCACCAGGCGCAGCAAAGGCGGCTTCCCGGCACTGAGATGGGGGGAGGAGGGAGGGAGAGCGGGGGGAGGGGAAAGCAGAGAACGAAAAAGGCGGAGGCGGCCCCCGGACCCCGCTTTGGTCTTCATCATCACCACCCCCGGGTCCCCAGTTCCCACCCACACACCAACCTCTAACGATACCGGGTAATTTTCCTCCTTCTTCCCTCAAACGGCTATAGCGAGACGGTAGACGACGACCAGAACTACTTCTGCTCACGTAAGCGAGTGATCACGTGAGCACCTACGTCATGTGAGATCTGGGTCACGTGAGTGACTCTCGGCTTAAACTCCGGATCACTAAGGTGCCGCACTTCCTTCTGGTATGGAAATAAGGCGGGCCGATATCAAAAAAAAGGAAGAATGTGATTGGTTTGGGGTACGTCTTATGTGACTGATCATTGGTTTGCCTCCGGGGATAACCGTCCCAGTTGCCTGAGAAACAATGACGTCATTATTTAATAGCTCATCGGTTATTGGTCCGCCCCTGAGGTTAAACTTAAAAGCCCAGGTTACCCGCGGAAATCCTTACTGTATGATCACAGTGACGATGCAGCTGAGGAGTACAGAACGTCAGCTGGGCTGTGCGCTTGCGCTTTGCTTCTTGGCGTTGATTCCCTGGGGTATCCCTAGGGCCAGAGCACTGGACAATGGCTTGGCTATAACGCCTACCATGGGCTGGCTGCACTGGGAGCGCTTCATGTGCAACCTTGACTGCCAGGAAGAGCCGGATTCCTGCATCAGGTATCAGATATTGGGTGCCCCCTTCCCTTTGCTTTTCCGTGTGTTTGGTGTTTCTGCGGGAACATTTGAACCCAAGGAAGAGCTCCCCTACTGCTGCTGCTTTTTTGTCCCCAGCAAACTGTCCTGGCTTGGGACTGGCCCTAAACTTTCTCCATATGACACTTCCTGGGGTGGGAGTCTGGCCAGCGGCCCCTGCTTCTCTCTCTTTCCCTGTCCGGTTCCATTCAGACCCTTTTTGGTGAACTTCTGCTCTGCCTCTGGCGGGCGCTACCCTTGAGCACAGCTGGGGTAGGTAGGAGGGGACTAAGACTTGTGCTATTTCTTCTCCTTGGGTCACGGGTTCCTTGGAAGGTAACTTGAGGAAGTTAGAGAGCCCATGGAGTTTCTGAGATCTCCCTCACGCCCTCGCCCTTGAGTGTGGCGTCAGGCTGGAAGGTTGACCTGGAAGAAGTTTCCACAATTACACTTTTTGGGGAGGGTTGAGGCTGGATTAGACAGGTATTGAATCTATCTGATCCTCACCATCCTTAACTTCTAAACTGGGAAAACTTTTTTACCTCAGGGAGCCAACTCAGAAAGATCTGTAAAATAGCTCTTATGTAAAACAGATGAACTGTCTATGAACTAAGCCATTTAGAAAGTACATAGCACAGTGACTGAGCGTATAGAACAATTGTTCTTAACCCGGAATCCATAAGAAAATGAGTATAAATCTGCAAATATGAGTACGTGTATTTTTCTGGAGAGAGGATATTTACCTTTGTTCAGATTCTCAAAGGAGGCTCTGTGATTTTAAAAAGGTTAAAAATCACTGATAGATATTGTTAAAAACATAATAAGGTCACCCATGGTCCAGAAGCCCCTCTAAAGGCAGCAATCACAGTACATCTCTGTGTCCATAAGTTATTCCTATGAATTGTCTTTACAGATAAACTCAGGATGTTGGTCAGACATCACGGAAGAAATCGGCAGCCCTCTAAGTTTCAGACTAAGTCTATTGTGACCCTGGGGTACAGTGGGTGGCAATTGTGCCTATCACGGATTTCTTTTTGTCTTTTCCTTCTTTTATTTCTTAAGTGGTGGTTGTCTTATTTTTGTATCTAATTATAAAACTAATGCATGGCCATTGCCAAAAACATAAATAGTAAATAAGAGTATAATGAAAATAAAGATCCCCCCATTCCATCACCCAGAAATAATCAGTTAAAATGTTAACATACAATTTTGCAATTGTTTTCTATATAAATGAAAACAAAGATTTTTTTTCATTATTTTCCATAAAAAATGGAATCATGTTTATGTCATACATGATTAATGGCAAAGACTCTGGCACCCTGCCTGGGTTCAGATTTCTACATCTTTCTTAGCTGTGTGACATTGGGCAAATTAATTACCCTTTCTAAATGTAAGAGTGTTTCGCACAGAATAAGAGCTTCATAAATGCAAACTGTATGTATATACCATAACTTACTTAAGCAATCTCCATGTTGATAGCTATTCAGGCTCTTCAATTTTTGTCCATCACCTGTTTCTTATCTGATTCTTTTCTTAGAAGACTAATTACTGGGCCCAAAGGTATGCTGATTTTGATAAGCATCAAACTGACCTCCCCAAAGGTTTACAAATGTGCATTCCCAGCAACAGTGTATTCCCAGGCCATGCCCTGGCCAACATTGCATTTTTGTCATTCTTTTAAAACTTTGCCAATCTGGTAGGGGTTCTTTGCATTTCTTTGATTACTAACAAGGTTGAACATCTTTTCTTCTTTTGGTCTATCATACATTGTTAATACGGTGGTTCTTGATATGTGCTGGATTTGCTATTTATGTAATCAAACACATCATTCTTTCCTTTATGATTTCTGGCTTTGGGGTCAAGCTGAGAAAGTCCTTTCCTACATAAAGATAATACAGTCACCTACATTTTCTACTGGTATTTTTTTTTTTTTTTTTTAAGACAGGGTCTCGCTCTGTTTCCTGGGCTAGAGTACAGTGGCGTCATCATAGCTCACTGCAACCTCAGACTCCTGGGCTCAAGCAATCCTCCCACCTTGACCTCCCAAAGTGCTAGGATTATAGGCATGAGCCACCACACCCAGCTCTACTAGTATTTTTATGGATTTTTAAAATATTTAAATCTTTAGTCCATCTAAACTTTATTCTCTTATAAGGAATGCCACATTTAATGTATACTAAGTCCCACTGTATCAGATGGGTGGCAGGATCTCTTTCTGAACTTTCTCTTTAATTCCAGTAATCTATGTACTCTGATGGTGATAGTACTACACCAGCTTCCTTTATCTTTTATGGAATGTACATATGTTTAATCTTTTAGGTGAGCTTTTTGAATTATTTTGCCAAGTTCCTTAAAAAGCCCTTTTGGGATATGTTAAGGGTTTTATTAAATGTATAAAGGATTGTAGGGAGAATTAGCTTATTTTTAATCTTGAGTATTATTATCCAAGAGCAAAATAATGTTTCTCCATTTATTCAAATCATTTAGGAGCATCATAGTTTTAACATATAGGCCCTGCACATATCTTAAATTTTTCTCTAGGTATTTTAGGTTTTTCGGTTGCTCTTGTGAATGAGATCTTTTTCTCCAAATAGGTTATTGTTGGTATCTAAGGAAGCTGTTGATTATGTTAATTTTTTTTTTTTTTTGAGACAGAGTCTCGCTCTGTTGCCTGGGCTAGAGTGCCGTGGCATCAGCCTAGCTGACAGCAACCTCAAACTCCTGGGCTCAAGCAATCCTTCTGCCTCAGCCTCCCGAGTAGCTGGGACTACAGGTGTGCACCACCACACGCAGCTAATATTTTTCTATATATTTTTAGTTGTCCAGCCAATTTCTTTCTATTTTTAGTAGAGATGGGGTCTCACTCTTGCTCAGACTGGTCTCGAACTGCTGAGCTCAAATGATCCTCCCGTCTCGGCCTCCCAAAGTGCTAGGATTACAGGCATGAGCCACCACACCCAGCCTGATTATGTTAACTTTGTACATTCTTACTCTACTGAACTTTCTTCTTAGTTCTAATATTTTCAATTTCATCTATATTTCTCATTCCTATTTTAACTGTTTGGGGTTTTTAGGGCAGAAGTATTAAGGGAGTATGGGAGAGAAAAGAAAATTTGGAAGAACAATTCATTTTACCTTGTATTGGTTGTGATTACTACCATGCTATTACTGGGTTGGAAAAAAAATTGTGAAATGTCAAGGTGCCTAACAAATAGTAGATACCTAAGTGTTCATTTAATGAATTGTGATTGTTAGAATTTCTCTTTCAGTGAGCAGCTCTTCATGCAGATGGCAGAGCTCATGGTCTCAGATGGCTGGAAGGATGCAGGTTATGAGTATCTCTGCATTGACGACTGTTGGATGGCTCCCCAAAGAGATTCAGAAGGCAGACTTCAGGCAGACCCTCAGCGCTTTCCTGGTGGGATCCGCCACCTAGCTAATTATGTGAGTTTATAGATAATTTTCTTTTTCATTCAGAAGACTGCAAGCACTGCTATACAGAAGATTGTTCAGAAACAGCCCTCATGGCATCTAGAAAGTAGAATAGCTGCTGTTATCTGAACATTGAATTGTAAGGCTTATCAGGTAGAATTTGCATTCCATCAGCAGATATGTGTTTTGCAATAGCTCCTGAGGCCCATCTTGGAGAAGTTCTCCTTTTGCTAAAACCCGAGAATTCTCTAGGAGGAAAAAGGAACTTGGTTCTTGACATATGTGTGCATGTATTTCTATGTAAGCTTTGGGCAGCTATTGCAATTGTACTATAAACTACAACTTTAGAATATAGAGGGAAAATATTCTGGAGATCATTAAAGAGACATAGAGCCCAACACTAGTTAAAGGCAATGAAGGCAGATTTTATTCAGTAGTATTGCACTAGGGGAAAGAGCCAAGCTCAAATCTGAATACAACAAAGACAAGTGGGGATTTATAGCCAATGAGCAGATTGAGGAGGATCAATGGATGTTAAATTATGAAAAGAGACATCAAGGTAGGGAGATTCTTGCTAAAGGCAGGCCATGGACTTAGACACCAAGGGTGGGGTATGAGGGAACTTGATCAGATATCAAGGGTGGGAGGGATTGATAGGATTCTTGCTAAGAGGGCTTGCTAGGACAGACAAGGAAAGCCAAGGTCAAGGCCTAGTGGAGAAGAAGGCTCAGAGAAGTCTAAAGTTTGGTCAAGGAGAGTCTTTGTTAAGATAAATCTATCATTGCCCTGGAAAGGTGACTTTTAGTATCCCCTCAGGAAAGTTAGTGTGGCTGATAGCTTTCTCCTCAGTTCTGTGTTGTAGCACACATGTATAGTTTGAACTAGCTCAGCAGAATTAGGGGATCTGTCCATTGTCTCCCACAAACTCATCTGGATAATTTTGGAGGTTTGTGGGAAAGAAAAAGCCCCCAATACCTGGTGAAGTGCACTTGTCTCTCTGCCTCTGACCTGGAATGGTTCTCTCTGCTACCTCATGATTGCCCTTCTATTGCGATGACTCTTTTTTTCTCTCATTTCAGGTCCATAGCAAAGGACTGAAGCTAGGGATTTATGCAGATGTTGGAAATAAAACCTGCGCAGGCTTTCCTGGCAGTTTTGGATACTATGACATTGATGCCCAGACATTTGCTGACTGGGGAGTAGATCTGCTAAAATTTGATGGTTGTCACTGTGACAGTATACAACATTTGACAGATGGTATGTTTCATTCAAGAGATTTAGCCACAAGCAAAGGGAAGAACTTTGAGGCCTAGGTAGCTGAGCATCCAAAGAACTAATCTTCAGATTTTAAATACCCAGTCACAATATTGGAAATAATTATTCTCAGTGTGCCAGAGCTCCCACCTCTCCTCTTTCAGGTCATTCATTCATTCGTGTAAAATCTGCATGCCTAACTATGGCTAATATTATGCACTTCTAATTCAGGAGGGCTCTAAGAATTAATTACACTTAGTAATTATAACTCTCTATAACATCATTTTGGTAAAAGGCAAAAGATTTTTTCGCTCTGCAGAGAAACCTGAGTGTTATAACATCATTTTGGAATGAATCTAGAGAGTCCAAGAGTCTCCCTCTCCTTCTCCCAGAGAAAGAAGCATCCCCTCTCCCCCTTCCTCTCCCAAAGAAAAGCAGCATTTTCATTGATGCCTTTCCTTGATATACACACCATCTCTGCACTACCTCCCCAGAACAATGCCAGCAGTCTGGGAGATGTTTTATGCAATTTAAGCACAGAGCAACCACCTGTCCCTGCTGCTAGTTTAGAATATAAACATGGACCTTCCAGGCAGCTTCTTTTTGAAATATATAGCCCCAGCTGGAAATTCCCTTCTTTCTCTTATTTTACCCATTGTTTTCTCATACAGGTTACAAGTACATGTCCTTGGCCCTGAACAAGACTGGCAGAAGCATTGTGTACTCCTGTGAGTGGCCCCTTTATATGTCGCCCCTTAAAAAGGTGAGATAGTGAGCCCAGAACCCAAAAGAACGTTGCTGATAGAATTTCAGAACTTGAGAACAAAGGACTCCTTCAAAGTCCAACTTTACTTAAGAGTAATTATCCTACTCTCTCTCCCAGGATCCAACTACTTCTCACCATCCCCACTGTGGGAATTATAGTCCAAGCTACCATCACCTGGGAAGTCATCTTTGATTCTTCCCTTTATCTCATTATTCACATCTTATCCATCAACAATGCTTCCAATACTGTCTCCAAAATATATCCTGAGTCAGCCCACTTCTTTTTCCATCTCCACTGCATCTACTCTGGCCTTCCAAGCTACTGTCATCTCTCACCCAGACTGCTCTGACAGCCTGACCTCTGTGCTTCCACTCTCTCCCCACCCCCATCCATTTTCCAAGCAGCACCAGAGTTATCTTGTTAAAATTTAAATGGCATCGTATCACTTGCCTGCCTCTCCAAACTCCAAAGGCTTTGCCTTGCTACACTGGTTTTCTTTCTGTCCCTGAACACCACAAGCCAATTGCTGCCCCAGAGCCTTTATACTTGCTTTTAGTTTTCTGCCTCTAACAGTTCTTCTCCCAAGATTTTCAAAGGGCCAGCTCCTTAACACTGAAGGCTCAGACCAAATGCCACATACTCAACAGGTCTTCTTTAACTACTTTAAAATAGCTGTTCATTCTTTATCACAGTAACCTGTTTTATTTCCTTCTAACAGCTTAGCACTATATAGAAGTATTTGTTGACTTGTTTATTGCCTGTCTTTCCACTAGAGTGTAAGCTCCATGAGGGCAGGGACCTTGTCTGACTTTATGGCTCTATCTCTAGCATATGGTAAGTGTTGAAGTTATTTATGGACTGAATCCCCATTATTTCCTCATAATCTCTGCAGAATAGTCTCACCTCAACATCTTAAACCTCGGATATCCCACCTGCCTATCTACAAACTTTTATTCATTCTCATTAACAGATTACATGCCTAGGATTCAGGTTTTCTTATATGCTTGATGGAGTCCTATGTAATTTTGTAGCTTTTAATTAATTAATTTTTTTTTTTGAGACAGAGTCTTGCTTTGTTGCCCTGGCTAGAGTGAGTGCCGTGGCTTCTAGCTCACAGCAACCTCAAACTCCTGGGCTCAAGCGATCCTCCTGCCTCAGCCTCCTGAGTAGCTGGGACTACAGTGCAGCTTTTAATTTTACTCATGAAGATCATTTTAGTTATTTCTGATTATAAATAACTTAATTTTAGAAAAGTTTGAAAGTACAGTGACATGTAAAGAACATAAAAATTCTCCATAATCCCAACACCTAGTTACTATTTGGTAAATTTCCAGCATAAATAGTATTAAGGTCACTTTAAGTAGAGACTTTAAGTTATATGGCCTATTTGTGAAGCAAACTTCTAACAAAATTCCGTTGTAAGGATTTAGACCTGGAGACCTTCAATCTGTAAACTAAAGACAAGTGCCTCTTTTAAACTTGACTGTTTTCATCTCACAAGGATGTTAGTAGAAAGTAAACAGAACAGTCCTATCCCTGTTTTCACAGCCCAATTATGAAGAAATCCGACAGTACTGTAATCACTGGAGAAGTTTTGCTGACATTTCTGATTCCTGGCAAAGTGTGAAGAGTATTTTGGACTGGACATCTTCTCACCAAGAGAGAATTGTTCATGTTGCTGGACCAGGGGGTTGGAATGACCCAGATATGGTAAAAACTTGAGCCCTCCTTGTTCAAAACCCCGCAGTAGGCCTGTTTCCTATTTGACATTCAAGGTAAGTAGAGGAAAAGTTCCTGGGAGGAGGCTTTATGTGAGAATACTTAGACCATGGTGCTATGCAAAGTGGCTTCAATGAGTCACCTAGGTAACTTAAGAATGTTTCATCTTCTCTTTATTTTATTCTTTGTCCTAGTTAGTAATTGGCAACTTTGGCCTCAGCTGGGATCAGCAAGTAACTCAGATGGCCCTCTGGGCTATCATGGCAGCTCCTTTACTCATGTCTAATGACCTCCGAAACATCAGCCCTCAAGCCAAAGCTCTGCTTCAGTATAAGGATGTAATTGCCATCAACCAGGACCCCTTGGGCAAGCAGGGGTACCAGCTTAGAAAGGTATAGTAAATAATGCTCTATGGGAGAAAACAGGAACCGGCCAGAAACATGTTCTCCTGCCCTCTCTAGTTTACAATTCAGCCAAATATTTATTTCACGTATGCATTTTAGGATGGCTTTATACCCAATACCAAGTTTTTCTTGGGCCTAAATCTGTTATATATGAGGACATGAACTGATCTTTTGTGAATATTTTTTCCCTTGATCTTGCTACTACAATCAGTAATCAGACATTTTGCTAGAACCATTACTTTATTTCTAAAATATGCTACAGGATAATTTTAATTTTTCCTACAAGTGCTGCATAGTTCTGACAGTAAAACTGAATGCTAAACTAACAAGGCAGCTCATTGCCAGTTATTAAGCAATCACATCTATTTTCTCGGCTTTTCAGGCTAGCAACTTCGAAGTGTGGGAACGACCTCTCGCAGACTTAGCCTGGGCCATAGCTGTAATAAACCGTCAGGAGATTGGTGGACCTCGCTCTTATACCATCTCAATTGTTTCCCTGGGTCGAGGAGTGGCCTGTAATCCCGCCTGCCACATCACACAGCTCCTTCCTGTGAAAAGGGAGCTTGGATTCTATGAATGGACTTCAGAGTTAAAAATTCGAATAAATCCCACAGGCACTGTTTTGCTTCGGGTAGAAAAGAGAAGCCACACATCAAAATCCTTAATTTAAAATGTGTATTTTATTGCCAGTTACTACCCCACTTCTGTTTACCTTTTCTTCCATTCCCACTTAAAAAGCTCTATTTCCTTGAATAAAATTTTCCAGAGGTAACTAAGAAATAATAGCTACAATTTATTGGATACTAATGTGCCAGGCACTGTTCTAGATGTTTAAGGTATTTTGATTAATTTTAATCCTCACAAAATTGCTGGAGCGGGTGTTTATCCACTGTAAACTGCAGACCCGGGATTTAAACCCAAGCTCTTGACTACACTGCTGCCTACTGAGGTATTTAGAAGGTGCTGCTTACAATCTTAGGGCAAAAGGAAAATGAAAAGAAACCTGCCTCCTCGAATGAAGGACAAAAAGTAGCCTGACAAACTCAAATCCCCAGGTTGTAATCTAGATCCAACAAAAGCAGTTTACTTGTCACCAAGAATAACTAGATACCCTATGATCAAAGACTTGTCACCAAAGAGTAACTCGATACACTATGATCAAAGACAGAAGACAAGTATGTGTACCAGTGTTCAGAACAGTGATCTTTCAAACTGAGGTATGTGGGTATGGATAATTCGAAGGTAATTTCCAGACAGTCTAATTATCTTACTTTTCCTACAATTGGTTTGCCTGAGAACTTGTAGTTAAGCCTGCTCCTTTATTTCCTCCCTTTCACAATCACCTTTCTCTCACATGAGTAGAAATGAGGCATGCAACTCACCCATCCTGAATGCACAACAGTACCAAAAGGCCCACTCAAAACACAAAAGCACACATTGGAGTAACTTTTTTGCCTGTCAGATGATTACCAGTTATTTTCACTAAAATTGGAGGAAGAATATTGGCAGTTGATAAAAATTGGAGTAAAATCATGAAACCCAGATATACTCATCCACAGATGCATAAACTAATTTGGAAAACTGCTCCACCCTGTTGAGGTGCACTTCAGTGATCAAAATGTGTATCATTGTTTCACCACAGTTTTGCTGCAGAACTGCAGAGCTGAACACAGAAGTATAAGAGAAAAACGATATATAATTTGCAAATTAACTGTTAGGCATTTTTTTTTTTTGAGACAGTCTTGCTCTGTGGACCGGGCTTGAATGCCGTGGCATCAGCCTAGCTCACAGCAACCTCAAACTCCTGGGCTCAAACGATCCTCCTGCCTCAGCCTCCCAGAGTGCTAGGATTACAGGCATGAGCCACCACGCCTGGCCCTGTTAGGCATTTTTAAAAATGGATAGACTATGTTGAAGGGGATATGTCGAAATGTTTAAGGGGGTAAAGAATTAAGTTCAGAGACAATATATATTATACATGTCACACCAAGCCTAGAGAACAGGGCCAAAATTCCCTACTTAAGTAACTGGAGTACTAAAAGGTATGTGAGAGATTTAACACTTAGTAGTAAACCTTATATTCACTATTTATCCGTAACTGACTTCTATTAGCCTAAAACATTTAAGTCTCTACTTAGCCCCCAGGGATTAAAGCACCCAATCAGCTAACTTTAACATCTGTTGTGAGCTCAACCAGCCAGATCCAATCCAAGTAGTACCCAGAACAATCACGAACCATAAATTTCCCCGCAAGGATGACTTTATTGATGGGTGATTTTATTGATGGCTCTAGTTTATTCCCTCCCAAAAGACCAAAGGCAACCAATTGAAGTAATTAACATAACCTCAAGATTTTATTGTCTTCATAATAAAAGACGCTTAGAACTGGATCACTTGGCCCTGTAATAAAACAGAAAAAAAATATTGAGTTTTTTATTTTGCAAAGAACTGCCCCACCAAGATCATCTATTCCTAAAAAGATCACCATGCTGTATCAAGTCTCCTAAATCTTCCTTTCCTACTTACAGCAAAATCAACACCAAAAAGCCTTATGCCTTCAGCTATCGATCTAGTTATTGAGATGATTGCCCAAGCTCTATGTCACAATGAGAATAGAAATGTTCACCTCTCCAAATAAAGCTATATAAAAGAGTGCACCTTCCACCCATAATTATATACCTTTCTCTTCTTATCTCCTCCCAGTTCAAAATGCTTGCATCTCTTAATAGCCAGCATTCTCTTAGATCTGCAGTTGGGCTCAACACACTCAAGCCTCAGCACAATCTTCTTTGTAGTCTTAGCCTGGAAAAAAAATCAAAGCATTCATAAATCACTAAAGTTTTACTAATCAAAATGCCATTGAGAGCAAACATCCTAGAGAGCTATCAAATGGGCATTTATGCCACCTTGAGGTTATGGCCTTTCAGCATCTCTGCATAGTTAAGTATGTCACACAATCAAAAATGAGTAAACTAAGTCCATGCAACTATGAAATAAACATAACTTTTGTAATTCATTAAATAGGATTGTTACTTAAGGCCTACAATCAACTAAATCTAAGACTACCCACAATTATGTCTAGAATTTATGTGCATTCAATTGAGTTATTTTACTCAAGCTAAACTTCCCACTCGAATACTCAACTGTTTAATAAGAATATTCCTTTAATGAGAGTTCTGCTAATTTGCAGTTCTCAAAAGATCAAATCCTAGTAAATTCCCTTCTTCTACACAAGTTACTTGAATGTGAAAAGGTCTCCTGCATTCCTTTTACCACCCCGAGATCGAACCATTTATTGCACTCAAATGAACAATGAAGTCATTCCTTACTTCCTGGAACCAGGCTGCATGAGAAGCAAAGTGCTAAAAAAAATGCTGTGTTGGAGGGAATGTTATGTTCCAGGCACTGTGCTAATGTGGTAGCCAAATCACCTAAGGTTTGAACAGAAACTCATTCAGCCTGAAAACAAATATAGAATTCAGGAGACCATTGGAAGGCTAAATGGCTATTCTAAGGAGTTTTAAGACTCCATGAGACAGAAGACCACAGGTTTCTGTGGTGAAAAGCTAAATAACAGAACAATTCTTATTGCAACCAAGAGCTGAGGATTCAGCTATGACGACAGATAAGGACAGAGCAAATGAAAGGATTTATCGGTGTACTCACTTCAGTTTTTAGGAAAGCAGGGAACATTCCTGGATATTTTGCCTCTTCAGAAAAGGATGAAAAATGTGAAACAGGCTGGGCACAGTGGCTTAAGCCTGTAATCCTAGCACTTTGGGAGGCCAAAGTCGGAGGATCACTTGAGCCCAGGAGTTTGAGGTTGCAGTGAGCTATGATGACACGACTACACTCTAGCCAGGGAGACAGAGCAAGACCTTGTCTCAAAAAAAAAAAAAAATGTGAATGTAAAACACTGAAATAGTGTAGTATTGTAGACTAGGGTCAGGCCTGAGTTGTACTCCCAGCTTCATTTCATACTAGTGATGTCACTGCAGGCAACTGTAACAACCTCACTGACACCTTATAACGATATTGTGAGGTATGGAGACTAGGGGCTAGAAACGACAGATGACAAATGCACAGTCCTTACCACAATTATGTGGGAAACATGTCACGTAGTAATTACCACTAACCTTTTTCCGGAAAATCGGCTTAGTCTGCCCACCATAACCACTCTGCTTCCTATCATAACGCCGCTTTCCTGGGAAAACAAAGTGTTATTTGTTATAGTATACTGAAGATCACAAATCACAAGAACCACATGGAAAACTCTTTTTACAAGTTTTATCTTAGGCTTCCCAGCACAAATATTAACGCCCATGCCGAGGGAGGGAGGAAAAAAAAAAAAAAAACACCAAACCTGGTCTCGAATATTACCCTACTACATAAATGCCACATTAAAACCATATTACGCAGAAGCCATCTTACCCTGGGCATACAGAGAATCCTTGCCCTTCTTGTATTGTGTCACTTTGTGGGGTTGGTGCTTGCCACATTTCTTACAGAAAGTCCGGCGGGTTTTAGGAACGTTCACCTAGTACACAAACCGTTCAGAACATGCAGTGTTATCACAATGGCACAACACCCTACCCAACCCCGCCGAAGCTGAGGCACTTCACGCGGACCCGACTCTAACTCCTCGCTAACACACAGCGCTCTTGCAGCCCTGACTAGAAGGTGGTCCAGCCCCAGGTGTTTCAAGGAGAGGGCCCTCCGTCAAGCCCCAAAGAAGGAAGAGCGCTCCCTCTCTGATCCCATCACTTCAACTCCTGACTTCGGGGTCGAGCCCAACAACATTGGGTTGCTTTCATACATCTAGTCCACGCAAGGGCCTAGACCTATCCCGGGACAGCACCTTTTGACACAGTGGGGAAGATTAGGCTGGATGTTACTAGGCCCCCAAACCAAGAACCTACCATGTTCGCGTGCGCGCTACCGGCAACGAAAGAAAGAGGCCGGGCCGGAAACGGAAGTATATAGGCGGTGCCTAGTCACACTTCCTCATGGGAGTCAGTGGGCGCGATCATAGAGTCTAAGGCTCAGTGCGTAGCGCCGTCCGGCGGCGGAGAGGACTGGATTCGGAGCCGCGGGCGGGAGCTTAAGGGAGGGCTCTGCCTAAAGGCTGATCCCCTCACCTCCACTTTTCCCGCCCCTCAGCTTTACGATTTTTCATTACTTCATCACTTTCGGCGGACGCTGCTGCGTAGTAGCATATAGTAAAGGGAGCAGTGGTCTACCCAAACCCTCTGGTCTTCCTGTCTCCAGGAGAAGCCGGGACTAGGGTCGAGTGGAGAGGCTCTCCACCTCCTCGTTCCATTCCTGTATAACCTCAGGGATCCTGAGAACACCTTTCGCGGGGAACTGCTGGTTCAACGAAGGCTTGGAGGGAGCTAGTTGCTCCAGTTCGTCTATCATATGGCCAGTTGGTCTATTCAAGAAATGTTCACTGATTGCCCATTATGTGTCAGGCATTGTGCTAGAGGAGAGACACGATAATCTAATCTGCTCATAAATGTATACAATTAAGGACTAAGTACTTTGAATGACCAACACGAAAGCAACTCTTTTGTTAAGAGAATAAGTTGCGGCCGGGCCCGGTGGCTCACGCCTATAATCCCAGCACTCTGGGAGGCCGAGGCTGGCGGATTGTTTGAGCTCAGGAGTTCGAGACCAGCCTTAGCAAGAGTGAGACCCCGTCTCTACTAAAAATGGAAAGAAATTAATCGGACAACTAAAAATATATAGAAAAAATTAGCCGGGCATGGTAGCACATGCCTGTAGTCCCAGCTACTCAGGAGGCTGAGGC
>NW_012148730.1:711340-716521 GCF_000956105.1 Propithecus coquereli
GCTAATTTTTTCTATTTTTAGTTGTTTGGCTAATTTCTTTCTATTTATAGTAGAGACGGGGTCTCGCTCTTGCTCAGGATGGTCTCGAACTCCTGAGCTCAAGCAATCGTTCCGCCTCGGCCTCCCAGAGTGCTAGGATTACAGGCGTGAGCCACCGTGCCCGGCCCCATACTATCTCTTTTAATCCTGACAACAACCCCAGGAGAGATGTACTATTATTAGTATTTAACAGGCGAGGAAACTGAGGCACAAGAGTCCTTAAATTCACTTACTCAAAAGTCATGCTGGTGATTATTTTGTGGAGTTGGAATTTGATCCTAGGTAGTCTAACACCACAGCCTTACACTTAACCACCGCATCACACAGGGGAACTAGGGGCACCTGAAGGGCATAGGATGGTGAAGAAAGAGAATTGGGCTGGGACACGGGAGGAGGTATCAATGGATTAGGGGACAAGAAAGTATGAGAGCCTGGGATATCCTACTTGCATGACCCTCCAGGAACACCTGTAGGTCCTGAGCTGACTCTCTGATCTCACCTTTATTTTTTTGGTTGTCTCTGGGAATGAGATAATAAAAATATTACCACTACCTGCCACATTTCCTAAAAGTTTCGTTGCCAAATTGCCAGGCTGTAGTCTTGCAGCATTTCCTTTTTTCCCCAGATTCTTAAGAAATCTCCCAAACTCCCTTTGGGGAGTTTCTAAAAGATTTTTATGTTAGTAACATGGAAATATGAAGATAGCAAGCATGCCCCCTCTTCATCTAATCAACCTTAGTTCTTTGTATCATTCCTCATGTTACATGACTTTGTGGGGTTTTTTGTTTGTTTTGGTTTGTTTTCTATTTTAATATACTTAATCCAGGAGCTGGGAGCATAGAAAAAGTGGTAGCACATGCCTGTAGTCCCAGCTACCAGGGAGGCTGAGGCAGCAGGATCGCCTGAGCCCAGGAGTTGGAGGTTGCTGTGAGCTAGGCTGATGCCATGGCACTCTAGCCCACACAAGAGAGCGAGACTCTGTCTCAAAAAAATAAAAAGTAAAAAAAAAATAAAATACTTAATCCCCAAAAGTGTTCATATTCAAGGTATACAGTGTGATGATTTGATATATGTATACATTGTGTAATGATTACCGCAGTCAAATTAATTAACACATCCACCATCCATCATCATCCATAGTTACCATTTTGGGGGGAGATGAAGACACTTAAAATCTGCCCTCTTATCAAATTTCAAGTAAATAATACAGTATCATTAACTATGGCCACCATGCTATACATTAGATCCCCAGAATTTATGTATCTTATAACTGAAAGTTCGTACATCAATCCTGGTCTCTGTTTTGGATATGCTCCTGCTCACTAATTTCCCCTAAGATGAGGCACTCTGAACTGAATGCAGGACTCTGGATGTGGCCTGGTCTTGCAAAGTAGGTGGCATGTTAACTTTCTCCCATCTGGATGTTTTACTTAAACAAGGAAGCCTAGTGTTACCTTGGCTTTTCTGGCAGCCATGTTAACTGAGATGACCTTTCTCTTGATTACTATCAACAAAAACCCCTGAACCATTTTCACAAATGCTACTGCTACCCCCCTTTCACCTGGAGTCTTTTCAAGTTCAAAGATGAAGCCCAATTACGGGACATCACCTTTAGCCCTGGTAAAATCATGAGGTGATCAAGATCTTTTTGGAAACTATAATAATTGCTCTATTCTGTCGTCCAATCTAGCACACAGCCTTGCGCCATTCACAGATTAGCTAGGCTACTTTCTGCATCTTCCTCAAAGGTCATTAATAAAAATGTTGAACAGGATGGCACCAAGAACAGAGCCTTATTACATAGGGAATGTGTTGAGGTGACACTCAGCCATTCGTTCCCCGTCTGGGTACAGTACTTGTCAGTATGGACAACGGTGCCAGGGGAGTGGTCGTGGGCAGGGGGTGCAGAAGAGCCTAGGTTTGCTTGCCCCTTTTCCTTGTCCTCCTCTGTTTTGTCCAGATCTCCTGGTATATGCCTATCGACTCCCAGTCCCCACCCCAAGATGTACCTTGAGAGAAAACAGGGCATGTGACAACAAGCGGCGTCTGACTGAAAAAAAGGGGAGGTAAGGTGAATGCCTATGGCCAACTCTCAGGCAGGCAACTGAACAGCTTTTGGGGGTGACTAGTGAAAAGATGGAAGTTGTCAATAAAGAAAGGAGATCATCGTCACCTTTCCTTCTAGAAAAAGAAAGAAAGGAGATCATACAACGCTTGCAGTCCATCTACCTTGTGCAAATGTGAGGATCAACCACTCTGCCATCCTACAAATTCTTTTAAAAATTTTTTTAAAAGACCTGTTGCCTTAAAAATTCCGACAGACTTGTAGTGGGATCTGGGATCTGTTTCTACGTTAGGATACAGCACCTTGGGACAAGGAAAGATGGCAGTGCCTGAAGTGTCAAGGTGAGCAAGCAGATCAGTCACCATCACAGTCTGCAACCAGTACTGGCTGCATTTCCTGTGAGAATCCTCAGGAAGAAGATTGTAGCTGCAACATAAGCTAGGAGGCCCCTGAGGAAACATCTAGGTTTCAAGTGACACATTTAGTCTGGTTTACCGATTTACAGGGTTAAAGAGAAATGTGTAAAATGAGAGTTAATCCCTGAGGCTGAATCTTTTTATTGCCTTTTTTAAAAGATGGGAGTCTGGGGGTCTCACTATGTTGCCCAGGCTGATCTCAAACTCCTGAGCTCAAGGGATCCTCCCACCTCAGCCACCAGAGTAGCTGGGATTACACAGAAAATGGGGAAGGGTACAAGTCTTTGCGTGGGCTTACATTCTGACATTTTTATCTGTAGGAAAAAGAGTGCTTTCTTAGAAAATGAGTCAGCAGGGGGAAGTCTTGTCTCTACCTTCGTTGGGCTCTGTCCTTCGGGGTCCCTGTGTGAACACTCCCCATCCTTCACTAACAAGTTTAACCGTGTGATCCTGAGTCTCCTCTGCCTCAGAGGACAGGAGACACTAAAGACACTCTTCCTGGCCAGTCTCTTTGTCCTGTCTCTGCCAGACCCAGCGTCTCTCCTCTTTCCTGCAGCCCCTCTCCCTGTGCTGGACATCTCCACAGTCCTTTAGGCATGTCATCCCTTTACGTCTGGAAGGGCGGCCAGGCGACCTGTCTGCTCAACCCAGCCCCAGCTAGAGTCTCAGTGGCTCCAGTATTGTTGAGAAAGGTTCTTTCAGAGCTGGACTCAAGACGGTAGTGTCAGAGGTCCCAAGCAAATGAAGGGCGGGGACAGTTGGGGGTGGGGGGATAGGGAGAGCAGCAGGGAAGCAGATAGCATGCTGCTGAGAAGAAGAAAAAAAAAAGACACTGGTTTAAGTCAGGAAACAAAAAAAGGGAACTGAGTGGCTGTGAAAGGGTGGGGTTTGCTTAGACTGTCCTTCCTCTCTGGACTGTAAGAATATGTCTCCAGGGCCAGTGTCTGCTGAGATCGAGTCCCACCTTCCAAGTCCTGGCACCTCAATGCACCTGGGAAGCTACCTGCATTAAGTCAGGACTGAGGTGGGTCCGGGGTATGGCAGGGGCTGGGCAGCAGCAGCAATATAGCTTTCTTGGGACCCCCTAAAGGCCAGGGAGAAAGCATGGCTGGTGCCATATAGCTGCTGGCGGAGGAGGCTGACTGAGGGTGGGAGTGTCATCAGCACAAGGCCCTGGCAGTCTCTCCTGGTGACCAGAGGGGTTGCAAGGGTCCATTCTGACAAGGACCGTGGGGGGATCACAAAGAGAAAAAAGTGGCATGAGGTGACCATCTGAACAGGCAGCAAATGTTAGAAAGGGACAGCCCTGCAAAATTTGGTGCAACAGTAACATTGCAGGTGGCAGTAGGATAAAAACAAGCCCTTCGCTCAAATATTGCTTGAAGACTCAAAATGGACACTTATGTCAATGAGGCCCTTAGAAGAAGAAATTCTAAGAGGCAGATTCTCTGAGAACACGGTAAAAGCTCACGTGCCACATTCGGCAGTTGACCCTTGTGAGCTGGGAGAAGGCGCTGGCTAGACCAGGGTGCAGGCTACTGCGTGGGCTGCATCAGGCCAAATGTTGCGGGGATCAGAGCTGGCTTGTCGGAAGGACTGTGCCGAGGCTGTGCCAACCTCGTGGTAATAGTGGGTAAGAGACCAGGCCTAGAGAAAGCAGCCTCTGCCTCGGCCCAGGCAGCGTAGCCAACCCCTGAGGTCGTGGCAAAGGTTTCTCCTCTTACCGTTGCCTTCCGTGTGCACACCTTGCTTTTCTCTTGTCTTCATTATTTCTCCTCTCCTTTCCTCTCCTCTCCTTTCCTCCCGTCTCCTCCTCCCTCTCCCCCTCCTCCTCCTTTCTCCACCTGTATCCCCTCTTCTTTATAATCTCCTTTGTTTTGTTCATTACCATGTCCCCGGACAGAGTGAGCACTTAATAAATAATTGCTGAATTGCATTGCATTTTTCTTGCCCCTTACTTCTCTTCCCCTGCTCTTTTCCCTTTCCCTGTCCTCCTCCCTACTTGCCTAGTACCTTCCCCATGAGGTGTATGTGAGCAGGAAATGTGTAAATAAATGTAAAGCTGTTAAAACGCGCCTGACAATAGTAAGTGCTATATCTCAGCCATTGCTATTATTTTTTTCTGTCTCAGCCCTGCCAATGTCCCCCAGAAGGCCTATCTAGAGCAAATGGCGTAGCATTTAGAATAAAAGGGATTGGTGACCCTGATCAAGACATCCTTGGATGAGTTGCCAGCACTCTAAATGAAATCCCAATTTCCTAGCCACCCACCTCTCAAAGCTGAAAGTCTTTATTGCATTTCCACAGGCGGGGCAGCAGCAAAGCTCAGAGGCTGGGGGGTCGACATAGCTAAGGGGCTGTCCTCTTTTCTGTTAATTGTGTATTAGTTTTGCTCCTTCCCTCATTTTGCATGGCAAGCCCCTGAAGCAAGAGTACGATAGCCTCTCTGGAGCCTCAGTTATTTGATAAAACAATGTCACTCTCCAAATAAGCCACAAAATGCAAATACTGCTGGAAATCTAAAGCATTACACTAAACAGTATCCTTTTAAGGCTTACCCTATCTACTCTATTCTGACTCCTTTTATTCCTTTTTTTTTCTTGTTTTTTTTTTTCCTTGAGGCACTGGGTCTGACTCCTTTTTTTTTTTTTTTTTTTTTTT
>NW_012148730.1:717811-719800 GCF_000956105.1 Propithecus coquereli
AAAAGAGATAAGGATGTGGGGAAAGATAAGGTTGGTTACAAACTCTAGAAAATTGCTATTTGAAGCTGCAATTGATACATTTCTGGAGACTATTTTGGCAATATATATATATATATATCAGAATGTGAAATGCACATACTTTTTGAGTCAGTAAATGAGACTTATATAGAGATCCTAATAATATGGGAAATAATCAGGGATAATACTAAACAAGAACCTTAGCTCTTTTTTGGATATAGGTATGTTGGATGGATGGATGGGTAGATAATGTTAAGAAGAATAAGCAAACTAGCTCTGTGTACAATATGATCTCAAATATGATAAGAAACATACACAGAAAAGGGTGGGAAGGAAATATGCCAAAATATTAATGCCTCTGAATAATACTCTTATAATTTATGTTTTTCTTTTTAATAGTCCTGTACTTGAAACCTTTTCTATAATGAGCATGTGTTATTTTATTTATTTTTTATATCCTCCTGCCTCAGTCTTCTGAGTAGCTGGTCCTACAGGCCCACGTCATCACACTCAGGGGCACATGTTATTTTGATATCAATTGAAAAAAAAATGTTTAAACCAGGGAAAACAAAAACTAAATTGAAAAAAGAAGGCCAAAGGGGCATACAAGTCCAGAGTGAAAGACAAGACACCTCAACAGTCACCCTCAGGACAGAGGGACAATACTGAAAGTATTACCACTGGTCTGACACTGACTAAATTCGCACATTAGCTATCTGGTTCTCCGTTCATCGTCACTTGGCCAGAATCTATTGTCTCTACTGCAGGGCAGAAGAGATGATGAATCACAGAGACCTAGAAGTCACCAAAACCACAGAAGAAAAATGTAAAATATTAACAACATTAAATACCATGAAAGAACCAGAGCCCTAAGATCTCTTGGAAGACTACAGCAAATGACAATTTCCCTGGTTAGCACGCAGCCAGAAAACTGATTTTGGCTAAAAATCTTCACCACAAATTTGGTCATCTGTAGCGCTGGCCATAAAGCTTAGCATAAAATAATTAGGTTTCATTGGAGCCCAAACAGAGCTTCTTGGAACTTAACAAGATTAATTAGGTTGTTTTGTTGCTATGATTGTGATATTTTTAAAGAAGACTTTTCTTCTGGTCCCAAGGCCAAGGAATTCTCAATCAAAAATCTCAATCAGAGCCTGAAGGATGCTTCTTGGGACCAGGAAGAGATTTTTGGTAGGCCAAATTTAGCCCATCAGTTATATTCTCCCACTAGAGACAGTTGATGACCAGATTTCATAGTGAAGCATCAGGAAGATGGGACTGAAAAGGGAACAAGGACTAACACAAAGTGCCTAGTCCCGCAGATAAGCTGGATCTGGGTTTGCCGCTGTGTCTAAGGAACTGAGAATTCATTCTGAGAGCAAATAACTAAGACCAGGTGTACAAAAATGTTTGTGGCAGCATTGTTTATCATTGAAAACAACCTAAGTGTCCATCAACAGGAGAATGGATAAATAAATTGGGATGTTTCATCACATAGAATACTTTATGTATATAAAAATGAATTAAAATGTATGAACTAGAACTACCCAGATAAATAAGCCATAACACATTTTATTGAAGGGGAAAAAAATGAGTTGCTGAAGGATATGTATCACTTACATATAAAAATTTAAAACATTTAGGCCGGGTGCGGTGGCTCACGCCTGTAATCCTAGCACTCTGGGAGGCCCAGGAGGGAGGATTGCTCAAGGTCAGGAGTTCAAGACCAGCCTGAGCAAGAATGAGACCCCCATCTCTACTAAAAAATAGAAAGAAATTAGCTGGACAACTAAAAATATACAGAAAAAATTAGCCAGGCATGGCGGTGCATGCCTGTAGTCCCAGCTACCAGGGAAGCTGAGGCAGGAGGATTGCTTGAGCCCAGGAGTTGGAGGTTGCAGCGAGCTAGGCTGATGCCATGGCACTCTAGCCCAGGCAACTGAGTGAGACTCTGTCTCAAAAAAAAAAAAA
>NW_012148730.1:719850-722777 GCF_000956105.1 Propithecus coquereli
GGGAAGCTGAGGCAGGAGGATTGCTTGAGCCCAGGGGTTGGAGGTTGCAGCGACCTAGGCTGATGCCATGCCATTCTAGCCCAGGCAACTGAGTGAGACTCTGTCAAAAAAAAAAAAAAAAAACAAACATTTAAACCAATACTGTATATCTTTTATAGATGCATATCTAGTAATAATATAAAAACATGCCTAGGAATGATAAATACCAAATTCAAGATATTGGTTACCTCTAAGGAGGGAGGGGATTAAGATTGTGGAGCACATAAGGAGGTTTTGACTGTATCAATAGTATTTTGTTTCTAAAAATCATAAAGCAATTATAGCACAATGTTAGAATTCTGTAGAATTAAATGGTGAGTCCATGAATGTAATGTCATTCTCTGTACTTTCTATTTGAAATGTTTCATAGTATAAAAGAAAGTATATTCAAAGTTTTATATTCATAATAAGCAGTAACAACACAAGAGGCAAAGAAGAGTGGGTGTCCAACCTAAACACTGTGCTTTCTTCCATCAACAATGAAACATCTTGAAAAGGAAACAAGTAACTCTAGGAATTCACCAGTTAGACAGAATCTCTTTTGGGAAGAATTTAAAGAAGAAAAATGTAAGAAAACCTGGCAAGACTAAGAAGAGTCTTCATGCAGAAAAAAGTACAGTTGACAGTTAACAGGGACAGATCCTCCGTGCCAGCCTGGAGGAATATCACAGAGGAAAGCGCCCCAGGATCTTGAATTCTCTCTTATCTCCTGTATTTACCACCATTTCCTCTGTTGCTGAGCATTCCTAGAAGATGCAGAGGACTCTGTCCCAACTGCTCTTTGATGATAGCCACGGAGAATGACAGGGCCCCGAAGGAAGTAGGTGGCATCATACCTCATCAAAGACCACCACCACCAACAACAAAAAAACCCTCTGGGAGGCAATGAAGTAGCACAGAAATGGCAAGGGCTATAGATGATATAGCAAGGGTGAAAGATGGGTGAGGTTGGATAAGTCACATAACCTCTATGAGTCTCAGTTTCCTCATCTGTTTGTTGTGAGGAGTAAATGAAATAACACGTCAAATGCCTGACGGGTAGCCAGCACTGAGAGAAGCAGTAGTTCCTGTCCATGCCCCTAGGGAGAGAGAGGGAATGGCCAGAATCTTGCTGGCAAATTAAGTAGTACTTTAAAGGAAAAACAAAGAAAAATTACTGCTCCTTGAATATTTTGGCTAAGTAGTTATTCGAAGTACCATTGAGTGGTTATTTCTACCTAGCATCTCCTGGACTCTTCCCGGTCATAGGCAGGCTGTGTAGTTTTCTGAACTTTGTTCTGGTGTTGTCCTTAATGGTATTTTATCTTATGATCAAAGGTAGGAGCCAAAGATGGTTTAGTTTACTGATTCTGCAAATGCTATTTCTGTTAATTCCTTAGCATAGTGCAGTTTGTATGATGGCTGAACTCTTATTAATAAGCTTCCTCTTTCTGAATTCTGCTGCTCCATAGGGGACTGGGAGGCTGCAAAAGTGACCATGTGAAAATCCTTGCATTTGTAGTTTAATAAAGAGAACATTAATAAAGAGAACATTATAACACCAAAACTCTATATTTTAAATGAAGAGCTGTGTCTTTCTATTATTTCTCCTCCCCCTTTTATTTTTTCTCCGTGTGAACAACTGTGTGTGTGTGTGTGTGTGTGTGTGTGTGTGAGACATTCATGTCACTTCCGTTTTCACCCCCCTCACCCCCCGAGTGAGGTGCAGGATCAGCCCTCACCGTGCATATTTTGTGGTTGAATTGACTTTGTAGGCTGCTGAAATTGTTAGAAAAAAAATGTGGGGCCTTTCCCAATAAGTACCCACAGAGGCACTACCCTCTAACTACTCTTTAACTCAGAAATATCCATCACACACTAGCCTTCTGGACGACACAGAGACGGATGCCTCTCCCTTCATGTCATTGGTCAATGGACCAGTGCCTATGGAAGAACTACCATACTTTCAAGCTGTGTGAATCTGGACTGGAACACAAGGAATAAGAGAAAAGCAGTCAAAAATGGTGCTACCACACCATGGAAATCCTGGTGATCCTCCAACTCAATGATCTAGATAGAGGTGGAGGCCATTTCACCCCTTGCTTGGAGGGGCGAAGGCTAGTGAGAGGCTTACTTACTTCCTCATACTCAGACGAGCACTGAATCCTACCCCAGCACAGACACTTGACAGAGAGGAAGCCTTATTCTTGTACAAACTGGATTTCTTCTAAAAAAGAAAAAGAGCAAAGACAGCTTTCAGAAGGACTTGTCTTATCGGAAATAAGAGCAGAGGCCAACATTGAAGCAAATGCTGGGTCTGAGCAGAGAGTGTATCCACCAAGAGCCTACATGGTGTGCTTTACTCAGTTAAGTGAAGTACATCTGGACGTGGTTTGTTGGGCTGCTTCTCATCCCATTGACTGGTAATACTATTAAGTTTGTTTAGGGTTTTATTTTATCTTGTGTAATTTGAGTCTTTGATTGTGAAGAGCTATTTGGTTGTAATTCACCATGAGAACAAATGTGATATTATTACAGGGATCTCAAGGAGTTGGCAGTTCCTGAGAAGTGAGTACTTTTAATTGGTTGCCAGTACTAGGTAAATGAATAACTGTAATATTAAAAGGAATCTCTTTGGGGCTTGAGCTGAAAATGAATGTTAGGAATAATTGACTGTAAACTCTCATCAGTTTGTTATTCCCCTGAGAGACCAGTTAAAGCAGGAAATCAGGGAATAGAGCCATATGGCAGGGCGTGGGGAAAGGTTTGCACCTTTGCCCAGTATTTCTCAAAAGATCATTTGCAGGCCAGGCGGTGGCTCACGCCTGTAATCCTAGCTCTCTGGGAGGCCGAGGCGGGCGGATTGTTTGAGCTCAGGAGTTCGAAACCAGCCTGAGTAAGAGCGAGAC
>NW_012148730.1:727302-728000 GCF_000956105.1 Propithecus coquereli
TGCGCCCGGCCTCATTTATATTTTTTCATTTGTGAATTGCTTGTTAATTTTTCTTGCTCACTTTTCTATTGACATATTTACCTTATTCCTAGTACTTTTAAAAAGATCTTGATGTAAGAATATTAATCCTTCAACTGTAATGTGTGTTGAAAATATTTTCCCAGTTTATCATTTACCTTTTAATTTCATTTATGGTGTCTTTTTTGTCATGCAGGGTTTTAAAATCTATGTCATCAAATTAGTTCACCTTTTTCCTACTAGTTCTAACCTTTACCATCATATTAGAAAGGCCTCGCTTCTCATAAGATTATGTAAATAGTCACTTATATTTGTTCTCAGTCATTCATAGTTTCATTTTTTATGTTAAGCTTTTGAATCCATCTGGAATTTACTTTGATGTACGGTGTGAAATAGCTACCTAACTCCTCTCCTCCTGCCAATATTAGTGGTTAAATATTTGTCTCAGCATCGATTATTGAGAAACCTTTCTTTTCCCAATGATGTTAAATGCCTGGGCAATCCTGAGTGGGATGTGCTGGGCCCTGTGGATATGTGTCCCTATTGGGCTATAGGAAGTAATCCCTAAGGATTGGCATTGTCTGTGCAGGAGAAACTTCTGAAGCCACAGCAAAAGACTCTCAACTAAAGAAGTCTAGAAAAGAGCAATGCGTCAATCAATAACCATGCTTTTTCTTTTC
>NW_012148730.1:728050-731599 GCF_000956105.1 Propithecus coquereli
AGGATCACTTGAGCCCAGGAGTTTGAGGTTGCTGTGAGCTAGGCTGACACCATGGCACTCTAGCCCAGGCAACACAGCAAGACTCTGTCTCAAAAAAAAAGATCATTTGCAAAATATTGAACTAATCTACCACCAGAACATAGTGGCATACACATGGTAGACAGGAGGCAAAATGATCATTCTGAGTGTCCCTGGTGTTCCTTTAATCTATTTTTGTCTCCCCAGTATGATAACAGAACCTTTTACACCACAGGAAAGAGCAAAATAACAGTGTAGATAGCCCCCAGGCTTTGATAAAAACCACTCCCTTGCTTCCTAGTGAGAAATAAGCTATGCTTGAAAAGTAGAAAAAACTGCTATTTATCCTGCTTCCACAGGACCAAAAGCATAAGGAGTTTAGTTTAAAAAAATAAACCCCACCACCCCATAGCAAAAAACTCCACCTCTAACAAAACTTGAGGAGAGGACTGGTGATTTTTCATTACTTTCTTAGTGCTCCATTTTTATGATGGTATTTGTTTTCACATTATCTGTGTGTGTGTATGTCTGTGTGTGTGTGTGTGTGTGTGTGTGTGTGTGTGTGTGTGTGTGTGTGTGATGGGTCTTGCTATGTTGCCCAGGCTGGTCTCCAACTCCTGGGCTCAAGTGATTCTCCTACCTCATCCTCCTGAGTAGCTGGGACTACAGGGACTCGCTCCTATGCCTGGCTTATTTTCACTTTATCTTTCTAATGAAAGTTTGGAATTAATAATAATATAAGATTGAGTATAAAACTGGAGGTGAATAACTGATACGAAGTGTTGTTTGGTGTAAATAAAAAAGCCAATGGTGACTTTCTGGAACTTTCTTTGCCTTTCTGTATTTCAGTTACCTAACTGAATCTGTCTGGAGTATTGTAAGTTTGGGGAGGCTAAATAAGTTACTCTTCATAAATGAACAGAGCTGGCATCTATAACTATAAGACAGTTGGGAAAAATGTCGAAAAACAATGACTCCCTCCACCCCTAAAAATTATATTCTCAACTTTAGAACAAAGCTTCTATCCTTTGTAGCTCAGTCAGTGGGTGATGGGCAAAATCAGTTGGGCGGCAGTTAGTGTGTGTCCATGACTGCAGGTGCAGCCTCCGTATCCTTATTTGACCCCTTGGTTACAGACCCCAGTGGGACAATGTTTGAAGAATTACATTCACTGTCTAGGAAACTGGGAACCGAAAGCCTGATATCTGCCTCAGTGGAGTTCTAGCACCTGCGTTATCCCTTCTGGGGATATCAGGGTCAACAGCTGTGCAGAGACTTTTGCTGTGCACAGATGCTACATGTATCATAAGAGGGTGAATAGTGTAAAGCTGCCTCTACACATTACCAAGCACACAGGTACATGCCATTTGACATCTAGAACATTCTATTGCCTTACACAAGAACCCAGTTTGCATGAACTCACAACGTAGAACTAATCCCCCCAATTCAGTGTGCATCCATTATACCTGAAAACTGACAGAGCTGGGGACTGTGGAAGGAGAATGTCAAGGTAGGAAGAAGGTTCTTTGTCAGCTTTGCACATTTTTATTCCATTTCCAACTAGGTAGCTAGGCTGAGGGGGAACCAGGAGCGATGAGGATTAATGTGCTGGGGCCTCAAGAACTTTCATTCTCAACAGCACACAAGCGAGCTCCTGAAAGAAGAAGCTATGGCTGCGGTGATACTGGAGAGCATCTTTCTGAAACGATCCCAGCAGAAAAAGAAAACATCACCTCTAAACTTCAAAAAGCGCCTTTTTCTCTTGACCGTGCACAAGCTTTCCTACTATGAGTATGACTTTGAACGTGGGGTAAGTTTCTCCACTGTGAAACCTCAGTTTAAGATTTTAAGCGGTTGGCCTTAGATCTTCCCTTAAGAAAGAGGTCCATCTTCCTTGGTAGGAGGAGGGAAGTGGAATGGACTTAAGTATATTCAAACTCAGCAAAATATTTGCTAGCCCAGAACTAGCTAGAACCATGCTGAGGCAAAAATTCAAAGGTGCTAAGAAGCCACAGGGGGAATCTTACTATGGAATCTTGCAACTGATGAGCACTCATTAAATGACTGTTAAGAATAAAATCTGAGAGTTGGAAATTGCTCCCTTATTTCTTATGACAAAGGCACATACAGTTATTTACTCTTTCATAGTATTTGTCCTCCATTTGGTTGCCAAAGAAGGTTAGATTTATAGATATGGAATGTTTATTTTCCCCCCAAAATGACAGGTCCTGATACAGAGTGTGGGTGCTAGCTCACTATGTTGAATGATTAGATAACAAAATCTAATCATCTGATTGCTTAATCACCCAATATTTCTCCATTTTCTTCTGCATTCTCTTTCTCAGAGAAGAGGCAGTAAGAAAGGTTCAATAGATGTTGAGAAGATCACCTGCGTTGAAACAGTGGTTCCTGAAAAAAATCCTCCCCCTGAAAGACAGATTCCGGTAAGAAGAGACCAACATCAGAGAGAGGAAGTGGTGGATTTTAAGAAATTTGGAATAGTTAAATTCTCTGTAAATAGACTGCTGTCGCTGTGCAATGTGAGATGCAGTCAAGTTCCCTTATACAATTCTTCGTTCTACCACATACTGGTTATATCATCTCAGCCTCTTTCCTCCATATGCAGAACATCTCACTTATCCTGGAAAATTGGTTAGCACCAATTTTAAAATGATGCCATATCAAGTTTTCAAAGTGGTCAGAGATGATTGCTTTCACTCCCTCAGTTACCAGGATCAGAGTTAGAGGCTTGAGTAAGTCTGAATGCCAGAATCCTAGGGCTCTGAGTCACATGAGATTCTTTAATATCTCATTGTTTATTCTCCTCTTACTTTCCAGAGCCTCTCCAGGGCATAAAACCTACTGACTTTTCAGTTGATTTTTCAAAAAATATTATTTTTTTTGGATTTTCCTGAGTACAAGAGTAATGCATATTTATTACAGAAACTATATTATATAGATTTTTAAGGGCACAGAAAAGAAGATAAAAATGATGAATAATCTCATTTTTCAGCTAAAACAACTATTAACATCATGGTGTATATAGACTTATAGATGTTTTTCTTCACTAGCAACACACTTATATATATATATTATATATTTAAAACATAGAATCATACTACACATCTTGCTTTGTAACCTACTTTTTCAATTTAACAATATATGGGAAACTTTCCCCCAGGACAATAGATACTCTTTAATAACATGATTTTAATGACTGCATGGTATTCCCTATCATGGATGTATTGTAATTTGTTTAGCTCATCTCCTATTACTGCACATCTGTTTATTTCTAATTACTTGATGATATAAACCATGTTGAAAGAAACAACTTCGCAACTTTTCCTTATAATAAATTCCTAGAGGTACAATTTTGTTCTTCTCTTTATGAAATCTGGGCACTTGGGTTATTTTTATCTTTTATTGTATTTTATTTTCTAGAAGTAGAATTTGAATTTCATGCACTCCTATAAGCTATGTACAAGACTATTTCAATACATTCTTTCCAACACTGGATTTTTTTTTATATTT
>NW_012148730.1:733787-746744 GCF_000956105.1 Propithecus coquereli
AGGAAGTTCAGTATGGGGAAGGCTTATTAGACTTACACTAAACTTAAATTCTGTTCTAGTCTGGAATAGTTGAAATGTCACATAGGAGTCTGTTCGGTAGGTGCAGTGTAAGTCATAAAGGAGAGCAAGAGCTACAGATTCACTCTTCAATCTGGCTTGCTTACATCCTTAGAACTCTATAGGCCACATGTTGTGAATATAGCAGCCTCTGCAACAGTGAAAGCCAGAAAAGGAAGTGGAAAGTCTCAGGGGAGGGGGCTTTCTGTCATGGATTTATGAGCACCACAAGACTAACAAGCAAAGAGAAAAATGCAAAAGGATCTTGTTCACGTCCCTGACTATATCAAGGTTATAAAACCTGTGGAGGAGGGGTGTTGTAGACAGAGTTTTTACTACCATTGCCTTTCAACAAGATGACATTGTTTGGGTGCACTAGTGGACAATGCTGAAGAGCAGATAAATCAAAATTAATTTATATGTGACTTTAGAATCCATTATGTGATGTCTATTAACTCTGTGAGGGTTGGACCCACATCTTATATATTCGTGCGTCTCCACAACACCTTATGATGTCTTGTACATGGTAGATGTTCAAAAAGTACTGACTGATTTGATGATAATGCTTAATATATACCTTACTCTTTTTGAAGTATGTTTGTGGTTTCAAATTTGGTTCATTTTGGCTAATATTGGTAAAGGGCCACCACTGGATGGTGGGGGGAGGGAATTAGCCATGAATTAAAATTTTGTTCCATATTATTCAAGTGAATAATCATATGTACTAATCAAGACTTAAGTTATATTGATCATCACTTCAATTCTCTCCTATACAAACTTACAGTTTAATAATAAGACAATAAACTATCCTTTCTTGGATCAACAAAAATCCTATCTCCACCAAGGAGAAAGGAAAACATTATGAGCTAAGTTTACACACAAAGTAAAACACAAGTCAAGAGGACCTAAGAATATTAAAAAAGCTAAGAGCTTCTAAGTCCCACATTCCTGGATATGAATAGTTCAGGAATTCTTCAGGTCATTCACAGAGGCTGAGCACCACTGCTGACTGAAGACTCTGCCTTTCTTTTTTTTTTTATTTCAAAATATTACTGGGGTATAAACGTTTTTGGTTATGTGTGTCAATTTCGTTATGCTTGAGTCAGGGTTATAAGTGTGCCCATCACCCGGATAGTGTTCATTGTACCCATTAGGTAGATTTTCACCCATCCCCTCCTCCCCGCTTCCCCCTGCTTGATTTCCACTGAGTTTTACTTCCCTCTGTGCACATGTGTGTTCATTGGTTAGTTCCAATTTAATAGCCAATACATGTGGTGTTTGTTTTTCCATTCTTCAGATACTTCACTTAGGATAAGGGTCTCCAGTTCCATTCAAATTGTTGCAAAAGGTATTAATTCATCCTTCTTCATGGTGGAGTAGCATTCCATAGTATACGTATACCACATTTTGTTAATACACTCATGAATTGATGGACACTTGGGTTGATTCTATTAAAAAGTCCAAAAACAATAGATGCTGGCATGGATGCAGAGAGAAAGGAACGCTTCTATGCTGTTGGTGGGACTGCAAATTAGTACAACCTCTATGGAAAACAGTATGGAGATTCCTCAAAGAACTAAAAGTAGACCTACCATTGATACAGCAATCCCGCTACTGAGTATCTACCCAAAGGAAAAGAAGTCATTTTATCAAAAAGACACCTGCCTTTCTTTGTCTTCCACAATGAATAGACAAAGTTGTACTTTAAGATTAGTTGCTTCAAGATCTTTCTTCTTTTTTCTGAACCCTAACTGCTGACGTCTGTGTGTCCATTGCCTCAGGTTGTATATGATGAAGGGCCTCTCTATGTCTTCTCCCCAACTGAAGAACTGAGGAAGCGTTGGATTCACCAGCTCAAAAATGGTGAGAATTATTTGGAAAAGAAACTAGTTGCCAAAGAAAGAAGGAAAGGAAGGAAGAGAGGAGAGAAGAAAGAGAAGAGGGAGAGAGAATGAAGAGAGAGAAGAGAGGGAGGAAGGGAGAAAGAAGAAAGGGAAAGAGGAAAGAGAACGATAGAGAGAGAGGAAGAAAGAATGGATGGAAGGGGAGAAAAAGAAAAGAGAGAGGGGAAGAGGGAGAAGGAAGGAAGGAAGGAAGAAAAGAAGAGAGGGAGGGAAAGAAGAGAAAGAGAGAGGAAGAAAAAAGAAAGAAAGAAAAAGATTTCATTTTGCCTCAATATTAGTGATACAACTGAGTTTAATATTCTATCACATTAATAAAAGGTGTCATATTAGACTAAGGGTTTCAACCCGGTCTACCACTATCTCTCTAGTGCAATTTTGTAATGTGGGCACCTCCATTTCCCTATTTATAAAAGAAAGTCCCATTCTTTATACTGATTACAAGGGTGGTGTGTCATTCAATGGTTATGCAATATTTAGAGTCCAAAGTATGAAATACCTAGCTCCAAAAAATTAAATCGATGATGTGTGAGAGTGCTTGAAGTCAGTCAGAGAACCTGTTTTCAAGCTCTCTTTCACCACTTGCAAACTGGGTGACTTTTGACAAGTAGACCAACAAGCTTCTTTGAGGCTCAATTTCTTCTTCTCAAAGGCGAATAACGATGATGCCTGCCATACCTATCTGTCTAAGGATCAAATGAAGTAATAATGTATGTAAAAGCACGTGGAAAACTGTAAAGCACTGTACAAGAAAGCACTGTACATCTCCTTATCGTGGATATTTCCCAAGGAAATATTTTGTGTTCCTTGCTTTGTGAGGACCTAGACTTGAACATAGCTTCAGCACTTCGCATAGACCATACGGTGTGCTCAGATAAACTTGACTGTAAGTGTTTGCAGCACAGGATGCATGCACACATATTTGTGTGTATATATAGCCACATATCAAGTGACTGAGAGATTAATTGGTTGAGTTGACATCAGGAAAGGCTGCCTAGAGAAACAGGAAGGATGGCAGACTGATAATGGCATGGTTGGGTTATTGCACGACAGCCCTTTGTCTTAATAAACATTTAGATTCTGACACTCATTGGCTGGCTATACCACCCTTGTTCACTCCCTTGAATGCAAATATGATTGGTCAAAATTATATTACCAGGTCTTTCAAACTGAAAGGGGAGAGGAGGAAGGAAGAGAAGGGTCATCTATTTTTTTTTTTTTGAGACAGAGTCTCACTCTTTTGCCCGGGCTAGAGTGAGTGCCGTGGCGTCAGCCTAGCTCACAGCAATCTCACACTCCTGGGCTCAAGCGATCCTCCTGCCTCAGCCTCCCGAGGAGCTGGGACTACAGGCATGCGCCACCATGCCCGGCTAATTTTTTTCTATATATTTTTTTTAGTTGTCCAATTAATTTCTTTCTATTTTTAGTAGAGACGGGGTCTCGCTCTTGCTCAGGCTGGTTTCGAACTCCTGAGCTCAAACAATCTTCCCGCCTCTGCCTCCCAGAGTGCTATGATTACAGGCGTGAGCCACCGCGCCCGGCCTATTGGGGTACATATATTTTTGTTACATGGATACCTTTCTTAATGCTTAAGTCAGAGCTTTTAGTGTGCCCATCACCCAAATACTGTTCATTGTACCCAATAGGTAGGCTTTTACTCCCCCTACTCCCCCTCCTCCTTCTTGATTTCCAATGACCTTTACATCTCTTTGTGCCCTGTGTGTCCATTGATTAGCTCCCAATTATTAGAGAGTACATGTGGTCTTTGTTTTTCCATTCCTGAGATACTTCACTTAGGATAATGGTTCCATCCAAGTTGCTGGAAAAGACAATATTTCATTCCTTTTTATGGGTGAGTAGGACTCTATGGTATATATACACACACCACATTTTGCTAATCCACTTATGAACTGATGGACACTTAGTTTGAGTCTACATCTTTGCAACTGTGAATTGTGCTGCAATAAACATCCAGGTACAGGTGTCAGGGTCATCAATTGAATTCTTGCTTCTTGCCAGACACTGAGCTAGATACCTTATATTTATTATCTCATTTAATTCTCACAACCACCTTGGGCTAAAAACAATAATAATAATAACAACTAATACTTAATGTGTACTTACTGTGTACCAGGCTCTGTGCCAAGTGCTTCAAATGTATTATTCATTTGATCCACACAATAACCTTGTAAAGTATGTATTATTCCCCTATTTACAGATGAGGGAACTGAGGCTCAAAGAGGTTATGTAACTTGCTCATGGGCGCATAGCTAATGAGTGATGGAGCCTGGATTCTCACCACATTCCTAGGTCTGTATCACTCCAAAGCTCAAGCTCATTACATGGTTTTGTGCTGCTTGCTTTCCAAGCCTAGAAATTTCACATTTAGTTGGTTGCAAAATATTCTACAGTACAGCCATGCTGGGTATTACAAAAAGGTGATATCCTGCACCACACAGTTCAGCTCTTGGCATGTTTTAAGATAAGGGGACTGCTTTAGCCCAATGAGCAAACTCTTTGATAGTGCTTATTATGATCCAGCCTCTTCTCTAAACTCTTTACATGTATTAACTCATTTATTCTTCATATTAACCATATGAGGCAGTTGTTTTTCTCATCCCCATGTTATAGATACGAAAACTGAGGTACAGTGAGGTTAAGTGTTTTGCCCAAAGGCACTCAGTTAGTAAATGATAGGGTTGGACTTTGAATTCAGTCTCCAGACTCCATGCTATGAAACAATATGCTATTTCCAGTCAGAGAAATAATCACAGAGACTGAGATAGGTACCCCAGCGGATATATATATACACACACACATCTTTGGTTCTCTCCACAGTACCTCCAGCGCCTTGCACACAGAAAGGGAAAAAGAAATAGTTGTGTGAATTTTTTTTTTGTGGGAGTAAACAATCACCACCAACTTGGGCTCCACATTGATAAATGGCTAGGACGTAGTTTGGAAATAGGGGAAAGTGAGGCAGACTAGCTGAGGGAGAAACAAGGGAGAAAGAGTGTGGTATGTTCAAGTTAGTAGCTCCTTTACACTTTAAATACTAACTTCAAAACCATAGTTTAGTCCAACAAAGATTTGTTGACTATAGTGCCCACTATATTCAAGTATGAGTAATGACTGAGGATACAGATATTGAGCTTGTAAGCTTGGTTTATCAACTCAGATGTTAACATTACTATGTTGATTATGCACTGCTAGTTAAGTTCGTTAGCTAAGTAAAATTACAACAGACCAAAAATAAAGCCAAAACACACAAAGAGAAACACCATCACTGTAGCTGGGTCATTAGTGTGAGTAGGTAGTGTGGCTAGGCACAGTTTTGCCTCCTCTTCCCTTATGTTTCACTGAAAGAATTTTTTTCCAATTGCTCCACCTGCCTATATGTCTTGTCAAACCTGTGTGGGCTGACAACAGGGGCCAAAAACTAGGTGCCTTCCGACAAATACCATAAGTGCTGGGAGATTTAAGTGCAAGTCCTAACAATCTCAGGACAGTCCCAGGTGCTGGGAATGCCAATAGCAATCTACCTAGGAGCCACAAAATGCCACTCTAGTGATGTTATCTCGTTCTTGGGTAAAATGAACCAATTGGAAATCACTAACATGAAAACGGTACCTCATCAGAATACTGGATACCTTTGCAGGGGTATTGACCATGAAGGGGCATAAGGAAGTCTTCTGAGGTGCTGGATCTGAGTTGGGTGTTAAACCAACGTGGACAAATGTGGCTCTCAGTACACCTTAGATATGTGCACTTTATTATATGTAAGTTCTACTTCAATTTAAAAAGTAGGACCTCAGGTACCTCATATCTAGCTGCCGTATTTTCTCAACGGTGCTTGCCACACAAAGGTTGTATCCCTGAGAACTTAGCCACATACTCTCTCTTTCCATTTCCTTGAACATGGCAGTGGGCACCTCTGTGTTCCAGCACCACAGATATTTGCCTACGCTCATTCTTAAATCTTCATTTGGTCAAGTTGAATAGAGCCTATCCTAACTGCAACTTCAAAAATAAGCAAATGGCCTGACCTCACCAAAATGAATCAAAGAATGGCATCAGCAAACTCCAATGACCAGTAATGGGAGGAATGATTCATGCATGCCTGAAACAGAATTTTAGACATTATCCTGATAAATATGGATAGAAGAGATGATCCGGCCCATCAAACACTTGAAAAATATGTATCCATTAGTGCTTCCCAGACAGAGTGGCCATGTGTACTGGTGAAGCAAGTAGTCTCCCCTAGCCATCCCACGTGGACACCCTGCTTTTGCAATCCTCTCCTAATTAGCTAGAAATTCTAGGTCTGGCTTAGGCAAGAAAAGAAGGGGTGTCATCTTCAAGGGACCTCTTAAGAGGGAAGACATATTTGGGAATGTAGGGGGGTTCTTAATGAGTGTGCTTAGGGTGGGGAGGACAGGAAGTCTTATTTCCTCTCATTAACTTATGAGCATAGCTTAGTTTATCCAAGTGGCTAGCTGTCGATTAGGTATTCTTGGCATGTCTACTGGTGCCCAGCCCTGCATAAGGCACAGAGGACCAGAGGGTCTTCAAATCCCTGGGTGAAGGGGAGTGGCATGGGGGGAGGGTGTAGAGAGTGGAGGTAGTGGGAGAAATCGATCCTGGCAGGGAGGAGTGTCAGTGACATTGTTCAGAATTACCAGTGCCTGGTAATAACAAAAGGCAGACAGATTTTTTGGTGGTTTGATTGCTGTTTTGAAATTCTCTATAGGCAATGCAGCCCTTTATAGCCCACACTTTATCTGAACAACTCCTACAACTCTGTCCTTGATACAATGGTGAAAAGTAGTGCTGAAAAAGTCAGGGGTGAGGGTGGGCAGGGGAGAGTGTTAGAAGTCTTCAAATCCATGTGAACAAAAGCATCAAGATGGCACTTTTTAAAAAAAAAAATGGTACTTTTGTTCATTTGCCTGTAAAATGCACCTAGCTACCAGAAGCTTCTAGGCCTCCCCCAAAGCCTTAAGTGAGTGAAATGTGACTAGCACACTTATAAGGACTTGAGTTGTTTTCTACAGTACAAGATTTTGTTTTGTTTTTGTTTTTGTCTTTTTTAAAAAGTTATGCAGGATTCTTCTCAGCAGTAAATGCTGAAATATGTATGTCCTCAAATGTGCATGTTCTTTGACAGTAGCAAGCACTGGGGCAAAGACCCAGGCTGGTCTGTCGTTTCAATAGTCTTTGTTTCTCTCAGTTATCTGACACGATGATCCCTGGACGACTTTTCTAATTGACTTCATGTTAACGTTCTTGAGATGCCACAGCATTATATATTTTCTCTTTTTTAAATGAGAATTGATTAACCATAGCATGCCATAGCATTTTAAACAGCAATACCAATTTCTCCTCTCTGCAAACCACTCTATTCTTTGCAAAATACTTGGGCTTCTGGGAGCTCTTTTGAGCCTCACAACCCTGGAAGGGAAATGGAGCTACTGTGTTTATCTCTGGCAATGGGCTCAGCCCATCTCAGTGGCCCGAAGAAAATTGGAACAATGTTTATTCTAGAAGCAAAATTACCTTCATTTATCCTTGAGATCAGCCCTGCTGTCTATTTTGTGAACATAGGAAGCCCAATGTAGAAGTTCTCACTAACTCGAATATCCCTAAAAGATCACTCAGGGAACTTGGAAATCGGTATATTAAAAGCTGGAGAGTTTGGGCTGGCACATTGTTTCCCTTATCTGGAAAGCAGACACCACAATCAACACCTACCTCACCGGAAGATTGTAATGGCTGCTGGGAAAATGTAGATAACATATTTCCGTTCTTGGCCTCTGGAGCCATTAGATATTCTTTTTTTTTTTTTTGAGACAGAGTCTCACTCTGTTGCCCTGGCTAGAGTGCAGTGGCATCATCATAGCTCACTGCAACCTCAAACTCCTGGGCTCAAGTGATCCTCCCACCTCTTGGCCTCAGATATTCTTATCATGTTGATCAGGAGATACTCATCGAGGCAGACCACTGAAGAAAACTGCACAGGAACTGCCTGGGGCTGGCACACAGTCAGGCAGGCCAGTCATGTGAGCCAACTGGTCCTGTGGTCTGCTTTCCTTTGGGGTGGCTGAGGAGGGGGCAGTTATTTGAAGCTCACCACTAAGCTTAGTCAAAAAGGAAAACATGCAAATGGTGGATTCTCCCCCATGTCAGATGTGATCTCTCTCTTCTCTCCTGCTACAGTAATCCGGTACAACAGCGATCTGGTACAGAAATATCACCCTTGCTTCTGGATCGATGGGCAGTATCTCTGCTGCTCTCAGACAGCCAAAAATGCTATGGGCTGCCAAATTTTGGAGAACAGGAATGGAAGTAAGAGATCTGATCAATATAATTTCTCCTTCCTTTGGCTCGATTTCCGTTGCTTTCCCAAGAGTCTGTCAAACCCAGGGACATAGCATAAAGTTGTACACTTTGGCCACTTCACAAAAAGGCCTGGAAGAGGGGATTAGTGGGGGCTGATACCCAGGTGACAGCCTGCTCTCCAAGCTATGCTACCTGGCATGCTATATCCACCCAGATACTTTTTATAGCGAAGTCCCTGACCAATCCTGTCCCTGGGCTCTTTCCTGAAGTGCATTCTGGATCATCATTGGCTTCTTGTTTTGCAGGCTTAAAACCTGGGAGTTCTCACCGGAAGACGAAAAAGCCTCTTCCTCCCACACCTGAGGAGGACCAGGTATATAGGGAAATTGGGTGCTGCTATTGCTGAAACAGAAATTTACTGTCAAAGCCTGAAAACACGCCAGTCTTAGAATTCCCTTGGGACTTGGCAATGTTAATTAGTATTCTTGCTGAGACAGGAAATTTGTCCTTCTAATTGGCACTTCCTCTTCAACGGAAAGATAGAGGGATATTAGGTAGCTCTGGGCAACCATATAATCCAATCATCTGTTTAAAACAAAGCCTCATTTTTTAATAAAAAGTATTTTCAAACCTACAGTAAAGTTGAGAGAATTTAACACTGAACACCCATATACCCAACACCTAGCACTAAAACTACCTACCCCTAACATTTTAATTTTTTTTTTTACTTTTTATTTCAGCATATTGTGGGGGTACAGATGTTTAGGTTATGTATGTTGCCCTTGCCTCCCCACTCCCCCCCCAAGTCCGAGTTTCAAGTGTGCCCATCCCTTGGATGGTGCGCATTGCACTCTTTGTGTATGCAAATACCCGTCCCCTCCCCCCCCCGCCCGACATCCAATAGATGTTATTCTTTTTTTTTTTATTTCAGCACATTATGGGGGTACAGAAGTTTAGGTTATGTATGTTGCCTTGCCCCCCCCCAAGTCCGAGTTTCAAATATGTCCATCCTTTGGGTGGTGCGCATTGCACTCTTTGTGTATGCATATACCCAGATGTTATTCTTATATGTACACTTATGTGTTGATCAGTTAATACCAATTTGATGGTGAGTACATGTGGTGCTTGTAAAACTACCTACCCCTAACATTTTACTTTAAAACTTGATTTTTAAAATAAATAAATAAAAAAAAACTTGATTTTTTTTGTTCCTTCTTGAGGTCTAGAAAACCCTTTCTCATATACCGTAAGTAAGTAGAGCAGGTGTTATTATGCTCATTTTGCAAAGAAGGAAACCAAGGTTCAGAGCCACTCACTAGATTCGTGTACTAGTTTAGCGCCAAGCAGGTTTCCTGACCTTGGCTGTACATGGTTTTTGTCCAGTAAGCTTTAAAAATACTGATGTCTGGGTCCCACTCCCGGAGATTTTGATGTAATTGGTCTGTGGGAAACTGCGTGGGCATCAGAATTGTTAAATGCTTCCTCGATGGTCTTCGTGTGCACACTGGTGCTTAAAAGTGGTTGTCGAATGAATGCTGAATAAATCTTTTATTATGCCTGATTTGGGTTAGAATGGTGTTTCTAGTAAGCCAGAGAGTTGGGAGAGAAGAAGAGAGTGCTTGATATCTAGCCAAACCTCCTGCTTTTTCTCCCGACTACACAGATCTTGAAAAAGCCACTGCCCCCTGAGCCAGGGGCAGCATCAGTGTCCACAAGCGAGCTGAAAAGGGTTGTAGCCCTTTATGATTACATGCCAATGAATGCAAATGACCTACAGCTGCGGAAGGGTGATGAATATTTTATCCTGGAGGAAAGCAACTTACCATGGTGGCGAGCCCGAGATAAAAATGGGTAAGTCCACGCCAGCCCTTCCTCAACCTTGTGCCCGCCCACCCCACACACGCGCAAAATGCTGCAGCGTCACTCCCCGGCTCAGTATCCTGACCAGAGACGGTTCTTCCCACACCGAAGTGAATATGCTCTCCCGCCAAGTACTTCCCAGTGTGCAGCTCTACGCGCGACCTCTGCCACCTCCCTGAGCCTTTGTTGTCATGCACATATAGCGCATGCCACATGTGCAGAAGTTCCACACTTCGCTGACTTAACCATGCTTCAGAGACGTGGTCCTCTTTGAGGGAGGGGTGTGATATATATACTTCCATTTGAGGTTGGTTCTGAGCCCAGGGATGTGGGCTTGTGAATCTCTCTCCCCGAGGATGGGAAGGTGCTAGATGATCCGCCACATTGTCTCCCCTACAGGCAGGAAGGCTACATCCCTAGTAACTATGTAACTGAAGCAGAAGACTCCATAGAAATGTATGAGTGAGTATGCCCTATGTTCCCGGTGTGCAGTCTTCCAAGAGGAACAGCAACAACAACAACAAATATATATATACACTTTGTTATACTTCCAACATATTTTTCATTTCAAGGTACATATTAAAATTAGTGCCAAGTAGGTCAAATGACGCCACTACCCCAAGTTAGTGCCTATGTCTTACCTTCACCCCAACACCCTCTGCTCACGAGAGCTGGAGAGGTCACCATGCCCTCAAATCCAGAAGAATGACGCTCAAAGAAAAAGAGTTGACAACCTGATGGGAAACATTTGAAAGGATAAAAATGTCAAACTGCTACTGTTGTCCTTTTCTCCCTAGTCATGGAGTGGATTGTCCTTAAGTGCCCCAGACCCTGATCTCTTCCCTGCAACCCCCTGCTACCTCCCTCTGCCTGCTACTCTCCATTTCCGTGAATCTTCGGTGCCAACCTGGGTTTGGGAACGGGATACAGTGGGCTATGCACATGACAGACACTCAATAAATAGGGTTTGAGTGAAACGATTGAATCGCTGGCCTGGAGGAGCCCCTTATGACCTGGCCCAGGAGCCACTCAAGCGCTCTCCCTTCGCAGGTGGTATTCTAAGCACATGACTCGGAGTCAAGCTGAGCAACTGCTAAAGCAAGAGGTAAGTGTGGGACCACAGTCTGACAGCATTCTCCCTGCACGGTAAGTGAGGACCCTGAACTGAGGGCCTGCTCTGCCCACCACCTTTGGGCAAAGTGGTGTCAAAGCCGCTGTTATCTGGGGTCCCAATTACACTTTTTAATAGTAAAAGCAGTGAGGCTACAGCTCAAGTGTGGAACTTGGCAGTAAAATCAGGGGTGATTCTATTTTCTCTCAGGTTTGGGCAGGTGGGATGCAGGTGCGAGCGCCACTTCCTCCTCCAGGCAAATTCTTTTTTGTTGTTTCAGGGGAAAGAAGGAGGTTTCATTGTCAGAGACTCCAGCAAAGCTGGGAAATATACAGTGTCTGTGTTTGCTAAATCTACAGGGTGAGTGCTATTGTTCCAAGGCCCTGGGGACGAAGGACAGGGGTACCCTCCCAACAGCTCCTTAATGGCGTGCCCCTCTTCCTTCCTCTGTCCCATAAACTCAAAACTCATCTCTCTTCACTTCTTGGGTCCTGCTGACCCTTATTCCCGAGTTACTAAGTATCCACTTCTTCAGGGACCCTCAAGGGGTGATCCGCCATTATGTTGTGTGTTCCACACCTCAGAGCCAGTATTACCTGGCTGAGAAGCACCTTTTCAGCACCATCCCTGAGCTCATTAACTACCATCAGCACAACTCTGCAGGTGAGTACCAGGGGCAACTGAGAAGAAGGGTGTCACAAACACTAGGAGAAGAAATTCGGGACAAGGTGGAGAGGGGAAGAATATGCCTCACAGGGCAGCATGAATTAGCTGTGAATGTAAACCCCTGAGCCGCTGGGCAGAGGTCTAGTAAGGAGCTGGTCAAAGGCAGACCTACACCCAATAGGAAGTAACTTCTTACTTGATAATTGATGATCAGTGCTAAGAAAAGACTCCAGAAGAGGCTGGTGACTAATCAATCAGCAAATATTCATTGAGTTCCTACTGTGTACTCAGCAATTTCCTGAGTTCTAGAGGAGAACACGGGATTCTGAGCTGAGGTCCTTCCCTCAAAGAACATGCAGGTTAGACAACATCAGAAGACAGCTGCTAAGTAGTGTAAAAATTCGAAAAACTTGGAGATCGGTGAGGGCATGAATGTGTGGGAAAAGCTGCATTGAGAAGGTTGGATGTGAGCTAAACCTAGGCTGGGAGTTGGGAATATAGTTAGTTGGGGGGTGAATTTCAATTAGTATTTTCTCTTTTGCGTCCCTGAAAACTCGTGAGAGGAGAAACTTCCAGAAAAATGTGGATTTGTGGAGATCTTCTGGGATTTAAAATGTACTAGAAAGATATATGCTGGAAGTGTGAGGCTTTAGACAGCATAGGCGTCTCAACCCCTACGCTGCACCAACAGTGTGACCTCTCTGTCTGTTTCAGGACTCATATCCAGGCTCAAATATCCAGTGTCTCAACAAAACAAGAACGCGCCTTCCACTGCAGGCCTGGGCTATGGTAACTGCTTGTTTCTCTGGGGTAGGGTGGGCCGCTCAGTTGCAAGGACTACCTTTGCAGACCTTGTGTTGGTAAAGACAGCCAAGCAAAAGTTATTTAATAATTTTCTCCCTCTAGTGGCTCTTACTGGGACTGCAAATACATAGATTCATAAGGGATTTGTTGTTTTGGGTCTTTTGTCTTTTATTTTTATGTTTTCCCTTTTTTTTTTTTTTTTTGAGACAGAGTCTCACT
>NW_012148730.1:747280-753208 GCF_000956105.1 Propithecus coquereli
CTCACTCTTGCTCAGGCTGGTCTCGAACTCCTGACCTCAAGTGATCCTCCTGCCTCGGCCTCCTGGAGTGCTAGGATTACATCCAGGCATGAGCCACTGTGCCCCGCCTGTCTTTTATTTTTAATTGTGGTAAAAATTTTCAGCACCATCCTTGAGTTCATTAACTACCATCATTAATATAATCATAAAGGAATTTTTGGGATGTTGTTTAGTCTATCTTCTTTCCTTATGGCGAACTTGAACCTAAAATTCTGATTCCTCCAATAATCCCCTGTCCCTGAGATTGACTTGAGCAAAGATGGATTACTACTTCTGGGAAATTCCGTTTTACTACTTTTCCTATTTCTACCCCAGTAGGGACTCTTATCTATTGTAGGAATTATGTACACGTGACCCCAAAGAATCACACCAAGACTTTGTTCTTAGGATCATGGGAAATAGATCCAAAGGACCTGACCTTCTTGAAGGAGCTGGGGACTGGACAGTTTGGAGTAGTGAAGTATGGGAAATGGAGAGGCCAGTATGATGTGGCCATCAAGATGATCAAAGAAGGCTCCATGTCCGAAGATGAATTCATTGAAGAAGCTAAAGTCATGATGTGAGTTACAGCCCAAACTCAACTCTCAATCTATTTTCTGGAGTCTAGGAATTACCAGGACAACCCACTGTGGTTTAAAGGTGACTTACAGTGAGAAAGATTTGGGACCAGGGCCTGAGGTCAACCTTTGACTGGTGGGAGTCCTAACTGCTAAGGTAATCATTTTTCTTCCTTAGATATTGGTTGAGAATAGTGTTGATCATGGGTGTGTACCATCTGAATAGCATTTGGGGCTAGATGTAGAAAGTGAAACTTTCAAAAGAAAGACTGATTCTAATTTAGCCTTAGTGTTCTTTCAGCCCTAGACTTTTTTTCCTATTCAACTGATGAGCTCCAAATCCATGCTCACCTCCACATATTAAGCACTCTTGGGGTTAAGGGTGGGAAGGAAGAAAGTAAACTTGCTATGATGGTCCCTTATGTGATGCTCTACTCTTAGGCCACCCCCTCTCCTCCTCAGCCCCTTTATGACTAGTATGTAAAGCCAAAAGGGGAGAACTGGTTCCTTGCTGCCTCTCCTGTAGGAATCTTTCCCATGAGAAGCTGGTGCAGTTGTATGGCGTCTGCACCAAACAGCGCCCCATCTTCATCATCACTGAGTACATGGCCAATGGCTGCCTCCTGAACTACCTGAGGGAGATGCGCCACCGCTTTCAGACTCAGCAGCTGCTGGAGATGTGCAAGGATGTCTGTGAAGCCATGGAATACCTGGAGTCAAAGCAGTTCCTTCACCGAGACCTGGTGGGACCTCGGAAGGATTGGCAGGGGACCAAGGGCTGAGGGGGTAGAAGTAGCAGTGGAAGATATATCACACATGGTTGAGAAGGGTTGCTGGTGCTGTCATTTCAGTTTTGTGTAGAAAACACTAAAAGTTTGGTGTGTCTCAGCCCCAGTGGTGAGCCAGGCAAGTATCTCCAGCCTCAAGTCCATGAGGTCTGCCATGGTGGGAGCTAGAGCAGTCACTCATCTCCAGCTCCCTACTGCCAACAAGGAAGAGGTGGAGTCCTTCAGTGGCCATTCTGTACTCGGAGCAGAAGGGACTGTGCTTCCCAATGAGACTGCTCTTGGCATGGGGCTATCTGTCATTTGGTTACATCAGAGTCACAAACTGTGGCCTGTGGGTGCATTTGGCCCACATGTTTTTTTCAAATGTTATACATAGTAAACACTTAAAAAGAGACATTTCACATTTTTTTTAAAAAAAACTGGAATTTCCAGCTTCTTTTGAAAATCTAGATCATCTTGAAATACCAGGTCCATATTCTCACAGACCACCTCTTTCCTTTATTTATTTTTAGAGACAGGGTCTCACTCTATCACCCAGGCTGGAGTGCAGTGGCATGATCATAGCTCGCAGAAGCCTCAAATTCCTGAATTCAAACCATCCTCCCACCTCAGCCTTCTGAGCAACTAGGACTACAAGCACATGTCACCATGCCCAGCTAGTTTTTAAAAATATTATAAAAGTAGAGAAAGGGGGGTTGGGCACATTGGCTCATGCCTGTAATCCTAGCACTTTGGGAGGATGAGGATTGCTTGAGGCCAGGAGTTTGAGGCCAGCAAGAGGGAGACCCTGTCTATACAAAAATAGAAAAATTAGCTGGGCATGGTGGTGCATACCTGTAGTCCCACCTACTTGGGAGGCCGAGGCAGGAGGATCAATTAAGCCCAGGAGTTTGAAGTTGCAGTGAGCTCTGATGACACCACTGCACTCTAACCCGGGTGGCAGAGCGAGACCCTGTCTCAAAAAAAAAAAAAAAGTAGAGAAAGGGTCTCACTATGTTGCCCAGGCTGGTCTTAGACTCCTGGTCTCGAGCAATCCTCCCACCCTGGCTCCTTTCCTTTAGACCAGGCACGTGTCCTCCATTCCCTGCAATCTCCACTTACCCCACTTCACTCTTACTTTCCTGCCTAGCCCCTGGAGGCACCAGAGTTTGTGCCCCTGTTTCTTTCAGCCAGGCCAAGGCTGAAATTGCCCTAGTCTCACTGGCCGAAAAGCAAAAAACAAACTTGCTTCCTATTCTCTCTCAATTCTTTCAGCATTTCAGTGCAGGAAGGAGTGTTGTGGAATTGCCCATGTGAATGAAATTGTTCTGCGTGTCCCCAGTCTTTACTCAGGACTATATATCAGGTTGCTTTCCCCATGGGGTGGAAATGCATAAAAATTTCTCGGTGGCATCAAAAAACTTGAATTAGTTGGGAAGGTTTCTGTACTCAAAGGCGATGAGGCTTCCCTGGCTTCATTCTACTGGTGGGGAGAAGCTTTGTGCCTTTGACCCATGTGCCAGGGATGGAGTCTCACGCGTATCTGTTGCACCACAGGCGGCTCGAAACTGTTTGGTAAATGATCAAGGAGTTGTTAAAGTGTCTGACTTTGGCCTGTCCAGGTGAGTGTACCTTTTTCATCTTTCCCTTTAAAAATAAAAATAGCATAGTACAAACATGAGGAGGTGTTATAGTTTTTAATCTCCTCCTTGTCTTTTTTTCTCATTCTAGTGTTTTCTGCTATCTTTCTATTCCTTTTGCTTCCTCTGAATTGTTTAAGCCATTTCTTTCATACTTTTGTTTCATTGTTACATCTCTCTCCTCTCCTTTCTCCCTTTATTTCTGCCCCCTCTTTTTTTTGTAGCTATTTCCCCAGTACCTTATCTTGATCTGTTAATCCTGTTGACTCTGCTCCATCCCTCCTTCTTTCTTAATCAGTCTAATTCCCACTGGCAACCGCAGAGCAGAAGGAAGGGAAAAAGAGCAGAGAAAGGAAAGGGGGACCCAGAAGAGGAAGGGAACACCTGCTAGATCTTATTTCACTTCACCCTTCCTGTAACCATACTGTCCATCAGGAAAGCTCAGATATGAAAACAGGAAATTGGTTAAAAGTAACATTTGTAAAACATATTGGTTGACCAGCAGAGGCTTTAGAGAAAGGCTGTAAGCATGTATCTGTGCCACTCTTGTGATTGTGCCAAGAAAACTTAAATATCAGAGCTCTCCAAACCCTAATGCTAACAAGTGCTGAACGCCTTGCAGGTACGTCCTGGATGATGAATACACAAGCTCAGTAGGCTCCAAGTTTCCAGTCCGGTGGTCTCCGCCAGAAGTCCTTATGTATAGCAAGTTCAGCAGCAAGTCTGACATCTGGGCTTTTGGTAAGCGAATAAGATTATACAGATTACACAGCTCAAAGGAAGAGAAATGCAATGGGAAAATTCAAACTTTGCAACCTGCACAGAGAGATTGTTCTTTCATTCATTTAATTCTCGGGGAGGGCTTGCTATGTGTCAGGCACCACGGGGGTTTCTGAGGATAAAAACAGTAAACTGGACATGATCCCTGCCTTCATTCAGTTTTCAACAGCTTCTGAATACTGATTGTGTACCAGGAACTCTGCCAGACCCTATAACTACAGAGACAAATAAGATGCTGTCTCTCTTCTAGAGGAGTTAATAATCTAGTGCCACCCTGATCTCCAGTCCCCCGGCACACATTGTGGTCAGTACCATAGCAGAAGTTTGGGCAAAATGCAAAAAGCTCAGAGGGAAGAACCAGCTGATTCTAATCTTGGAGGTTGCTCTGGGAAGACGAGGACCCCTACTACCCCAAAAGACTGCAAACTGACTTAATACTTTTATTTTTGTCTTCTAGGGGTTTTGATGTGGGAAATTTACTCCCTGGGGAAGATGCCATATGAAAGATTTAATAACAGTGAGACCGCTGAGCACATTGCTCAAGGCCTGCGTCTCTATAGGCCTCATCTGGCTTCAGAGAGAGTATATACCATCATGTACAGCTGCTGGCATGAGGTATGAGTTTTATTGTGACCTCTTACTTGAACCTACTTTCCCATTTATCCGGCCAGTCCCCACTCTCCATGGCCGCATGCCAGTTGGGCACAGACTGACAGCTGCACACATTCTCTGACCCCGGCCTAAGCCCCAATCCTCTGATGGCCAGAGGCTCTCCCAGGCCCACCCCAATTCCCACCAGAGTATCATTAGTAGACCCCAATATTAACTCAGCTTCAGAAAGAGGGGTGTTGTGGGATCACATCACCCAGCATTAGCAGGTAGCCAAAGGCACTCAGACAAGTGTATGTGCATTACAAAAGAAAAGTCGTGAATGTTTGTTCATTCCTTCGACAGTCCTTGGCCCTTTCTTCTACTTCACTAGCTGCCAACCTTTTCTGGCTGAGGTCCTAAATGAGATTTTTTTTAAAAACCCAAAGGCTTGAGAAGGAACTAAAATAAGTAGTAGAGTTTTTTGTTTTGTTTTTGTTTTTTAATACGGTGCATGGTGGGGTCTGTGGGTTGGTGTGGTATCTTGGAAATAAAGAGTCTGTCCCACTATTACTAAAATCCTTTGCTGCTCTCACTTTGGGTTCTTCTCCAGGTGCCTTCTTCACTTTTCAGTAGATCCTTGGCAACCTTATTTTGGCAACCTAAATCTCTAGTAGGAAATAAATGCTCAGCTCTTCACAGTGCCCAACAAACACATATGTGAATATGGAGCCCTCCGGGTGAGGTGAAAAGTGGGTAACTGGATCAGAGCATGGCTCCTTTCCCTTGAACAAATGACAGAGGTCACCAAAAACTGTGTGGAGAAAGGGAGAACTCCTTGGAGTCATTTCCCTTCTCTCTCCTGTGTGATGCAGAATTAGGGGTGATTGGTTATATTCCCTTCCAACCAGGACAGCCTCACTCTGCTATCTAAAAAACTATTTCAGACAGGCATTTTCTCCACAGCCTGTTTAAAGTAGTGGTCGCAAAACTCGATGCATATCAGAATCCCCGAGCAACTCTTAAAAATACAGACGACTGGGCCTCTTCCCCAGAAATTCTGATTATGTATGTCTGAAGTGGAACTCAGAAATCTCTTTTTAAACTTCCCAGGAAATTCTGATACTCAGCTAGGTTTGAGAACCATTGATTGAAAGGACCAAGAAATTAATGATCTTTTGGTTCTGATAGAGGGACACTATTCTTGCATGAATGTTCCCTGAATCACTAAATCCCTCAGGGGCTTGTAGACCATGGCTGTCAAAAAGAGCCTTAGTCCAGAGGCCAGACAATGGTGACAGAAGGTCCCATGTACTCAGAATCCTTGCCCAGAGATGCAGATTGTAGTTCTGAAATGTTAATCCCATTGTTAACTTTGGTTTGGGGATGATAAAAACAGTGTTTGAAACCAAACTAAAAATTAGCAGTTTGTGGGATTTCTCTTCTGCCAACCACTTAACCTTGTTTGGCAGCCATATTTCACTTGAAGCTTCAAAATAAGAATGCATTGTGTACAATTAGGCAATGAACTTGCCTTTAGTTTTTTTTTTTTTTTTT
>NW_012148730.1:754548-763436 GCF_000956105.1 Propithecus coquereli
AAAAAAAAAAAAAGAAAGAAAGAAAGAAAAAGAACGAAAGAAAGCAAGCTGTTGTGTGATAATGGTTTGGCCTATTCCAACATTGAGAACTCAACAGGACCCTTGGCGATTAACCTGTCTCTCTTTTGTTAAATCCTGCCTCTGAAACAGAGATATTCACAGGCCAAAGCACAGGGCCTGTCACATGGCAAGCATGCAATATCCAAACGAATCTGAAAGCTGGGGACAAACTCTGCCAGAGCCTCATTTCCATAGGTCAGAAGAGGAGAAAACTCCGTCCAAAAACTAGAGCCAGGGACCCAGCATGGCTAACGAACAAGTCAAGCAGTCCGGGCCGTGCGCAGTCCTGGTAGCAGGGAAAGCGCGGGCCGATTTGGAAGCGGGTTGGGCTGGCCCGGAACAGGCCACGTGGTCGGAAGTAGCTTCTTCTTTTCCTTTATTCTTTTTTTTTTTTTTAATAACGTCTCGACAGCACCTCGGCGCTGCGCTGCAAGCCCTGAGACCTCCAGGCGCAGGCTGGGCGCGGGGCTGCGGGCTCCCGGGAGGGGCCCCGCGTGCCGGGGAGCGCAGGGTCGCCTGGGGCGCGGGATGTGGCGGCCTGGACCCGGGCGCCGGTGTCGCGCCCGCGCAGTGCGCTCGCAGGGCGGTCCCCAGGGCGGCGGGTTGTGGTTCCGGTTCCGTCGCGGAGACACGTGAAGGTCGGTGAGTTGGTGCGGAGTTCGTCTCGGCACGCGTGGTCGGGCGGGGATGGATACCTCTTCGTCTTCCTCCGCGGCGGGTTTGGGCGCTGTGGACCCGCAGTTGCAGCATTTCATCGAGGTGGAGACCCAGAAGCAACGCTTCCAGCAGCTGGTGCACCAGATGACCGAACTTTGTTGGGTGAGGATCCTGGGGCTGGGACCTGGACACTGTACTTACTTTCCCTCTGTCTTTGCCCCGCGGGACTCGGGACGACGTTGGGGATGTGGGGTGGGGGTGGACCCGGCAGCACCCCTTGGTTTTCTCAGGTTCCTCAGGCTGAGCCGGAGGGGAGAAGGGTGACTCTACTTCTCAGGGGACTGTCACTCGGGACCTCGACTTTGTTGGTGCACAGGACTGGGGATCTAAGAAGACTTACGCCTCTGTCCCACCCAGCACTTTCTGGCACCCGAGGTTAAAGCTGCCTAGTGCTGGTCACCAAGACTGATCAGAGCCCCCAGCGCTGGGATTTTATTTTTGGGAGCCCCAGTCCCAGAGAGTCAGTGAATCAGTGAATCTGCTATTTCTGGACTCCTCGGGATTTACCTTGATTCCCCAGTTCTATTTCTCCCCGGTGAGAAATGAATGGCTCTAGCCCATTAACTATAAAAGTAGCGTAATCTCTTCCAACATACATACTTATTGGTCTTCTTGTTGGATTGTTGTGTAATCACAAGCCGTTTCAAGTCTGAAGGTTGAGGAATTGAGTCTGCCCTGTGCAGGGACTTTGGCAAGAGGGTGGAAGGCATTTGCAGCTTGAGATCAAAGTGTTCTTGTTGCCAAGGACAGCATACTGCCCTCCCTTGACGTACAAAATTAACAGAATTCAGAGGTCCAGAAAAATTTTCCTTGGAATTGGAGGGCCTTAGGATTGTGTACACCACAGAGGATAATGAACCAAATTTCCTAACTTGAACTATATACAGTCATCGTTTTTCCATAGTCCTTTTCCCATAAATTTGTGGTATTGCTGGACTATGACACTTACCAAATGCTTATTTGACTCTGATCTGCCTTGGACCAGAATGCTTTGATTCTTTTTTAAAAATGTGTGATTCGTTACTTTGGGGCCAAGAGTGAGTGTGCCTAAGGACTCCGTTTGAGAATCTGTAAACTATGGGCCCTTTAGGAAAATTCATACAGTTTTCCATTTGTCGTGAGAGCATTCAAGAACCTCTGGCCTAAGTAACAGGTTACAGACTCTCAGATCGTAGATTTTTTTTTCCTTCTTTGATAGATTTTAGGGTGTTTTGCCATAATGATTTATCCTTTGACCCTTTTGTTCTGCAGTTAATCAAAAGGCATTTAATGCAAGCAGCATTCTGGAGTTACAACCAAATTGAGCAAAACATTACTTCATTTATATTTTGCCATTTTTCTTGCTCTGTAATAGCTCTACCATTTTCTGGCCCTATGACTTTGGGCAAAGTATCTCTGTGCCACAGTTTCCCTCTTTGTAAAATGAGGATTTATAATGGTATCTACTCCATAGGGTTGTGAGAATTTAAGGCTGGAGAAAATTGCTCCATACTTTGTAACTATTCTTAACATATCAGATACTATTTTTAGGTGAAGTTTTCCCTCTAAGCAATACAAAGTAACCCTCCACCCCTCTTTTTTTAATTTCTAAGTTTTCTTTTTAAAAAACACTTTAGAATATTACGGGGATACAAATGTTTTGGTTACATGGATTGCTTTTGTACTGCTTAAGCCAAAGTTATAAGTGCATCCATCACCCAGATAGTGTGCATTGTGCCTGTTAGGTATGTTCAAGTTCGCTTTGTGATTCTGTATCTTGTCCTGAGCAGGAGAAGTGCATGGACAAGCCTGGGCCAAAGTTGGACAGTCGGGCTGAGGCCTGTTTTGTGAACTGCGTTGAGCGCTTCATTGATACAAGCCAATTCATCTTGAATTGACTGGAACAGACCCAGAAATCCAAGCCAGTATTCTCAGAAAGCCTTTCTGACTGATCTCAGCATTACCTTTTTGGAAAAAGAAGGTAGTTCAAGAAATGAAGAGCTGTTGATGGGATGATTGAAGAAATGGCTATGGGGGAATTGGCTCCCATCTTTTGTCACTCTTGGGACATCATGTCATCTGAGAAAGAACAAAGACCAATTTGTGTGTGTGTGGGGCTTGAGGGTTATATGTGTATTTGGTTGTGTTTTTTAATGCTAATCTTGTGAAAATAATTGACAGATGAATGGAAAACTCTATTAGGTGTATGTTACTGTGTGTGGGACTATGCTTTTCTCAAAGGCCCATTAACTGCTTCCTGTAATTTTGATAGTGGAACTGCTTTCTATAATTTGATAGTGGGACCACATAGGTAAAATCTGTCATTTGTGTGGATTCATTTCAGATTTCTGGGGAGATCATTGTATCTTTAAGAAAGGATAGCAGTGGGGGAAGGATAATTTGGTATTTAACTGTGGGCCTCCTTATCTAGTGTTTGACTATCAATGTTGGGGAAAAAAGATCTATGGAGTGTTCATACCGTGCACTTCAGCTTTGTAGATTATTTCCCTCCCCTGTACTGTGATTTGCTGAAATATCTATATTAAATTATGGTCTCGAGGTATTTATAGGCAGTCTGAGAGTCTAGAGGCCTTTAGTTATAAAGGAATCTAGCCAGTGAACATAATTCTCATTACTAGACTGCCACAAGGAAGAAATTAACTTACCTTGTATATCAGGGTACAAAAACTTTAAAGATGTGCCTAAATGAGTTATAAAGATTTAGGCCAGTCAAAAACTAACAGCAGTTTCAGGTAGAGGTGCATGCCTAATGTCAAATCAGTGTAGATTCGATTTACTGCATTCTGTTGATCACTGAAATAAAAACTTCTACAAGATTCAATTTTGTGATTGAGAAAGCTTTCTATTTCGGTTTTTTGGAACCCGGAGAGGTTTAGTATGGGCTGATTCCAAAGCTGAAATGTAGTCAGTCTGGGTACCTGCTGTGTGCAAGGTACAGCACAGTATTCCAGGGGTCCCTATCTTTTTTTGCGAGAAAAGAGAACCTTGAGATGAGATGGGGAGGGAGGGAATTCTGTGCTGTCAAGTCCCTGAGTATAGTAGAAGAGATTGTATCGACTGGATTCCCCTCTTATTTCAAATCGTACTAGACTGGAGCATAGACCTAAAGTGGACCTACTTGTTGGGAGCCTCTAATGCAAATCCATGAAGGTTGGGGAAATACAGATTTCTAGAAGTCTCAAGTTCCTGTTTAGCTTTCCCCCGATATAGGCACTACAAGGAAATTGTTAAAAAATAACGATGAAAACACAGTTCAACAAACATTTAAGTGCTTACTCTGTGCTACTGTTTTTAATGACAGGATTCCAACAGTGCACAGAAATAAAGTCCCTGCTCTTGAAGAGCTTATGTTGCAGTGTGGGAAAACAGTCAATAAACATATAAATGTGTCAGTTTAATAAGTGCCATGGAGAAAAAGCAGGGTAAGGGTGTTAGGGAATGTTTGCCAGGCATTGTTATTTTATATAAGATGGTTAGAGGAGGCCTCCCTGGGAAGGTGGCGTTTTAGCAGAGACCTGAAAGAACTGAGTGACCAAGCCTTGTGGGTATCCGGGAAAAGAACGTGTCAAGCAGAGGCAACAGCAAGTTCAGTGGCCCCAAGGTAGGAACTGCATGCCCTGATGCCACGGAGAACAGTCAAGAGGGCAATATGGCTGGAGTAGGGTAATGAGAATGGTGAGAAATAAAGTTGGGGAAAAATGCATGATATGGATCAGGGCTGGGGGTGTGTGTTTGTGCGCTGATCACCTAGGGCCTTGTAGGCCGCTGTAAGGACTTTTGGCTTTTACTAAGCAAGATGGGAAGCCATTTTGAGGCTTCAGCAGACAAATGATACAACTTAAGTAAGTTTTAGGAGAGTCTGGTTGCTGTTTCGAGAACATGCACATGGTGAAGAAGAAGTAGTAGCAGCAGTACCAATAGTAGCAAGAATAATGGCATTTTGAAGTCCGAGAGAAATCATGCTTTTAGGGTAGGTATCTTGCATCTAAATGCCCCCGTTGACTTTCCCCCTATGATTCATGGAAAACCTCAAGTCATAGAGAAAGGTTCTTTGGTCTTTTCCTTATTCTTCATTCTTATTATTATAGTATTTATTATGTTGTTTTATTACTATATTCATGATTCTTATTCATTTAGTATTAAAGTGTTCTCATATGTGCACACAAACGTAAATGTCTTTGCTTTATGGTATTGCTTTGCTTACACAGCCAGTATACGTAATAAGAAAGAAAGTCTGTTAGTTTCATACAATATGCTTGAGCACCGAGTATGTGTTTAACACTATTAGGCACGAGACAGTGGAAAAGCAAAGGTATAACATTTGCTCTGTCCTCAAGGAAGTTAATAAGTACCAGAGCAAGAACTTGGGCTGTTATTTGTTTTGTCAGTCTCAGAAATGCATTTTCAGAACCTTGATAGAAAGGTGGTACTGTCTGCCCTGATGACATTCAAAGTCCTCATTGCAAATACTCAAGGTAGAAAATTCAAGCTTCAACTGTAAAACAAAAGGATTGGGTTAGCAGACTTTTCCTGAAATGAAATCTTACTTAGAAGCCTAATATATAAAACAGAAAAGCCAAGCTGCTCTGGTGGTGAGAGTGTCTGGAAGCCTGTCTTACCCCACTGTGCCCCCAGCAATGCCTAAGGCACTACCTTCAAGCCTCTAGGGTTTTACTGAACATACTGTGACAATTGGAACCAGTCTGTCCCTAAGGTTCCTACCCATGAGTCCATGAAATGATGTTAAGGATAACAGATACAAGGAAATCAAGCAAGAACTTCTTATTTACTTAAGATAACAAATCTCTGTAAGGAGTTTGAATTTTAAAAATGTACCAAGTCGATAAACCCCACGTAGAATATCCTTTACATGAAATAATGGAAAGCAATTGATGGTCTTTTTCTTTTTTTTTTCCTCTTTTTTCTTGAGACAGGGTCTGGCTATGTGACCCAGGCTGGAGTGCAGTGGCAACAAAAATAAGGCTGAAGGAGAATATGAAGAATTTTAAGAGAAGTGATATTGGGTAGACTTTGGAATAAAACCTCCCTAGGCCAAGATTTTTTATTAAGGTATTGCTAGGGGGGAAAAATTGGTTTTTAAAGGACCATTGGCCAGGCACAGTGGTTCATGCCTGTAATCCCAACGCTTTGGGAGGCCGAGGCAGGAAGATCGTTTGAGGCCAGGAGTTCGAGACCAGCCTGGGCAATATTTTGAGACCCTGTCTCTAAAAAAAAATTTTTTAAATTAGCCGGGTGTGGTGGCATGTGCCCACAGTCCCAGCTACTCGGGAGGCTGAGGCAGGAGGATCACTTGAGCCCAGGAGTTTAAGGTTGCAGTGAGCTATGATGATGCCACTGTACTCTAGCCTGGGCGACAGAGCAAGACTCTATCTTAAAAAAAAAGAATACACACCAGGAGGTTGGTTACTCTGGCCATAGCAAGGTCCTACCATGAAGACAAGGTGGAACTAACCACTACACACATAGCCAAAAAGATGAATCCTGTGATAAAAGAATTGAATTAATTTTAAAAATACTTATGTAAGAAATGCTAAAGCAATTCAGCAATTAAACCATTACATTCTTTAACACCTTAACAAATGAGCAGCATTTGAATAAATAACCATTTAATGTATGAACTAATAAAAATTGTTGTATGTCTAAAGTTGTGTCTTGCAAAAATCACTCTCAAAAAGGCAAAATTTACACAATATAATTATGGCAGTTTCTGCTACACAGAAATACATAGAAGGGGAATTAGGATATGGCAAATCAGGATTCAGATGTACCGATCAGATGTACTGATCAGGAACTCCAGATGAACAAAAGGGCCAACGGAAATTTGGCAGGTATCTGCAATATAATGACAATAATAGCTATGCTTTATTGAGGGTATGCACACCGTGTGGTACGTAAAACCACATGTTGTACTACATATTTTACATGGGTCTTTTTAAAATTACAGCAACTCTGTGAGAGAAACTTACTAGCATACCATTTTACAGATGGAGAAGCTGAGGCTCAGAGAAATTAATTAACTTATTCAAGGTTATACAGCTAATAAGTTGTAGGGCTGGGATTTGAACCCAGGTGGTTTGACTCCAGAGCTCATGGTCTGAACCATACCAAACTGCTTTCTGATGTACTTAAGGAGAGGAAATAATGTTTCTCTAAAAGGTTGAGCCAAAATGACTGAAACATATTCTAGAGATAGCATGGTATAGTGGACAGAGCACAAGTTTTAGAGCGAGGCAGAACTGGGTTCAAATCCTGACTCTGCCCACACGACACCTATGTGACCTTAGGGAAGTCAGTGAACCTCTTTGATTCTCAGTTTCTTTATCTATAAAACTGAGATGGTAATACCTACCTTACAGAGTTGTAAAATGAGGTAACAAGTAAAGCACTTGGCATGCTGCAGATGTTTTAATGTTAACTATTTTATTATTATTATTATCATTATTATTCAGAACTGAGCATCTTTGATAATCCTGACAGAGTGATTGAGAGAACAAGAAAAAACCAAGAAGTTACTTCACCAAGCTGATTAATTAAGGAAATGGCAGAGGCAAGGGAAAATAAAATATTAAGAATTTTGAATTTTATCCTGCAGTCAATGGAAAGTTGTTGGAGGATTTTAAACAGCCGAATAATATAATGATATTTGCACTTTTTTCAATGACAAAAATATTTCATGCGTGTTTTAAAACTTTCAGACAATATAGAATTGCTTAAAATAAATGAAAGTCCTCCCTTTACTCTCGTATCTGCAATTAGAGAGATCACTTTGGCAGCTATATGGAGGTTGGAGTAAGGGGGAGAGAACAGTAATAAGGATATGTCACCAGTTCAGCAAAGAGACTGGATGATTGAATTACGATAGTGGAAATGGGGATGGAGGGGGACATATATGGGGGAGCTGTGGGAGAAATCTGGAGTAAGGTGGAAAGGAGGAGAAACATGATAAAGGAAAGGAGGGAGAGTAGAGAATAATGTGCAATAAAAGGTTGCCTTGGGGTTCAAAGGGCAGCAAAAGTGACTAGAAAGAGAGGAAGATCACAGAGCTGATCACGCTGAAGGGGCTACAGAGAGGAAATTACACAGATGGCTATCCCCAGAGCTCAGTGTCTGGGTAACCCTTGGAATCATTTATTTCCCCCCCTCCAATTTAAGGAAGATAAGCATACCCCTGAAGTCAGAAATACTTAAAAGATTACTCGCAAATGCAATGTTCTATAAATTTTTCACAGGAAAATTTAGACACGAGCCAAGAGAATAAAAAGGTAAATATCATTTGAGTTTTAACACCGTACTTTGATAAGGAAAGGAGGAAGGAGTACAAAGACAAGAAAAAGAAGGAAACAGTGAGGAGTCAGAGACTCAGTGGTATTTGTTAAACTGGACTTTAGCCCTCTAGTTATTTCCCTAAGGCTTAAACCATTTGCTACATAATGTGATGGGCCTAATGTACTAAACCAGTGTTGTTCAAATTAAAAATGTAATGTGGTCATGATATTGCTAGATGTACCTTGTCACTACAGAGTAAGCATGACCACTACCTAGTTTTTTCTGAACAGCTGTTCTTCCTTATCCTTGTGTGGCAAGATACACCATCAGGTATTAAGAGCCAATCTCCATTTTTCACGCACTTTTTCCTTCCCCCAGGTAGGTCCCAGGGATGCTTTTAGTTCCTTCCTTAAAGCTGCCAACACTTGGGGATTCTTTTCCCATCATATTAACTATTATCCCTGATTCTCTCCCACTCAAGACAAGCCCAGTGGCCCTTAGCATTTTAAAGGTTTTGCTTGGAATCACTATGGGGAAACAGACTTGGGACAACACAAATAATAAATATGGGGAAATTGCAAAGCTTATGGAATTTTACAGATTTCTAACAGTCAACTCTGATTCACAGGTCATTCCTTACTGATATGGTGATTACCAAGATCCCCCTTAGTCTTCATTCTTCCACTATCAGTGGAGTTTCAGCAAGCTTTCCCACTTGACACAAAACTCAGAAGCCATAAAGTAAAAGGTTGTTAATTTTGTCTATATAAAACATCCTGAACAAACACTTCCATAAGCCAAGTTAAAAGAAAAACAGCAAACAG
>NW_012148730.1:763641-765095 GCF_000956105.1 Propithecus coquereli
GGCATGGTGGCACATGCCTGTAGTCCCAGCTACTAGGGAGGCTGAGGCAGAAGGATCGCTTGAGCCCAGGAGTTTGAGGTTGCTGTGAGCTAGGCAGACGCCACGGCACTCACTCTAGCCCGGGCAACAAAGCGAGACTCTGTCTCAAAAAAAAAAAACAAAAACAAACAAACAAAAAAAAAAACTTTTTCACAAAGGACTAAATATCCTTATTATATAAAGGGCTCCTATGAATCAATAATAAAAAATCAATAATGTAACAGAAATATGGGCAAAGAATATTAGAGTTCTCCAGGAAAACAGAACCAATAGGACACACATGGGTATATAAAAGGCAATTGACTATAGGAATTGGCTCACCTGATTATGAAGGCCGAGAAGTCCTATGATCTGACATCTGCAAGCTAGAGAAACATGGGAGTCACTGGTGTAAGTCCGAGAGTCCGAAGGCCAGAGAACCCGGAGCTCTGATATCCAAAGGCAGGAAAAGATATATGTCCCAGCTCCAGAAGAGAGAGAATTTGTACCTTTTTGTTCTATCTCAGCTCTTGATTGGATGATGCCATTCCATGTTGGTACGGGTGGATCTTCTCTATTCAGTCTGATTCAAATGCTAATCTCTTCTGGAAACACCCTCACAGACACAATCAGAAATAATGTTTCGCCAGCTATCTGGATATCCCTGAACCCAGTCAAGCTGACACATAAAATTAACTGTCACAGATGTAAAGAGATGGTTCAAAGAAATGGAAATATGAATGGTTCTTGACTATGTGAAAAGATGTCTATATTTAAGATAAATAAAAAACCTACACTGAGATATTTCTCAGCTTTTAGACTGGCAAAGCAAAAGTCTGATAATGTACTGTTACACGTGAGTGTAAAGAAACAGGTACTCTCTTATCTTACAGGTGGGAATATAAGTTGGTGCCACCTTCATGGACAGCAGTTTAGCAATATCTGCCAAATTATAAATGTACAAATTTTCCAGTCCAGAAATCTGACTTCTAGGAATTCATCCTACAAAGATACTCACATATATGTAAAATGGCATATAAACAACATTTGTAATAAAAAAAGAACTGGAAACAACCCAAGTATTTCTCAATACAATATTTGTTAAATAATATTCCTACAGTGAGATACTTATTACTCAGCAATAAAAAGGACTAAGGAACCTCTTTATGTATTGATAGGGAATGAGCTCCAATACGTATTGTTAAATTAAAAAACCAAGATTCAAGACACAGTATGCGATTTGTGTAAAAAAGGAGAATTAAAATATATGTACACACATTTGATGAATAAGCATAAATTATCTCTTGAAGGATATTGTTAACATTGGTTGCCTCTTGGGAAAAGAACTGGGTGGTTGGGAGGTAGGTGGGAGGAGGTGGGTGGGAGGGAGACTTTTACTATATATCTTTTTCTATGCCTTTTGAATTTTGAATCAC
>NW_012148730.1:765420-765740 GCF_000956105.1 Propithecus coquereli
GAAAGAAATCTGGTGTTCTGCCAAATGTACTGAGATTCATACATATATAAAGAGGTAGCAGACCTCAGGTGACTACTAGGTTGTAGGGTGAGAGTTTTGTTTTCTTTTTTAGGCAAGCAAAAAGCTTTAAAGATGAAATAGGGCATGAAAAAATTCATTTACATTCTCCTAAGAAAGAAAGGGAGATGGCCTTCTAAATAAAAATTCTTTAAGAATTTATCTAAGATTGGCATTTAAACCAACGCTGCCTGCCATCCTAAAATTATTTTCCTTTTAAAATAATCTCTGTCCCAACCTGAGAAAAAATAGAAAAATTAGCC
>NW_012148730.1:767625-769690 GCF_000956105.1 Propithecus coquereli
GCATGCCTGTAGTCCCAGCTACTCGGGAGGCTGAGGCAGCAGGATCGCTTGAGCCCAGGAGTTTGAGGTTTCTGTGAGCTAGGCTGACGCCACGGCACTCTAGCCCGGACAAAAGAGTGAGACTGTGTCTCAAAAAAAAAAAAAAAATGTGAATCCTCAGATTAAGGAATTATGAATCCTGAGCAGGATAAATACAACTAAATTCACATTTAGAGCATTTTGTCAAATCTTCAGAACAATGAAACAAATGATCATGACGGTAATACTTAGCATTTTCTATGTGCCAGGATTATTCTTTTGTGCTTTTTGTTTTACCCAAAAGATAATCATTTTAGTATATTGGTATATTTTCTTCCAGTCTTTTATCACTGCATGCTTATGCACAATACAAAAATTTCAAAGCAAAATCAGAATACCATGTATATAATTTTGTATTCTTTCTTTTACTCAACATTTTACTATAAGCATTTTCCCATGTTATTAATCAGTAGCAGAGGCATCAGTAACAGCATAAATAACAGCTAACATTTTAGTGTTGTGGTTATGAGCATGGTTTTCTTTTTGAGACAGAGTCTCACTCTGTCTCCTGGGTAGAGTGCAGTGGCGTCATCATAGCTCACTGCGACCTCCAACTCCTGGGCTCAAGCGATCCTCCCATCTCAGCCTCCCAGGAAGCCGGGACTATAGGCGGGTGCCACGATGCCCGGCTAATTTTTCTATTTTAGGTAACTAAATATGGCATGTCCAATTTTGAATCAAAAGTGTAATTTATTACATCTCAAACAAGAAGCAGTACAATTAATGAAAGCATGCGCCTAAACTATCGAAAGAGTTTTGCCATCTTAACAGTAGCTTGTTTATGTCAGCAGTGAGGAAGCCTGGAGAACAAGTGGTGATGAAATCATGAAACGCGTTTTCCACAGCTTGTTGAGAATTGAATATTTTTTCTTGCAAGAAGTGGTCCAAAGCCTGGAAGAAGTGGTAGTCAGTTAGTGCAAGGTCTGGTGAATACAGTGGGTGACACAGAGTTTCCAAGTCCAGCTTTTGTAGTTTAAGCAGCGTTGTTTGAGCAACATGTGGTCCAGCGTTGTCTTGCAAGAGGTTTGGCCTGTCTCTATTGACCATCTCGGCTGCTTAATCACAAGCATCCTCATCATTTCGTCCAATTGGTTGCAGTAGACATCCGCTGTAATGGATTGACCCGGTGTCATGAAGCTGTAGTGGATAGTATCAGCACTGGACCACCAACCACACACCATTAGTTTTTTTTTTGATGAATATTCCATTTTGGACTGTGTTTCCGCACTTCATCTTTATTCAACCATTTTGCCGAACACTTGTGATTGTCAAAAATAATCCATTTTCATCACACATAACAATATGGTATAGAAATGGTTCACCTTTATGTCATGACACAAAAAAAAGGCAAGCTTTGAGATGATTTCTCTTCTGACACTCGTTTAATTTGTGCAGTACTCATCTATCCAAATTCTTTACCTTGCCCGTTTGTTGGAATGTTTACCTTGTCCAATGTTGTTGGAATAGTAACGTCAAACCTTGCTGCTAATTCATGCATCAGTCGAGATGGATTCGCTTCCACTACAGCTTTCAGCTCATCATTATCCACCTTGGTCTCAGGTCGCCCATGTGGCTCATTTTCAAGATTAAAATCACCAGAAGGGAACCTCTCAAACCATCCACATACTGTGTGTTCATTAGCCACATCCTTCCCAAACACTTCATTGATATTTTGAGCTGTCCGTGCTGCATTGTTTCCACAACGGAACTCATATTTGAAAATAAAATGAATTTTTGACTTATCCATGGTTTCACAAAAATTGTTCTAAAAAATTCGAAAGATAATCACAAGCCAAAGCGTCCATTTAAAAACCAAGGATGGGCTGGGCACGGTGGCTCACACCTGTAATCCTAGGACTCCGGGAGGCCGAGGCAGGCAGATTGAGCTCAGGAGTTCGAGACCAGTCTGAGCAAGAGCGAGACCCCGTCTCTACTAAAAATAGAAAGAAATTAATTGGACACCTAAAACTATATAGAAAAAATTAGC
>NW_012148730.1:772482-775467 GCF_000956105.1 Propithecus coquereli
TCTGTTGCCCTGAGTAGAGTGCCGTGGCATCAGCCTAGCTCACAGCAACCTCAAACTCCTGGACTCAAGTGATCCTCCTGCCTCAGCCTCCTGAGTAGCTGGGACTACAGCCTTGCACCACCACAACCGGCTAATTTTTCTATTTTTATTAGAGACGGGGTCTCGCTCTTGCTCAGGCTGGTCTCGAACTCCTGAGCTCAAACAATCCTCCTGCCTTGGCCTCCTAGAGTGCTAGGATTACAGGCGTGAGCTACTGAGCCCAGCCCCCCGTTATATTTTCTAAATAGCTAAAACAAGTATTTTCACATATATCTATACAATTTCACCTAAATGTGTAAATGAGAATATATACATCCTTTTTTTAAAAAAAATTAACCAGTCTTTTTTTGTTTTGTTTTGTTTTTTCTGCTTGGCTACCCCAAGTCCTCTCCACTTCTACCCCTGCCACACATATTGCCAACCTAATATGTATCCTTTAATTTTTCTTATACTTATATACTCCTAAACATATAGACAGATTATGTTTTTGGATCACTGGTTGTCTTTTAAAATGGTAGTATCTTATATGCATCTTTAAAATTGTCAGTAGATCCTGCCAGATTGCTTACCATGGCTGTAATACCAAGTATTTCTATCATCAATATGTAGGAATACCCTTTTCCCATATACCCACCAGTAATAAAGTTTTGCCAATTTTTTTTAAAGTTTAGGTAGGCATTTATTTTCTTTTAGCACATTAAAGAATGTCATTTTATTGTTTTCTGGCTTCTAATATTTCTTATTTTTTTTTCAGATAGAGTCTCACTCTAACACCCTAGGTAGAGTGCAATAGGGTCATTGTAGCTCACAGCAACCTCAAACTCCTGGGTTCAAGCGATCCTCTTGCCCCAGCCTCCCAAGTAGCCGGGACTATAGGCATATGCCATGACTCCTGGCAAATTTTTCTATTTTTAGTAGAAATGGGTCTCGAACTCCTGAACTCAAGCAATCCTCCCGCCTCGGCCTCCCAGAGTGCTAGGATTACAGGCGTGAGCCACTGTGCCTGATCAATTTTTGCTAATCTTAAATCACCTAAATGTCCAGCATAGGAGATTTGCTGGATAAAACATGGTACATTGGAACAATGGAATACCACGCAGCTGTAAAAACAAAAGAGAAAGATTTCTATACTGCTATATAATAATCTCCAGGATATACTGTGAAGTGAAAAAACCAAAGCACACAATGGTACATAAGGTATGCTACCTTTTATGAAGGAAAGGAAGGAAATAAGAACATATATAGCTATTTATGTTTTCAAAAATAAACAATGTGAGTATAAACTAAGAGCTAATAAAAATGGGTACCTCTAAGAAGGAGGAGGGAACAAGCTCTTAAAGGTCAGTAATGAAAGCTAGAGTTGTCTGAATGTACCTTTTATAGTTTTGACATTGGAATCACATAATTTTCTTCATAATTATAACAAAAATTAAACTAAAAATCCCTAAAAATTGAAAATAAAATAAATACAACAAATTAAATATATATCAATTGTTGGTAGAATGACACAAAGAAGAATTATTCCAGGTTACTTTAAAGCATGGTAATTTAAGTAAACTGGTGGGATATACACCAAAGATAATATAAATCACAAGGAAATCTCAAATCATACTCAATAATCATACTTGTTAGTAATAATATTGAAATTGTTACTTTAAAACTATTGGATACATACTGTAGGATAAAGCAAATAATTATGTTAATGTCATTAGCCACCAAGATTTTCAGCATAAGAGAAAAGAGATACATATATAAAATCAAAGAAGTTGAGTAAAAATTCTATAATCTTAATTTTGAATTAGAAGTGACAGTATGAACCGATTTATTTTTCTCTTTCTAAAAATTACACTTTTGGTGTTTATATAGTTAAATAGGTGTATCTCTTCTTTTATATAACTCTGGGTATCCAGTCTTTGTTAGATTTCTTCTGCCCTTGCACGGTATCCATGGCCTACCAGACTTTCCATTTTTACCATTTTACTTCTATATTAAGAATTAAGACCCAGTGCAGTGGCTCACGCCTGTAATCCCAGTGCTTTGGGAGGCTGAGGCAGAAGGATCTCTTGAGGCCAGGAGCTCCAGATAAGCCTGGGCAACATAGCAAGACTCCATCTGTCCAAAAATATTAGAAAATTAGCTGGGCGTGCTGGCAAGTTCCTGTAGTCCCAGCTACTCAGGAGGCCAAGGTGGGAAAATCACTTGAGCCTAGGAGTTCAAGGTTACAGTGAGCTATGATCGCCCCACTGCACTCCAGCCCAGGCGACAGAGTTAGACCCTGCCTCTACAAATAAATAAATAAAGGAAAAGAATTAAGCCATCTGTAAATTTAGTTTTCTAAATTGTGTAAGAGAGGAATGCACTTTTATTTCTTCTGAATGGATAGCCAATTGTGCCAGTATCAATTATTAAATAATCTATCCTTTTTCTGATGAACTGAACTACTGCTTTTGTCACACATTAACTTTTCACATATTCTAGGATCTCATTCTAGTGTATGTGCTGCCAAAGCGAGCACTAGGATCTCATTCTAGATTTGCTATTCTATTCCATGGATCTATTTGTCTAATCTTATATTAATAATATGTTGATTTGATCACACTGGTTTAATTGCTTTTCCTAATACCTAGCAAGGCAAATCCTGCTTCAGTGTTCTTATTTCTCAGGCTTTTGTTGGCTACTCATTTTATCCAATTCCAAAAAAAAAAGAAAGAAAAACCACAAACCAAAAAAAACCCTGCCGGGATTCTAATTGGAATTGCATTACACTTATATTAAATATATTAATTTTGGGAGGATTAAAATTTTTTGGCATTAAGTCTCCCCATTCAATAACACTGCTTGTGCCTTTTCATGAGTTCAAAAATAGTTTTATATTTATAATGAGATTTTATAGTTTTCTTTATAAAATACTGTGCCTTTCTGGTTAAATTTACTCCAAATTATTTT
>NW_012148730.1:775517-776163 GCF_000956105.1 Propithecus coquereli
ATAATTCAACTATCCATCTGGAATTTATTTTGGTATATAGTATGAAGTTGGGGTCTAATTTTCTTTTTTTAAAATAGTTACCATTTCTCTGAGCACTATCTCTTATGAAATCCTTCCTTTTCCTGCTGATTTGTAATTCTCCATGACGTATTAAGGTTTGTTTCTGGGCTGTCTATTCTTTTCCACTGTTAGGACAACCAGCAGCCGCCCCAGCTTGCTGAGGACTGTCTGAGTTCTAGCACTGAAAAGCTAAGTATTCCAGGAAAGCCCCCAGTCTTGGGAAAACCATGATGGTTGGTCACCTTATCCACTCCCTATCTGTGTGTCATTGCCATACTGTCTTATTTATTGTAGCTTTATAATACGGGTTCATACCTAGTAGAGCAAGTACCCCTCACTGTTCTCTCCAAAAATTGACTGTTTCTTCTTCCAGATAAAATTCAGAATAGTTTAGCAAATCGCAAAGTGAAAATTCCATTGGGATTGCATTACAATTGCAAATAATTTAAGAATAAACCTTTTTGAATTTCAGTCTTGCCTTCATGCGATATGAAATGCCTATTTCAAGTCCTATGTCTCTCATTAAAGCTTCAAAGTTATTTTCATATAGGCCTTTACATATATTTTATTCCTAGATAATCTAAAA
>NW_012148730.1:778687-779817 GCF_000956105.1 Propithecus coquereli
CATGTATGGCTATAATACAAAACATTATTTGTTGTTCTTTATTTATCATGAATCCAAATTCTCTTATTAAAGATTTTTTTTTTACTAAAGTCCTTTGGATTTTCTTTTTTTTAAATTGATACATAATAGTTATACATATTTACAGAATACATGTGATATTTTGATACATGCATACAATGTGTAATGATCAAATCGAGGTCATTGGGATATCCATCACCTTGAACATTTATTATTTCATTGTGCTGGGGACATTCCAAAACTTCTTTTTTAGCTATTTTGAAATATATAATACAATAGATTATTGTTAACTATATTTGCCCTACTATGCTATCAAATAGTAGAATTTATTCCTTCTATGTACCTGTATTTTTGTGTCTCTTAACTCACTTCTCTTTGTCCCTCCTCCCTCTTTCCCCTCCCAGCCTCTGGTAATCACCATTCTACTCTCTACCTCCATGAGATCCGCTTTTTTAGCTCCCACATATGAGTGAAAACATGCAATATTTGTCTTTCTCTGCCTGGTTTATTTCACTTAACATAATGTCCTCCAGTTCCAGCCAAGTTGCTGAAAATGACGGGATTTCATTCTTTTTTATGGCTGAATAATATTCCATTGCGTATATGCATCATATTTTCTTTATCCATGCATCTGTTGATGGGCACTTAGGTTGATTCCATATTTTGGCTATGATGGATAGTGCTGCAATATACATGGGAGTACAGATATCTCTTCAATATACTGATTTCCTTTCTTTTGGATGCATACCCAGTAGTGGGATTGCTGGGTCATATGGTAGTTCTGTTTTTAGTTTTCTTTCTTTTATAGCTGATGTGTCACTTGCCAGTGAAGTATTTTCTTTTTTGAAATGGGGCATCACTATATCGCCCAGGCTGGTCTCAAATTCCTGGGCTCAAGTGATCCTCCTGCCTCAGTCTCCCAAGTAGCTGGGACTACAGGCACATGCCACAATGCCCAGCTTATTTTTAGTTTTTTGAGGAACCTCCACACTGTTTTTCATAGGGGCTGTAGTAATTTACATTTCCACAAACAGTGTACAAGGATTCCCTTTTATCTGCATCCTTGACGGCATCTGCTATTTTCTGTCTTTTTTTTTTTTTTTTTTTTTTTT
>NW_012148730.1:780462-790035 GCF_000956105.1 Propithecus coquereli
ACCCGGCCTATTTTCTGTCTTTTTGATAATAGCCATTCTAACTGGGATGAAATGATATCTCATTGCAGTTTTGATTTGCATTTCCCTGATGATTAGACATGTTGAGCATTTTTTCATATACCTTTTGGCCATTTCTATGTCTTCTTTTGAGAAATGTCTATTCAGGTCTTTTGCCCATTTTGAATAGGATTTTTGTTTGTTTGTTTGTTTGTTTTTGCCATTGAGTTTCTCATATATTCTGGTTGTTAATCCCTTGTCAGATGGATAGTTTGCAAATACTTTCTTCCATTCCGAGTTGCCTCTTCACTTTGTTGACTATTTCCTTTGCAGCGCAGAAACTTTTTAGCTTGATGTAATCCCATTTGTCTATCTTTGCTTTTGTTACCTGTGCTTTCGGGGTCTTACCTAAAATATCTTTGCCCAGACCAATATCCTGTAGTGTTTCCCCAATGTTTTCTTTTAGTAGTTTCACAGTTTCAGGTCTTACATTTAAGTCTTTAATCCATTTTGAGTTGATTTTTGTATATGGTGAAAGATGGGTATAATTAACCCTTTGAAATCTAAGTTTACTAATATAGAAAACCCCAATAAACAGGATCATATCATACCAAACTCACAGGGCAATTTTGAGTTTAAATGAGATATTGCATGCAAAGCACTGGCAAAGAGCCTAGCACATAAAAGGCACTCAGTGAATGTTAGATGTTATTAACCTTGGAATGATTCCTGTTACACAATACATTTCTACTGAAGGAACACATGCAACTGCATATTTGCTATAATGTTGAAATTGAAACCTTAGTTGGGGAGGGGGGAGAAGTGCTATACAGGGGGAGGTGTACAACAGAACTTATTAGAAAGAAACAGCAACGTGACAGAAGAGAATCCAGAAATACATTCTGTATGGACCTGACAATATAACAGTATGTATATAACAGCTTTTATATGTATTTGTACATTATGTTATTTCTTAGATCAGTTCTCCCCTACCAAAAGAAACTATAATTCAGGCCAGGCACAGTGGCTGATGCCTGTAATCCTAGCACTCCGGGAGGCAGAGGCAGGAAGATCACTTGAGGTCAGGAATTCAGGAGGATCACTTGAGGTCGGGAGTTCGAGATCAGCCTGACCAACAGCAAGACTCCCCATCTCTAAAAAGAATAGAAATGTAACCCTAGCACTCTGGGAGGCTGAGGTAGGTGGATCGCTCAAGGTCAGGAGTTCGAGACCAGCCTGAACAAGAGTGAGACCCCGTCTCTACTAAAAAATAGAAAGAAATGATCTGGACAACTAAAAAATATATATATATATAGAAAAAATTAGCCGGGCATGGTGGCGCATGCCTGTAGTCCCAGCTACTCGGGAGGCTGAGGCAGGAGGATCGCTTGAGCCCAGCAGCTTGAGGTTGCAGTGAGCTATGATGACCCCACTGCACCCTAGCCAGGGCAACAGAACAAGACTCTGTCTCAAAAAAAAAATAATAATTTATATCCTTTCATTTCTTCCACTTTTTATTCCTATTTTTCCTTAAGAAGGGGCTAGAAATCTGGCATAAGGGAAAAATTACATATGTATGTGCTTGTATCTCTAACTACATTGTAAATTTCTTAAGGATAATTTTTGCCTCCTTCCCATGAATCACTTACCATATTTTAAGCATTTGATAAATGTTTCAAATACAGCCTGGCACATTAAATTCTCGATTAACATTTGTTGGATGATAGAATTCATAAATGAGCATTTATGTGCTCCCCTCCTCCATCCATTGGGATGCTCCCTGAGACACTTCTGTTGGAGTACTATTTTCATTCATCTGACATTTATATGGGATTCTTTTTAAAAATATTTTGAGCAGCTTTCAGGGTTGCTTACTGTACAAGATAAAAATAATTAGGGAATTAGGAGAGAATACAGTTATTTAAGATAACAAGAAAGGCTGACATATACCAATAAGATTCATAGTTATTGGAGGTGGGTTGCAAATTTGGTTCTGAGCTTCCTAGCAGCCATCGTAAAGTTAATTATATAATTCGCATTGTTCATACAATTCAAAACAATTACTCAGCTATTTCAGTTACCAAAGACAGCATTTTTCTTTGAGTTTTCATTAAAAGATTTTTTTATATAATAAATGTCTTCAAGAATATTCTACAGTAAATGTAAAACTGGTCTCATTGGTCTATTTTGTTTTACAACCCTTGATGTAGCCCCATGATGTAATGCCAAAATAAAGATCAGCGGATGGATTCTCAAAGGGACCAAAACCTATTTTGCCTAGGTCCAAAACTACGGTAATCTAGTTTATTTTTTTATTTTTTATTTTTTCAGGCAAAATAACTCAGGCTTCTGGATCTAGTTTAATTGAATGCAAAAAATCACGTCACAGAAGAAATGACAAGAATCTTCCAAAAATATTTATTCCTTACAATTAAGTTTACTAAGCGTTAGGCAGTAAGAGACTGCGCTACACCTTTAACAGCCACCAGCGATATGTCTAATGGTGTCACTATGTCTTTAAAAAAGATACTTTGGACACCATGAAAATTCTGGAACTTTCCTGATCACCTGACTAACAGAAAGAAGCCATTTTACAACCCCAACTACTGTGGACCATGGAGTGCCGTGAGGGACAGCTCCCCGATTCCTCAGAAAATGATTCAATACTGACGGTTTCGACATCAGGAGTAACTAGCAACCGAGAGCCCCAGATTCCTGGTGACCCTGGTGCTGAAACCGCCTGTGACAGCAGCACCGAAATTGCCGGCGAGCAAGGCACCCGAATTCCTGGCGACCATGGCGCTCCTACTGATGCCGACAGCACTGCCCAAGCTGCTGCCCAAACTCCCGGAAACTTACTGGAAAGGAAAGGTAAGTGGCTTTTTAAGTGTTTTTTTCTCGATTCGAGGATATTCTTTGGGAGTTTGAAGTGCAAACCCCCTTTTGGAGAAATCCCACTTTTGGACCAGGCATGGTGGCTCACACTGGGCGGGTGAGGCAGGGAGGATCGCTTGAGCTCAGGAGTTCGAGACCAGCCTGAGCAAGAGCGAGACCCCGTCTCTACTAAAAATAGAAAGAAGTTAATCGGACAACTAAAAATATATAGAAAAGATTAGCCGGGCATGGTGGCGCATGCCTGTAGTCCCAGCTACTCGGGAGGCTGAGGCAGAAGGATCCCTTAAGCCCAGGAGTTTGAGGTGGCTGTGAGCTAGGATGACGCCACGGCACTCTAGCCCGGGAGACAGAGTGAGACCCTGTTATGAAACAAACAAACAAACAAACCCCAAAAAAACAAAAAGAAAGGAGAATGGAAAGGACAGGAGAGGAAAGGAGAAAAAGGAAAGGAAAGGAAAAGAAAAAAGAAACGGAAGGAAGGAAGGAAAGAACAAGAAATAGAGAAAAGAAAGAAAGAAAGAAAAGAAAGAAAGAAAGAATGAAATCCTCTTTTTGGAGCCGCGTAACTGTGACCCTTTCCAAAAGATGTAAAACAGCGACTCTGTTGAGGAGAGGGAGAGGCTAATCGTGTCAGAGTAGTTTGGGCGCGGGTTATAGTTATTTAGTGGGTTTACGCAGCAGTGTATTTGCCACCAGCTGAGGTCGCCTCGCCAAGGGACAAATCGTCCAACCTAATGGGTTTGAGGAGCAATCAAATGTGTGAGGCTTTTTGCCAAGTATCACTGTCTATTGGTAAAAATCTCCCGGCGCCCTCAAGGTCGCCCCTGTGTAAAGGTAGCTTGTTTTGAAGCCCTGATCTTACTTCGTGAGGTCCCAGAGGCGTCGCATGTCCTCAGCGCTCAGCGCCTTTCGAACCTTCCCGCCTAAGCACGCGGCGAGCCCTCGAGGCTGCGGCTCTGTCCCTCTGCCCGGCGGCCGCGGAGGCGTGGCGAGGCGGGGAGGGGCGGGCGCCGGCCGCTCCTACCTGTCCCTGCTCCGGGCGCCCAGAACCCACAGGGCACAGACGCGGCTCCCAGCTCGCACAGCCTTTCCAATGGCGGCGCGAGTCCGCGGAGGAGAAGGTGAGTCTTCCCGGGACCCGGGCAGCGCCCCCCGCCACCCTCCCCAGCCCGCCGGGACCGCGGGGCGCGAAGGCTGCGTCCCGTTTGGCCCCGAGGGAGGCTTTCAAGGGAAATGGGATCGAAGCCCAGGGACTGAACTTTCCCCTTGGAAGCTTAGTGCCCCAGGGATAAGGATGGAGTGCGGGTCTCTATCTTTAAATTGCAGCCGGTGGCTGTGAACTTGAAAAAATACCAATTTAGGCTAGTGCTGACTTGCAGTGCCGGGAGCATTCTGCCAGGCACCCTCCAGCGAGTTATAATTCCCCAATTGTAATTCTGCTAAAGCTAGATGGAGCTGGGGTGAAAGGTCGAGAGGGGTCCTCCTTTAATTTAATTAGGTATCAAAGAACTCTTGCTGGAAAAAAGTTGATGCTTTTTTTCTCTTTCTTTTTTCTTGATTTCATTTTTTCTTTTCCTTTTTTTTTTTTTTTTTTTTTTTTTTGAGACAGAGTCTCGCTCTGTTGCCCAGGCTAGAGTGCCGTGGCATCATCCTAGCTCACAGCAACCTCAAACTCCCGGGCTCAAGCAATCCTCCTGCCTCAGCCTCCCGAGTAGCTGGAACTACAGGCATGTACCACCATGGTCCAGCTAATTTCTTTATATTTTTTAGTAGAGATGGGGGTCTCACTCCTGCTCAGGCTGGTCTCGAACTCCTGAGCTCAAACAATCCACCCGCCTTGGCCTCCCGGAGTGCTAGGATTATATGCGTGAGCCACCGCGCCAGGCCCGTTGATGCTTTTTCTTACTGTAAACACCATACAACCACTTCTTTGAGTAAATGCAGGTAACAAATTTAAAAAATAATTAAAACTCATTTCAGCCAGGGTTAGCCAACTTCTTTCCCCCGGGACCTTTTATCAGGTGTTTACAAGCAACTACTTTGAAATAGTTTCAGTTCTTACATTCTTTCTTTCATAAAAGAGGAGTTGCCAAAAAGGCTTTGCAATGAACAAAATGCCCTAGTCTTAGTTCTGCTGAGAAATCTAAAAGTTACTACTGATCTGATAAAATCTTGCTTAGCAACTAGTTCTTCAAATAATCTGAGTTTCTGCCCCCAACCTTGTGTTGGTTATTCTGTTCCGTTTGCTGGGCAATGTGCCCAGCCCGAGATTTTGTATTTTGTTTACTTTATTTTAATTAACTTTTTTCTTACATTTACATTTCGTTTTTGTATTTATGTATGTACATATACGTGTGTGTATATACATATTTATAACTGTATGAAGCAAGAAGAGATGACTTATCACAAATAATGTGGCCTCCCCATTCTAGGTGTCTGCTTTTCCACTGCTGACCTCTTTGTGTTTTCTATGCCTTTCTGATAATTTCTGAAGTTACACTAAAATAGTGAAATCATAACTTCCAAATGATTTCTTTTCTTTCTTTCTCTTTCTTTTCTTTTCTTTTTCTTTTTACAGAGACAGAGTCTCACTCTGTTGCCCTGGGTAGAGCACAGTGGCATCATCATAGCTCACTAAAACCTCAAACTCCTGGGCTCAAGAGATCCTCCTGCCTCAGCCTCCCAAGCAGCTGGGACTATAGACATGCGCCACCATGCCCGGCTAATTTTTCCTTTTTTCTATTTTTAGTTGTCTGGCTAATTTCTTTCTATTTTTAGTAGAGACAGGGGTCTCATTCTTGCTAAGGCTGGTCTCGAACTCCTGACCTCAAGCAATCCTCCCACCTTGGCCTCCCAGAGTGCTAGGATTACAGGCGTGAGCCACTACGCCCTGCCTTCTGAATGATTTCACCCTAATAGGGTCCCAGAACCACTTGCATATGTTTAAAAAGGTTCCAGTGTTTTTAATTGATATTCAAATTTAAAACTCAGAGTCTAGTTAATGATTTACAGAGTATTAGGGACTGTACATGAAATGGAGCTTTTACTCTAACTCAAGGTATAAGATCTTGTAATTTGGTGTATAGCATAGTCAGGTTTCGTATATGTACATTACTTTCTTCCAACCTATGAGAAAAATCGTCCTCAGAAGAAGTGTGGGCCCTAATAGCCCAAATACAAGCTACTACAGATACATCCCACATAGATGGAAAATAAGATTAAAGACTAACTTGGGATCCAGCAATCCTACTTTTGGGTATTTATCCTAAGGACTTGAAATCACTATGTCAAAGGGATATCTGCATGCACACATTCATTGTAGCATTATTGACAATAGCCAAGTTACGAAATCAACCTAGGCATTCATCAGTGGATGAATGGATAAAGAGTATGTGGTCCATATACTCAATGGAATACTACTCAGCCTTAAAAAAGAAGGAAAATCTGTCATTTGCAATAACATGGATGAACCTGGATGACATTAGGTAAAATAAGCCAGACAGAGGAAGGAAAAAACCCACATGTTCTCACTTACATGTGGAATCTAAAACAGTCAAACACATAGAAGCAGAGAGTAGAATGGTGGTTACCAGAGGTTGGAGGGTAAGGGGAATGGGCGAGATGTTGGTCAAAGGGTAGAAAGTTGCAGTTAGACAGGAGAAATAAATAATAAGTATTTAAGGTAATGGATATGTAAATTAGCTTGATTCAGTCATTTCACACAGTATACATAGATCATACATTACAGCATACCCTCATAATTATATATGATTATAATTTGTCAAAAAAAGATTAACTGGGAAGAGATATTCACTTTAACAAAGGTGTATTTTTCTTTCTTTTTTTTTTTACAAAGGGATCCACTTTAGGGTTCCTTTAAATATACTTTAGGGGTATTTCAAATAAGTGGTGGTTGTGAGAATTAAATGAAGTAATAGAATTAATGCACTCAATGTAGTGCTAGGCACATAGAATGCACACAATAAATGTTAGTAATGAATAAATCAAATCAAACTTTAAGTTCTATTCATACCACCCTTTCAGGAATGCATCTATTCCATGAAGTTAGGTATACTTATATAGATAGTCTAACCATAAGAATTGGCCTCCTAATTTTTCCCCAAGGTAGCTCAGTGCTGTTGATGTTGGCTCTAGAGTCAAAAAACTACCTGCGTTCCCATGGACTGCCTAATTCCTACCAATCCATTAAAGTGGATGAAAAATTGAAAATTAAGTTTTTCTTTACTTCAAATCATCATAGAACATTTCTGCAAGTGGTTTCTGGGTTTTCAGCCTTCAGTTTGCACTCTTACCTGCAGAGGACGTATAGTTTGCTTAGGTAATCACCACCGTGTTGTTGAATTGTAGTCCTTTACCTGAAAGTCTAAGAATATCGTTAAGATTAAATCATGTTGCATAACAGCTCTTACTTCATTTGTTCATCAGATTACATCATGTAATTTGGATTGACTCTGGGAAATCTGCACATGTTGGAGGGGAGATAAAGTGACTCTTAAAAATAATCAAATTATGTCAAAGAAAGTATTGTGTAACTTTACGGGTGTCATTCCGGTGAGGATTATGGACAAGAGGTTGTATAATTTAACGAGTACTATCAGAATTGGTCAGCAGAGGGAGCAAGAGGAGTTTTTAGTGACTTTCTCCTGGTTTTCTTTTTGTTTTCATGAACTCAAAAATAAGACATGAGTGTAAGACGGAAGGAACTTCCTTATGAACTTGAGAACCAGTTCATCTTACGCCTGCCTATGGTAAGAAACCTCTGCATCTCAGAGCAAATATCTTCATTGCATGAGTATAGTTCTCCTTGGATTCTGTAACATTTCTATTTCAGGTAGGCTGTAAAAACTCAGAACATCTGTTTCCCAGGAATCATGTTCTATTAAGCAGCCCTATCATAGTGTGTACTCTTTTAGCAGATTTTTTTTCCTCCTGTACATACCACCTAGCATGTGGGTTGATTTCCTGGCAAAACAGCTGTGACAATGATGTCACTTATCACAGATACTAACAGCCTGTTTCCTGGACAGCCATGATAAGACTCTTCTGAAATCCTTTCTGTCACCTCAAAAGGGGCAGTGAGAAGGACCAGCCGTATATCTCCTGTAAATTTATCACCATGCAAGCTGTTGAAGCTCATCTCAACATGTATTGGGTCTCTTCCACCCCTGATACCTGTATTCATGCATTACTTAGTCTAGGAAGCTATATTAAGGATGAGGTTCAGAAAGCTATTTCCCCAATTAGGGTTCATTAATATGCCAATTAATATGTCAGGTACACTGCAGCTAAGCTGTTCTTTAGCAACTACAGCTGAAAGGTAGCAGTGACAGGCAGGAATGTAGAGCTAGGAGAAGGCATTAACTGTAACTCCTAAAAGACAATGATGAGATTAGAGTCAGCCTCATCCTAACTTGATTTATACAATGCATTGTCTTGCTATTAACATTTGGAAGGTGTAAGGTTTTATTTAAGGGAGAGCTTTCTTTGATATATCTATTCTCTTAGTTGCCAAGTAGATAAGTAATCCTGATTTTTCAACTTACCTCCTTTTTAGGAACAGGCTTGTACTGTGAGGAACTTAATGCGTTCTGGAAGTGTCATCTCAAAGGATAAACTAAAAATTGACTTATCTTGTAAGTAGTTAATATCCATTCAGCATACATTGAACAATAATGTACCAAGGGATCACTATGTGCCAGGCACTGTACTAGGTACTAAGGATGTGAAAAAGAATATAATGTGGTCTCTGTCTTGATGGACTCATGGTTTAGAGAGGCTTAAGTCCTATTAGGAGGAAAGAAAGTAGGAATTATGCAACTTGGGGTGAGTAATTATCATAATGTGTATAAGGAAGAACTTAGGGGTTAACTGTGGGATTTCCATACTGCTAGTAGTCTCATATACAAGCTTTATGACTGTATTTTTTTTGAGACAGAGTCTCACTCTCTTGCTTGGGCTAGAGTGCCGTGGCGTCAGCCTAGCTCACAGCAACCTCAAACTCCTGGGCTCAAGTGATCCTCCTGCCTCAGCCTCCCGAGTAACTGGGACTACAGGCACACACCACCAGACCTGGCTACTTTTTTCTATTTTTAGTTGTTTGGCTAATTTCTTTCTATTTTTAGTAGAGATGGGGTCTTGCTCTTGCTCAAGCTGGTCTCAAACTCCTGAGCTCAAGCAATCCTCCCACCTCGGCCTCCCAGAGTGCTAGGATTATAGGCGTGAGCCACCGCGCCTGGCTGAGCTTTATGATTTTTTAAAGTTCAAGGGAATGACAAATGAATATGGTGTTCTTTGTTTACAAAGGTGACATATATTTCTTTCTTTAAATAATATTTGTTACATTTGCAAACCATACATCTGGTAGAGGTTAATATGCAAAACATAAAAGGAACTCAACTCAATAGCAAGAAAACAAATAACCCAATTAAAAAATGGGAAAAGGACCTGAACAGACACTTTTTTTTTAATTTCAGCATATTATGGGGGTACAGATGTTTAGGTTACGTATGTTGCCCTTGCCCCCCCCCAAGTCCGAGTTTCAAGCGTGTCCATCTCTCGGATGGTGCACATTGCACTCCTTGTGTATGCATATACCCGTCCCCTTCTCCCTCTCCCCCCAGAACAGACACTTTTTGAAGAAGACACACAAATGGCCAACAG
>NW_012148730.1:790621-791859 GCF_000956105.1 Propithecus coquereli
AAAAAAAAAAAATTTTTTTAAGTAGAGACGGAGTCTCACTATATTGCCCAAGCTGGTCTCAAACTCCTGGACTCAAGCAAACCTCCCACCTTGGCCTCCGAAAGTGCTGGGATTACAGGTATGAACCACTGCCCTGGTCTGGGAAATGCAAATTAAAACCACAATGAGATATCACTCTGCACCTGTTAGAATGACTTTTATCAAACAGAAGAAAGATAACAAGTATTGGTGAGGATGCAGAGAAAAGGGAACATTTGCACATTGTTGGCAGTAATTTAAATTAGTACGGCCGTTTTTGTTTTTGTTTTTGTTTTTTTTTGAGACAGAGTCTTGCTCTGTTGCCCTGGGTAGAGTGCAGTGGCATCATTATAGCTCACAGCAACTTCAAACTCCTGGGCTCAAGCGACCCTCCTGCCTCAGCCTCCTGAGTAGCTGGGACTACAGGCACAAGCCATCACGCCTGGCTAATTTTTTTCTATTTTTGGTAGAGACGGGGTCTCATTCTTGTTCGGGCTGCTCTCAAACTCCTGACCTCAAGCCATCCTCCCGCCTCAGCCTCTCAGAGTGCTAGGATTATAGGCGTGAGCCACTGAGCCTGGCTTAGTAAAGCCATTGTGAATAACAGTATGGAGGTTCCTCAAAAAACTAAAAATAGGACTACCATATAATCCAGCAATCCTACTTCTGGGAATATATTCGAAGGACTTGAAATCAATATGTCGAAGGGCCATCCGCAATCCCATGTTCGTTGTAGCACTATTCACAATAGCCAAGATAGAGCATCATCCTAAGTGTCCATCAACAGATGATTGGATAAAGAAAATATGGTATGTATATACAATGGAATACTATTCAGCCTTAAAAAAGAACAAAATTCTGTTATTTGGAACACTATGGATGAATCTAGAGGACATTATGCTAAGTAAAATAAGGCAGGCACAGAAAGACAAATACCACATGATCTCATATGTGGAATCTAAAAAAAGTGGAACTCATATTAATAGAAGTAGAGAGTTGAATGATGGTTACGAGAGACTGGAGTTTGGGGGGTGGATGGAGAAAATGAGGAATTACTGTTTAACCAGTACATAGTTTCAGCTAGACAGAGGAATGAGTTTTGAGATCTCTTGCACAGCAGGGTGACTATAGTCAATAATAATGTATTGTGTATTTTAAAATAACTAAGAGTAGGGCCGGGCGCGGTGGCTCACGCCTGTAATCCTAGCTCTCTGGGAGGC
>NW_012148730.1:793044-809707 GCF_000956105.1 Propithecus coquereli
CGCCTCGCCTCCCAGAGTGCTAAGATTACAGGCGTGAGCCACCGCACCTGGCCTCTCATTGACATTTATTACAAAAAAAGATAATACAGGTTTGTGATTAGAAAATTCAAATAAAAGTTCAAAAGGAGAAATGAAACTCTCCTCACAGTGCTCCAGCCTCGATGCCAAAGATTACTACTATTAACCATTTCTTCTTGTGTTTCCTTACAGACAAAATTTTTATGCATAATACTAGAATGTAAATAATCTCTCTATATATTTCAAAAGTTAATTCACACAGAAAGGATCATGTCAAACATGGTTCTGCATGTTTCTTTTTTAACTTAATGTAAGATTACACCTGAGTTCTCTTGTGTCAAAAGACATTCATATTTAAAACATCTGAGCAGGATTCAGAGTTCAGTATACGGCTGTTGTATAGAATTTTTTTTCTTTTTTTTTTTTGTTATTTTTTTGTTTTTATTTGTTTTATTTTTTGTTGTCGTATAGAACTTTATCTTTGTGAAGCTAACTAGAGATTTTTAATATGAGACTAATTAGCACCATTCTAGGGTCAACCCTTCCTTCACCCAACCCTTTGAAAACACACATGTACAATGACATGATTGAATGCTTCTAAAACAAAGGGGTGGGTTTAAATGGATGGAATTTGCTTTTCAGGATGAGAATGAAATATTTACCGCTTCACTCAAATTTAGTTCACACTCGTTAACAAGAAACGTGGGCTACTTTTGAACTAGTGACAGCAACTGGGAAAAAAGAGCTCCATATACTCTCCCTTCTTTTCTGTGGGAAGTTCTAATTGTGTACACAATTCTAGCATTTTGGGAAATAGTAGGTTACACTGAAAGACTAGTCCGTCTCATATAAGTCTTCATTATTCAAAGCTTCGGAGGCTTAAGAGTTCACTGGGAAGATGTCAACTTTAATCTTCTTTAATTCTCTTCAGCTGATGGGCGGAATGCACTTGTTCAGGTAGAAGATGTCTCACTAGCTGCTAAGCTAGTTGATTTGCCTTGTGTTATCGGAAGCCTGAAAACTTATGATAAAAAAACCTTTTATAAAACAGCAGATATTTCCCAGGTATGAACTAGTTTTTTTAATGTACTAGCTCTCACATCCTTCAGGGAATCCCTTTCTCCCTCCATTTTCTCTCTTTCAGCACTCCTTTCCACTAGGTCAATGGCTGCTTGTCATTTCTAATTTCCAGATCGATTGCATAGAAATGAAATGTCATGTTCCGGTTTGGTGTTTGATCCTTAGCTTTTCAGTACTTTATTTTGTCCAAATAGCTTGTAGAGCCCCCTGTTTGCCATTTATAGTGACTTTTCATCAATTGAAAAAATATGAGCAGCTGGGAATCTTTTGAACTTTCTGCTAAAGCAGTATGCCGTTAACGCTGGAGGTTTAAATTGGTTCTTATCATCATCTCTGCTGTTGATTTCTTATTTCCTCTCTAAATCGAAATGTTAAGATATATCTGTTTTCAATGTATTCCCTCTGCAGTGGTGAGCTCTCTAGCTAAAAAAAAAAAAAAAACCTCAGAGTCCATATATAGTGCTGCTGGTGGGGGGAGGGGAAGGGGAGGAGGAGGGAGAATATGAGAGAATATAGGTATATATTACATAACACTTGGTGTCCTAGAAATGCCAAGTATCAGTCTTTTCTGTGCTCTAAGATTTCTGGTAGTAAGAATGATCATGATTTATTGTTAACCCAAGATTTATGGCCATAATAACTTCTTTGTCTTTGTTAAATGTAGATGCTTGTGTGTAAGCCTGTTGATCTCCGCTCTTCTCCAGAAGAACCAGTTACCTCTGATGTTCAAGCAATGAGTAAAGATGAAAAGGAGAAACAGAAGAAGTATGTCTGGAAGCATGGCAGTAAGTCACCAGTCCTGTGCTCATTCTGGCTGACTACATTTATCTGCTGAATTGTGATTCCTTGTGAACCAGGGACCTCTTACCACACTTAGGTGTTTGGTTCATTAGGCTCTCAGACACTGTTAAGGGAAGGAGTCATGTCATGAGCCAGTGGCTTTCTCTATCAAATTCAGATAGATATGAGACTACCATCAATCATACATACGTTTCACTTTGTTGTATTTTTTATTTTAGTTACTCCACCACTTAAGAATGTTAGAAAGAAAAGGTTCCGGAAAACAACAAAAAAGGTTAGTTGCATGTTGTTTGTGTGTCTGCTGGGTAGATTAGAAGAGGATTGTGAGTAGGAAGGAAAGGGAGAAAGTCAGTTGGGAATTAATGTGTTCATTCATTCATATGTTCAGTAAACATTTATTGAATGCGAGCTAAACACCAGTACTATGTTAGCAGATGGGAATATAGCAGTGAATAAAAACAAACCTGATCCTTGAGGTTACAGCCTAGTTGAGAGGGGTCTGGAGGAATCATGAATTTGAAATTTCTGCTAATGCTTTTAGTTTTCAATTGCAAGATCTGGATTTAAAGTGAACTCATCCAGGACCTAAGAATTGGGAATTGTAGTTATATTTTTCTAACCCTATTTCAGGCTGGTAGATCCTTGGGCAAGGTACAGGAGTACTGTGGCTTGGCTTCTTTTTTTTAATTAAACATTGTATTTTCAAAGAATTATAGATTCACATGCAGTTGTAAGAAATAAAACAGAGACACTATGTACCCTTTTTCCAGTTTTCCCCATTATAACATTTTGCAGAACTATAGCACAATATCCCAAACAGGAACTTGACATTATTATAATTCACCAATTTTATTCAAATTTCTCAAGTTTTTACTTGTACTCATGTGTTTGTGTGTGTGTGTTTAGTTTTATGCAGTTTTATCACATGCGTAGGTTCGGGTATCTACCTACATAGTCCAGATACTAAACAGTTTCACCACCACAAGGATCCCTTATCTTGCCCTTATATAACCATATCCACCTTTCTTCCACCACAAACTCCTGGTCCCTAACATCTGGCAATCACTCATCTGTTCTCCATCTCTGTAATTTTGTCATTTCAAAAATGTCATATAAATGGAATCATACCATATATAACATCAGAGACTAGCTTATTTTTCCACTCAGCATAATTCCCTTAAGATCCTTGTAAGTTTTTGCAGTATCAATAGTTTGTTCCTTTTTATTGCTGAGTAGTATTCCATGGTATGAATGTACCACAGTTTAACTGTTCGCCCATTGAAAGATACCTGGGTTGTGTCCAGTTTGTGACTATTATAAATAAAGCTGTGAACAGGTTTTTGTGTGAACATAAGTCTTCATTTCTCTGGGATAAATGCCCAGGAGTATAATTGCTGGGTCATATGGTAGTTGCATGTTTAGTTTTATAAGAAACTACTCCACTATTTTCCAAAGTGGCTGTACCATTTTACATTTCCACCAATAATGTATGAGTGATCTAGTTTCTCCACCTCCTCACTAGCATTAGGTGTTGTCACTGTTTTTTATTTTAGCCATTCTGATTGGTATGTAGTGATCTCCTTGTGATATTAGTTTACATTACCCTGATGGCTAATGATGTTGAACATCTTATGTGCTTGCTCTCCATCTGTATATCCACTTCAGTGAAATGTCTGTTCATGCCTTTCGTCCATTTTCTAAATGGGTTTTTTTCATTATTGAGTTTTGAGAGTTCTTTTTATATTCTATTAACAAATACAAGTCTTTTGTCAGATATGTAGTTTGCAAATATTTTCTCCCAATCTATATCTTATCTTTTCATCCCCTTCTCAGGGTCTTTCAAAGACCAAAAGTTTTTAGTTCCGATGAGGTCCAACTTATTTTTTTTTCTGTTAAGGATCTTGCTTTTTGTGTTAAATCTAAGAACTCTTTGCCTAGCCCAGATCCTGAAGATTTTCATCTATGTTTTTAAAAAAAGTTTCACATTTTATATTTAAGACTGTGAGCCGGGCGTGGTGGCTCACGCTTGTAATCCTCCTGTGGGAGGCCGAGGCGGGAGGATCGCTCGAGGTCAGGAGTTCGAGAGCAGCCTGAGCAAGAACGAGACCCTCTCTCTACTAAAAATAGAAAAAATTAGCCAGTCAACTACAAATAGAAACAAAAAATTAGCCGGGCATGGTGGTTCACATCTGTAGTCCCAGCTACTCAGGAGGCTGAGGCAGGAGGATCACTTGAGCCCAGGAGTTTGAGGTTGCTGTGAGCTAGGCCGACGCCACGGTACTCACTCTAGCCCGGGTGACAAAGTGAGACTCTGTCTTGGAAAAAAAGAAAAAAAAGACCGTGATCCATTTTTTTTTTATTTCAGCATATTATGGGGGTACAGATGTTTAGGTTACGTATGTTGCCCTTACCCCACCTGCCCCTCTAAGTCCGAGTTTCAAATATGTCCATTCTTCGGGTGGTGCGCATTGCACTCTTTATGTATGCATATACCCGTCCCCTCCCCCCTCCTCCCCCCATGATCCATTTTTGAGTTATTTTTTATAAAAGGTATGATATTAAATTCAAGGCTTTTTTTTTTTTGCCTAAGGCTGTCCAATTGTTCCAGCACCGTTTGTTGCAAAGGCTGTCCTTCCTTCACTGTATTGCTTTTGCACCTTTGCTAAAAATCAGTTGGGCATACGTGTGTTGGTCTATTTCTGGGTTTTCTGTTGTGTCCAATGATCCATGTGCTAATCCCTCCACCAGTAGTACAGTGTATCTATATAATAGGCCTTGAAATCAGAAGACTGATTGTTCCCACTTTATTGTTCTTTGTCAATATTGTTTTAGCCATTCTAGAGCCTATACCTTCCCATATAAATCTTATAATAAGCTTGTCTATGTCTGCAGAAAATCTTGCTGGAATTTCGATAGAAATTACATTAAACTTACAGTTCAATGTGAGGAGAATTGACAACTTTACTCTCTTGAGTATTCCAATCCATGAACACGGTTGCCTTGGCTTTTATACTCTGTCAGTCAACAGTGTTTATTGAGTGGCTACTAAATGTAAAACTAAGTTAAGAATAGTTATAGAGCTCTTTAAGCTTTACTGAAGTAGAATAATCATAATATAAATTCATTGTTTATTGTGTTTTCTTTCATAGCCCAATGATTTCAAACAAATGGAAGAAATCAGCTTTACTGAGGTAGAGCAATCATAACTTCATTGTTTACCCTTAGTGTGTTTTGTTTAATAGCTCATTAGTTTCAAACAAATCAAATAAATCATAAAGGTTACTTTCGAGCTTTCCTTCTCACCCTTAACCCCCACTCCCATACAAGTACACTGGATTTGATTCACTGAATAATGAATTCATTGTTCGTTGTCCAGTGACTCCTAGGAAAAGATACAATTTGGCCACTGACTCTGTATTCTGATCTGCTTTTTTCTCTGATACTTATTTCAAATGCTATTCCTTGGAAGCCAGGGTTCATTTTTAGCAGCAGTTGTTTGCAATTGCTTATTCCCCCTCAAAGTCTTAATTTCTATTTGTGGCATGACAAGTTGGTTGCTGTGGAGATAATTATCTAAAACTGGATTCAAGGGAGAACATGTAGCTAAGATCCAGTTTTTGTAGGAACATATCTAATAATAAAGATGTGGGGGCCAGGCGCAGTGGCTCATGCCTATAATCCTAGCACTCTGGGAGGCCAACACAGGAGGATTGCTTGAGCTCAGGAGTTCGAGACCAGCCTGAGCAAGAGCGAGACCCCGTCTCTACTAAAAATAGAAAAAATTAGCCGGATAGAAAAAAAAAAAATATTAGCCAGGCGTGGTGGTGCATGCCTGTAGTCCCAGCTACTGGGAGGCTGAGGCAGGAGGATCGCTTGAGCTCAGAAGTTTGTGAGCTAGGCTGGTGCCATAGAGTGAGACTGTGTCTCAAACAAATAAATAAATAAGAAAATAAAGATGTGGGGAAGTGAAATCTGAGAATTTGGGTCTTTAAACCAAATTACTTCTAAACAGCTAATAAAGAATTATAGTTCTTTGCCAATATGAATCGGGGCAAATAATTAATAACTGAGACCTAAGGGCTGCACCTCTGAGAGAGATCTTTACCATAGAGTTGCAAATGGAAAAGATTAAATGTCTCAAATAATTTGTTTAATTGGGAAAAAAATAAGTTTACTGTAAAAAAATTTAGACCACGGCTAAAAATTCCTTCATAAATAGCACTAAAGTAGAAATTTGGCATCTAAAAAGGTCTAATCATTTGAATTCATTGGTATGCAGGAAAAGGACATTTCTGGAGAACACGAAGTGTTAGTTGACGGTGTTGGTATCCTCTCCCCCACTTCGCTTCAGTGCACTGACTCTCCAGATGTGGAAAAGGATGTAAAGAGACTGCTGTCTTCAGATGCTGAAGCTGTCTGTGCACGTATCCTTTATAAAAATATTTTCTGCATAGCCTGTTCCACCCCATCTGCATGTGCTGACAAACCCTCATTTGTGTGCCAGTTTTGATGTGTAGAACTTAAGATTTTTGGAAATGTTACGTTCTAGCTAGGAACAGTAAAATCATGTAATAGACATTTATTTACTTGTGTAATTCAATATAAGGCACTTCTCTAAACTAGGAATCCACAAATAGCGTAAAGTTGGACTAAATTAAATAGCACCTTTAGCCAGAATCTTTTCCCCTTCAACTGTGCCTTCTCCTTTCCTTCTGCATTTTCCTTGACTGCCTCCTTCTTTCAGGATGGGAAGTCATTACTGAAGGTGAAACCAAGGAAATAGAAAGTCAAGGTTCCATTCCAGGCTTTGAGATAGCCCCAGGAATGAGTGGCTACAATCAAGGTCACATCTCAGGTAATTTAGTTAAGGCAAAGCAGGAGCTTCAGATAGGACAGCTGTTGACTCGGTATCAGATCATTCTCCATAGATTCACAGGTGAATCACAGAAAAAGAATGCCTTTACCGTTCTTCCCTCCTATTGGTCTCTCAGTGCTTTAAATGTTTTAGGTTGGTGTTCTAATGTCCCATCCACCCCTGGTATTCTAACTTCTTGTGGACGCTTAGATTCTCTAGATGTCTGGGTCATTGAATATGTGAATGAATGTTACAGTGTTTTTCATTTACTGTCCCTGTTTTATGAAGGGAATAATCCTCCTGTGAGAAAGATGATTTATAAAATTCACTGGTTGCCCAGTGAATTTGAATGTAAGGAGTATGATTGTATCTGGAGTGGGAGTCATTTGCAAAGCTTCAGGTAGTTTCTCCTTCCTCTTGCGTAAAACCGATAGAATATGATATGCTTCGGGAGACGTTCAGTGATTCTAGTAGTAACAGTGATGATGATGATGATGATGACAACAACGAAGATGACGACAATGAGGAGGAGGATGACAATGATGAAGATGAGGATGACGATGATGAAGATGAGGATGAGGATGATGAAGAGGAAGATGATTATGAAGAGGACTCTGAAGAAGAGCTGGAAAGGGAGCTACAGGCCAAGTTTATGGCATCTGGCCAGTATGAGGCAAAGGACGGTGCCAGTTCAGTGGGTAAGTCAGAGTGAAAAACAGGGATGGGACAGGGTGAGTGGCAGTGCTAACAGCTGACTCTAAATGCACATTAGATGCAAGGCTAAGTTTAGAAGTTATTGCTCGGGCCGGGCACAGTGGCTCGCGCCTGTAATCCTAGCACTCTGGGAGGCCGAGGCGGGTGGATCGTTTGAGCTCAGGAGTTCGAGACCAGCCTCAGCAAGAGCGAGACCCCATCTCTACTAAAAATAAAAAGAAATTAGCTGGACAATTAAAAATATTTATAGAAAAAAATTAGCCAGGCATGGTGGCGCATGCCTGTAGTCCCAGCTACTCGGGAGGCTGAGGCAGGAGGATCACTTGAGCCCAGGAGTTTGAGGTTGCTGTGAGCTAAGCTGATGCCACAACACTCTAGCCCAGGCCACAGAGTGAGACTCTGTCTCAAAAAAAAAAAAAAAAAGAAGTTATTGCTCAAATGCATAGTGAAGTTTTACTTGATTAGTTTAGGCTAGGCTCTATTTAGATACATAAAGTTTCTATCTCTGTTAGTCTCTGAAATTCAGAAGCAGATTCATTACATAGAGAAAAGGCTCCACAGGATTCAGAAAAAAGCACAAAGACAAAAGACTCTCATCATGAAAGTGGAGAACCTGATGCTCAAGGTAAATTCTTATTGCCTGGTTTAAAGAAATCTTGGTATCTTACTTTCAAAATCCATCCCATGTTTGTGTTTCCACTCATGTCATCTCTATGAGGCATTCTTGTTCATTCATGAACTTAAATAATCTCTTAGAAACTCCTAATAAAAGATAGCCCTGTTTCCTTTTACCTGGGTAACTTTTATCTTCTAATATAAGCATTTTTGGGAAGGGATCAGGTGACTTAAGAATAGTCAGTATTGAACATTTACTATGTAGAAAGCACCTAAAGAGCTAAGAATTGTACATGTATTATCTCATTTAGCCTCATATCCCTGAAGCTTAGATATTGTCACCATTCTCGTTTCATAGATAAAGAATTGAAATTCAAAGAGGTTAATTAACTTGCCGAGACTCACAGTAAATGGTAGGGCATAGATTGAACCCTGTCGTTTGTACCAAAATGTATTCATTGCGGTAAAGGAGAATTAACTAAATTAGTTTTTATATTTTTTGATGCATGCTTGAACAAGAATATCTTGCTTTACTTTTAGTAATACATGTTTAAGAGTCTCAACAAAAGGAAAATGTATGTTAGGCCATGTTTGCTTACATTTTTGCAATGAGGGAAATTCTGAAGTATTTGGAGAATTCCTTGCCAGATTTCATTTTCTGTAGAGCTGTGGTCATCAAAGGGGAGCAGCTTGACACAGAATTATGCCCATTTTGATGTTATCCTTTAGAATAACCAAGTAAGATAATAGATAAGGACATACTTTGAAAGATTCATATATATTGTATTATTATGATTGTTATTGTTGCATATTTTACTAGATAGGCATAGTACTATTCTGCCCTGGTGAGGGGAAATGGAGGAGTTGTCAGCAGCTTCTTTAATAGGTCACCACAGCCAAAGGATTTGTGCTAAACTAGAAAAAGGTGACATGAAGGCATTCCAGTCATTTATTTTAAGGCAAGAAAAAACGTTGTGTAGGGTGTATAAAATAAAATAGGATAGCACTGTTGTTAAGGGGTGTAGTTTTTATAATCTAAATCCTTTAAAAAAGAGTGCCCTTTTGTATGACTGACAGTTTTCTTACCAGATTACTTGCCAAACTCCTTGTTTCTCTTGGTCCTTTTTACTTTGAGACTCAGAATTCATCATTTATACAATTTGTTTTCAGAATCATTTTCAGTCTGTGCTGGAGAAGCTTACGTTGGAGGAAAATCAAAAAACTGAGCAGGTGAGAAGTATGTTTCCAAATCGACCAGAACACATTTGATACAAAGAACCCCCCACCTCACCCCCAATATCATTTCTGGCTATTCCTCTCAGAGGAATAGTGGTGGCCAAATCTTCCAAATCAAGGTAGCAGGGTGGAACGAGGTCTTTGTGAAAATTTACTCATTCAACAGATATTGAATGCCTAGGAAGTGAAAAGCACTGGATGTACAGTATCGAATAAGACAGATACAATACAATAAGCCCTCAGTGTTATCGATAGCTACTTGGAAACTGCAACGTTAAGCAAAACGACGTATAATAAAACCAGTTTTGCCATAGGCTAATTGATATAAACAGGAGTTAGTTCCTATGGTATATTTCTGGTCACAAAAATATCACCAAACTACTAAATAAAAAACAAAACACTGGCCAGGTGCAGTGGCTCATGCTTATAATCCCAGCACTTTGGTCTTTGGGAAGCTGAGTTAGGAGGATTGCTTGAGGCCAGTTCAAGACCAATCTGGATAACATAGTGAGACCCCGTCTCTACAAAAAATAAAAAAAATTAGCCGAGTGTAATGTCATGCACCTGTAGTCCCAATTACTTTGGAGGCTGATGCAGGAGGATCGATTGTGCCATTGTACTCCAGTCTGGGTGACAGACCAAGACCCTGTCTCAAAAAAAAAGAAAAAACACTCCTAATATTAAGCATTGAAATAAATGTGAGCTAAGCATATATTGAAGAAAGATCAATAAAAACAAGTAAGATAATTATTACCCAGTGATTCCAGTTCAGAGTCATGGGTGGCCAGAGCCTATCCCTGCAGCTCAGGGTGCAAGGTGGGAACCAGCCCTGAACAGGACACCATCCCATCGCAGAGCACACTCACACACACCCACACTCAGACTGGGACCATTTAGACATGCCAGTGAATCTAACATGAACATCTCTGGGATGTGGGACGAAGCCAGAGTACCGGGAGAAAACCCACACAGCCATGGGGAGAATGTACAAATGCCACACAGATAGATAGGAGAACATTATTCTCATTAACAGTATAACGAAACAACATTGAACTCACGACATTATAAAAGGACCTTTTATATGTCATTTCACTTAAAGTTGCAGTTTCCAAGCACCTATTGATATTAAGTGAGGGCTTACTATAACAAAACAACGTTGAATGAAACGATATTATTCAAAGACCTGCTGTACTAGTCCTTATGGTGCTAACAGTCTAGCCAGGGAGATTGACAGTAAACAAATTATACAAATATGAAGGTAGAAATTGTGAAGAAGTTCTATGAAGGAAGTAAAGTCAATGGTGCTAGGAGAGGCCTAAATTAAATTGGGAGATCATGATAGGCCTCTCTGAGGAGATGATATTTAAACTGAGACCTAAAGGATAAGTCCAGGCAAAGAGTGAGATGAGGAGCCTCTGGGATGGAGCACATGCAAGGTCCCATGTTGAGAAAGAACTTGGCCTCTTTGAGGACCTTGGAAATAAGCAAAGAAGAGAATGGCTTAATATAAGGTTGGAGGAATAGGCAGAGGCCATAGCATATGGCCTTGCGGCCATGATAAGGGGATGGGTTTTAGTCTTAAATGCAACGGGAAGCCCTTGAAGAATTTTAAGCAAGAGAATCATATCTAATTTGAACTTTTTAAAGATTACCCTGATTATTATCTGGAGAATAGATTGTAGGAAGGCAGAAGTAGAAGCAAAGAGGCCAGTTAGGAGGCTGTGTGGTAGTCTAATAAGAAATGATGGTATGGCCAGGTGTGGTGGCTCATGCCTGTAATCCTAGCACTCTGGGAGGCTGAGGTAGGAGGATTGCTTGAGGTCAGGAGTTCAAGACTAGCCTGAGCAAGAGCGAGACCCCGTCTCTACTAAAAATAGAAAAAATTAGCCAGGCATGGTGGCCCATGCCTGTAGTCCCAGCTACTCAGGAGGCTGAGGCAGGAGGATCGCTTGAGCCCATGAGTTTGAGGTTGCTGTGAGCTAGGCTAACGCCACGGCACTCACTCTAGCCAGGGCAACAGAGTGAGACTCTGTCTCAAAAAAAAAAACAGCAACAAAAAGACTGTCTCAAAAAAAAAAAAAAATGATGGTAACTTGGGCTAAGGTAGTGGCAGTGGAGATGGAAAGATTTTTAAACTGTAATAAAAATGGTTTTGTAACTGCATTTTATTGAGATGTAATTCACATACCATACAATTCACCCATTTAAACAATACAATTCAAAGGCTTTTAGTATATCCAGAGTTGTGCAACTGTCACCAGAATTTTAGAAGTTTTCAGCACCCCAAAAAGAAACCCTCTACCCATTAGCAGTCACTCCCCATTTCCTCCAAATCTCTCCCCTGCCCAGCCCTAGGCAACCACTAATCTGCTTTCTACTAATCTACTGCTTATTCTGGTTATTTCATATAAGTAGAATCACATAATATATGGTCTTTTGAGTCTGGTTTCTTTCACTTGGCATAAAGTTTTCAAGGTTCATCTATGTTGTGGCATGTATCAGAACTTTATTCCATTTAATACTGATTAATATTACCTTGTATGGACATACCACATTTTGTTTATCCATTCACCCATTGACGGACATTTGGGTTGCTTTCATTTTGGGCTATTGTGAATAATGCTGCTATGAACATTGATACATGAGATAATGTATTTTAAAGGTAGAATTGATGGGACTTGGGCCAATGACTGCATGTTGAAGGAGAAGGAAATGTTAAAGATGTATGCCATACATTGCTCCCCATGCTCAGCCCCACAAGGCCAGGGGAATTTTTATGTTCTGTATATTCCCTTCCTCTCAGCAAATCACTTATCTAAGTTCTGCTTAAAAACAACCAGGTGAACAGATAATGCCAAGATTGCTTTAGTACCCACCAAACATCTTTATCTGTGTAAGTACTTTCATATGCTGTATAACCATGTTTTTTTTGGTCAACAACGGACTGCATATATGATATCAGGTTGTCCCATAAGATTATAATGGAACTGAAAAATTCCTATCACCTAGTGACATTATAGCCATCATAATGTTGTAGCACAATTACTCTTTTAAAATAAATTTAGTGTTGTGTAAGCATATAGTACATACAAAGTCCACAGTAGTGTACAGGAATATCCTAGACCTTCACATTCACTCACCACTCACTCACTGACTCACCCAGAGCAACTTCCAGTCCTGCAAGCTCCATCCATGGTCAGTGCACTATACAGGTGTACCATTTTTTTTTCTACCTTTTATTCTGTATTTTTACTCTACCTTTTCTATGTTTAGATACATAAATACTTACCATTGCGTTACAATTGCCTACAGTATTCAGAATAGTGACAGGCTGTACAGGTTTGTAGCTTAAGATCAACAGGCCATACCATAGAGCCTAGATGTGTAGTAGGCTATACCATTTAAGTTTGTGTAAGTACACTCTATGATGTTTGCACAACAAAATTGCTTACTGACGCGTTTCTCAGAATGTATCCCCATTGCTAAGCAACACATGACTATAGTTAGTATTGAGGAGTGCTCCTTTCTTTTTTTTATTCTTTTTTGAATATCACTGTGTTTATTTCCCTGTAGGTAATTTTTCCATAGCTTCAACATTTTCTCCTCAAAATAAAAGGAACAAAAAGAGTCTCAAAGTTTAGAATTGGATCACTTGGCCTTTTCTTACCTCCTTCCAGTTCAAAATGCTTGCGTCTCTTAATGGCCAGCATCCTCTTGGATCTGAAGTTAGGCTCAACTCATTCCAGCCTTAGCACAATCTTCTTTGTGGTTTTAGCCTTCTTCCAGAAAATTGGCTTTGTCTCCCCACCATACCCACTTTGCTTACAATCATAACACCTCTTTCCTTGGGCATACAGGGAATCCTTGCCCTTCTTATACTGGGTCACTTTGTGAGGTTGATGCTTGTCACATTTACACAAAGTTCTTCAGGTTTTAGGTACATTGACCATCTTTACAGTAGAGCTGTCTCTCTATACAATGAAATCGGGAAACTTGGCATTTGCAACCCTTGCCTCCCGCCACTTGAGCTTGTGGAGTGCTATTTTCAACACGGAAATGTAGCTGTAAACTTTATTTACTCAAAGCCCTTTATGTTAGCTCATTTATTCAATATAGATTTATTGGGTGCCTACTTTAAGCTAGGTTCTGCACGGAGCTATGAAATGCTTGATATAGTCTCTGCTTTCAGTTGGGGAAAAATTCATGAGAGGGATAGGGACTTAACGGAATGAAAGCTTATTTTGTCTATGGAGATTAGAGAAAGCTTCATGGAGAAGATGTTTTGGGCCTTAAAATGTAGGAAGAGTTTTAATAAGGAGATAGGGAAAGGAGGGCATTCTCTTAGAAAGCAGCATGCACGATGACTAAGAGGTGGTGATGCCAGGGTTAAGAGTTTAGATTTTTGGTGTAGGTCATAATGAGCCTTCAAAGCGTTTTGTACCTGGGGAGTACCTCAGGAAGATTCTTCTGCCAGCTGTATATAGGAGAAGCTGGAATGGGGAAAGACTAGGGGAAGATACAAGTGGTAGAAGGAACCAGAACTTAACAATTGTTTGGATATATAGGGCAAAAAGGGGAACAAAGATGAGTCTAAAGCCTGGGTAATTGGGAACTGGTATGTCATTAACTGAAATTAAGACAACAGAAAGAAGATTTAGGTGGAATGGGGAGTGGAGACAATGATGACTTTAGTTGGAAGTGCTTTTGAAAATGGGAGATTGGAGGCCCAAACACAGAAATGATCATTCAAGCTGTGGGGCTGGATGAGTTAGCCAGGTTGACTGTTCAGCAAGAAGTCTGAACCTACCTTTAGGGGATGGTGGAAGATTCTTTCCACCATCTTGGTTCTTTCTCACAAAGGAGAAAGAACTGGAGCAACAGTGGTTGTAATCATGGGTAACTGGGGGTCATTGAGTATCTGAGTGAGAAGAGCCTCTAGGTTAATGCAGATAGCAATTATAGCAGTTTGGTAGGTGATGTGCAGCATAGGATTGTTTTATAATGTTCCATTCCTTTCACAGACTAAAATTCCATACTGGTATGGAGTGACCTAAATTGAATAATATTTTTAAATAACCTTTGATCTAAAGACAGTATACATCTCTGAATGTTATTGGTCACTTTACCATTCCAAATTTTAAAAAAATTAAATCCTATACCACAAAAGGTTCAGGGCTTCTGACTAAGAAAGCATAAATAGAACATCATCAAGCTCCTGATTGGTTAGGACTCTGACCTGGTTTCTCAGTGTCTCATAACGTGGCAAGAAGAAGCGGGTAAGACTCGGTAGATCCAGTGTGTGTTCATTGGAACAAGACACTATCCCAACTGCCTTATTTTGTGACTCTTAGAATACGGCTACAGTGATCTCATCAGTGAGCTGTGACCTCTGTATATTCTTCATAGAAACACAGATTCTTAACAGCAAATGTATTCAATTTTTAAAGCATATTCAATTTTAAAGCTTCCTTTTATAAGTCTGGCATAATAAAGGACAACATCATCGCCGCAGCATTGTGCATGCATTCTTGACTGTGACACTGTTCTTTGAAACATTGTAAGGCTAAGATAACCTTCTAAATGACAAATGACATTATTTCTTTTTGGTTCATGTAAGTAAATTCTAGATCAAGTAATGGAACTTAAGATTTCAGATGAATTTCTCATGTTTTTCTGCCTTTCCTTACAGCTTGTTTCCCTGCAGGAACAATTGAAATATTTTCTAGAGAAGTGAGGAGAGCCTTCAGCCTGGCACACAAATGTTGGATTTTCCGTCCAGACTGAAGATGGAATCAAACTGCATATTTCTGTCCCTTCATTTGCCTATGTTGAATCAACTGTAGTTGTTTCTCTAATTCTTTTGCTAGTTATAATATGTTTGAAGTTTGTAGTTGAGTAGAAAAGGACAACATACAAAAAGTAGTAGACTTAAAGACCCCACACAATTGTGAGACTTTCTCTTTATTAATTTGAGAATTATTGTTATTATTATTTTAGAGCTAGGGTCTCACTGTGTTCCCCAAGCTGACTTTGAATTCCTGGCTCAAGCGATCCTCCTGCCTCAGTCTCCTGAGCAGCTGAGACTATAAGCACATGCCACTGCACCCAGTGAGAATTATTTGTATTGCTTCTGTGCTGTGGTATCATCAGATGATTCAGCCATGCTTGCCAATGGCAGACAGTCTAGCCTAGAGGCCACATAGTTGGTTTGCATGTGTTTTAGCTTTTCCAAACTTTTATGGTTTTTTTTTTCTGAAGTATTTCCTAAAACATAGAAACAAAATCATTTCTACCTAAGGCTAGGACCTGCCACAATGAATTTAAGTGCCTACCTTGCAGCAGTTAATACCAGGTTGTGTCCTGTCTGTGTTCAGGCAATAGGGCTGCTTTCCTGCTCAGGGATGATTTCTTACTGCTGCTTATGTTTCTTCCATTGTTATGTTTTAAAGGGTGGGGCTGGTTGTTATTCATCAGCTAAGGGAACAGTTAGAGCAGAGATGAAGAAATTCTGAGCTGTTACTCTTATCCTGAGCCTCCTCATCCTAACCCCCATAAGAAAAGGTTAGGAAAAACCAGATGCCTGTAATGCCTGTGAAGACTTCCTTAACAACCCTGCGTTGCTTTGTTTTGTTTTTTTTTTCCAGCTGTATTATTAATATTTTCTGGTCTATGATCTTTAAGCAATAAATAAATTTTTCCTTTTAAATGGACTGCCATCGATTTATTAAACTACCCCCATGATAAGTACACTCATATCCAAAAGGAAACAAGGAGACAAACAATAAACTGTATGTCTTGGCCCACTTCAGCTGCTATAACAAAAATACTGTAGACTGGGTAAAATATAAACAATGGAAATTTATTGCTCACAGTTCTGGAGGCTGGAAAGTCCAAGATAAAGGTGGCAGCAGATATGGTGAGGGCTGTGTCTGCTTTGTAGATGATACCTTCTTGCTGCCTCCTCACATAGTATAGGGGCAAAGAAGCTCCCTCAGGCCTGTTTTAAAAGGGCGCCCTCATGACATAATCACCTCCCCAGAGCCCTACCTCTTAATACTAACACATTACAGATTATGTTTCTTTTTTTTTTCCTATCTTGGGAGAACAGATTATGTTTCAACATAAGAATTTTGGGTGGACACATTCAGACTATAGCACTCTGATTAGAAAATGAAAAAATGTTGTCTGTACTGGGGTATCCTTCCAATGAATTCTTTTCTTTTTTTTTTATTTCAGCATATTATGGGGGTACAGATGTTTAGGTTACGTATGTTGCCCTTGCCCCCCCCCAAGTCTGAGCTTCAACCCTGTCTATCCCCGGGATGGTGCACATCACACTCTTTG
>NW_012148730.1:811517-886360 GCF_000956105.1 Propithecus coquereli
GTATGCCTTTAATTCCACTCTCTTGCCTGATTGCTGTGGCCAGGACTTCCAGCACTATGTTGAATAGAAGTGGAGATAGTGGACAATCTTGTCTGGTTCTAGTTCTAAGTGGGAATGCTTTCAATTTTTCCCCATTCAATATGATGTTGGCTGTAGGTTTGTCATAAATGGCTTGTATCATTCCAATGAGTTCTTAGGATAACTCCTAATGAACTAAGGAAATCAGCTCATATTAACCATATAGGGACTTAGAGAGGGGGTATAGAGAAGTGATACAAATGGTAGCTCCAATATTTAGATTGAATTATCATGTTGTAGTGGAACAAACGTGAGGTTGAAACTCACCAAGGTTGCAAGTATCTACACTTCTTAGAGCCTCTGTTTCCTCATCTGTAAATCAAGGGTGATAATGCTTATCACCAACAGACAGCGGAGAGTTTTCTAGAAGTAGACCAGCTGGCCTCAGGTCTGGTCCCATTTGATAAAGTTGGTGCTGCTCTAGGAAATGTACTCCCAAGTTCTCTGTGCTACATTTAGTGCTCCTATTCCAAGTCAAAATTAAGCCACAGGCAGAGAAGAGGTTAATATGTATGGATAGGAAGGTGGAGGAGGGATGAGGATAGCAAGAATGCTGGGGGAAATGCAGGGAAGAAGTAGGGCTAAAGGAGATAGGCACATTAAGGGCAAACAAAATAAAGGCAAGATTAGGAGAGAAGTTAGAAGATAGGTTGAAAACCACAAGATGGTATAAAAAAGATTATTCTCATTTTTTAAGTTCTGGGTTTCTGAAAAAAGAATAAAGAGAAAGAGGCCAGGTACAGTGGCTCATGCCTGCAATCCTAGCACTTTGGGAAGCTGAGGCAGGAGGATCACTTGAGGCAAGGAATTGGAGACCAGCCTGGGCAATACAGCAAGATCCTGTCTCTACAAAAAGGTTAAAAAAAAATGAGCCATGTATGGTGGCTTGCACCTGTAATCCCAGCTATTCGGGAGACTGAACTGGGAAGCTCACTTGAACCCAGCCAGGAGTTCAAGGCTGCAGTGAGTTGTGATCATATCACTGCATTCCAGCCTGGGCAACAGAGCCAGTCTCTGTCTCAAAAAAAAAAACAAGAGAAAGAAAGAGAATGGGGGAAAGGAACTGAGTGTCAGAGGTAGAATGTGGGGGAAGAGCCCGAATCTTAAAAGAAGATAGGCTTTTCCAGATAAAGGAAGGCAGGGGACTGGGGTGGAAACAGAAACTACCCTGAGGACATGCTGGAGAGTCTGAGGCCAGTGAGGATGACACATGTGCCACAGGTGGCATCAAAGGGTGAGGGAGGTAGAAGAGCCCTCGTGCGGCCTCTGTCCCATACTGCAGCCTAAGAGCAGTTAGAGGTCTGCTGAGAGGCAGGGTGGTAGGGAAGACAACAATAGGAAGGGGCAAGGGCAAGCACGTGTGGCTTTTCAGCACCTGCCGTATGGTAGCCTGAATTGAGATATGCTGTAAGTATAAAATATACACTAGATTTCTGTAGGGGAACTGCTGTGTCAGTATCCTGACGACATTGTACTATTCACACAGGCCACATAGGCAAGGGTCAACTGTAGGCTGACCCAGGTCTTGGCAGAATGCCCTGTGATCCTCTTAGAACATAGGACTACAGACTGTCTTGTGAGAAGGGAACCTGCCATGAGGCAGTTTTTCATTTGCCTCCCTTGTTCCAGTAAGGTCTAGGACTTTCTACCTGCCCCCCACCCCCAGAAGATACAGCCACAGACCATCAATCTGCTTAGCTACAGTGTGGCATTGGATACTCCGCACCAGGGGGTCCCACTATTCATGCTGTGTGCCATCTGGCCCTTTTTGTTTGAATGTCATTCTGTGGGACAAGGAACACAGGGCACCGATACCATTGTTGATGTTGCTTTTGCTGTCTCCAGAAGTAACAAACTGTCTGGATCTATCTAGATTACTTGTTTTTTTGCCAGCTGATTCTGTCAGCTTAACAATTCCAAGGACTTATTATTTTTTTTAAAGAACATAAAATATACTTTCCTGGATTAAACTTAAGCCCATTATCCAAAGTGGGGCACCACAAGAGCAGAAGAACGGGATCCATTTGTACTCACCATCAAATTGGTACTAACTAATCAACACTAGGTTGATCACATGGCAGAAATACTCTCTAGGGATTAGGGGGATGGGGGGCAAATCTACAACTAAAGGACACGGGGAGCACTAAAGGGAGGGAAGGGCATGCCTTTAACCCGCATTTGGGTGAGGCAAAGACATAAAGTGTAACTATAATGTTTGTACCCTTACAAAACCCTGGAATAATAAAAAAAATCTCATTAATAATTATTTTATACTTATTACACATTGAAAGGATAATATTTTAGATATATTGGGTTAAATAAAGTATATTGTTAAAATTAATTTCACCTGTTTTACTTTTTTAATATGGCTGCAATAAAATTTAAAATTACATATGTGGCTTGCATTGTATTTCTACTGCACAGTACTGCTGTAGTTTGGTGAGAAAAGAAAAAATGGTGGTGGGGAAGAGGGACTCACAGGATTTTATTTTGCCAGAAGATGGCATTTAAAAAGAACTATCACCATCAATTCACAGGGACGTTTTAACACCAAAAATATATATAGCCATAATCTCAGAATAAAAGACAGATCTTTAAATCGAATAAATGTAACCTTATGGGAACTCACTGCATTGTCCTGATTTTTCTTATATTGCTTCAGCCTGGTGAAAAATTACTCAGATTGATGAGGATAGAATTTAGAAACCACTGCTATATAGAGCTCATCCCATGAGGTAATAACTAGCTAATTTGGGGAAGGGTGGGAGGCTTGAAAGGCAACCAATCCAGGTAATAGTAGCAGATGGGACCAATGTTTTTTGTCCTATAGCTGTTGGACTCCTCTGGTGGCCTTATGTTTTATAGTGCTTCTCTGGGTTCTTGGTCCACCCTCTGTTCCCACCCCCCAAATAAGAGAAAGATATGGAATATCAGAGTCAGAGAGTATAACCAGACGAACCAAAGTAAACAAATACAAATTTATTCTTTTCAAAGCAGAATTCAAGGGAAAGGTGAAAAGCACCACAGTGAGTGGCAATCAAAGTTAACCAATTTGTTCCCAACCCTGCCCCTTCATCCCAAACTTTTCTAGACTTGGCTGCTACCCTGTTACTTCCCCTGAATACCTTCCCCAATTCTCATGCTTGTGACCAGTTTTTGCAGCCAACAAGCAGCATAACAGACTTCGGTCTGGCTTTGATACTGCCCAGGGGACAGCAAGGACATTTAGCAGGTCGCCTCTCAAATATGGCAGCTGTGGGAGGAGATGGAGGCTGGGAGCTGAGCCCTGGCCTTGAGCCTTTCCCTCTCCCACAGCCATTGGTGTTACAAGAGTGAGAAGTAGCTGAAGTATTCCTTTGTTCCCACGGGAGCTGCCTAGCTGAGGAGCTATATCTCCACAGCCCTAGGACACAGCCCCCAGTTTCTCTCCCAGAACTAATTGTTTGTGTTAAGGCAGCTGTTTTCTTGGTTATATGTCACTTACATCAAGAGAAATTGGATGGGATTCTTGGCCTGAAATAGTCCCAGAGGCCATAACTCTTCCATTGAGAATAAGAATTCAAAGAATGCTCTAGCCTGATGCTGGATATGGAGCCCAGACCCCAGACACTCCCCTGGTAGCACGGGCATTCCTTAAAATGAATCTGGAGGGAAAACATCTCCTAGAATTGGCCTCTGCCTGGCCTCAGGGTTTATCATTACTGTGGCTTGTCAGCCCAGTTCCTGGAGCACCGTAAACTCAAACAGGCTCCTCTGTAGGGAAGTATTTCCCAACTTTGGGCCTTGAAGAAAATGAGCACTTGAGAGCCTTGATTCCAGCCTTCCCAATCTGGAGGAAAGGGCACGTGACCTCCTGGGTGGGACTCTCTCTAGGGAACCATATCACAGCCTGATGTGCTTCAGCCAGTCAGCCTTCCCTAATGATCCCCAGTCAACGTGGATCCACTCTGCTCCAGGTGGAAGCAAAGGTATCCTCGTAATGGCTTTTTGGCCTTTATCAAATTCTGCCAAGAATAAATCGACTATCAGTCCTAACTGCTTCCTGATACTATTTGACAACAACCCCAGCAAGCACTCATGTTCCTTATCACTGATGCTAATCCTACAAGTCAGAAGGTTTTCCTTAGGCTACCAACCCGGCAACTCCCTTCACCACCCTTCTAGTGCAGGGCCAAAACTACACAGTGCCACACATAATACCTTTAGGTGACATGATACACAACAGATGCCAAAAGTTATACAACACAATTCAGTACATTCAACCCCAATTTGGATTCACAGCGCCCAAGGATCCATTTACCTCACTGTGGGCACACTGCCCATACATGCTGCAGTGACTGTCACTGTACCCCTGAGTGATATGCTCACCTCAGGCATTAAGGTAAACACAGGACCACAAAGTGTCAGTGACCCTCTTAGTGAGAATTCGACTTCTGACCTGCAGCTTCAGTCCACCTACAACACGAATCCTACATAACGAGATCTACATCTTTTCTACCATGCCTGGCCCACTGCAGTTGCCATAGGCCCTCAGCAGCCCGAGAGCTCTTGGGTGGGATGTGGGTAACAGAAAGGACTTTCCAGGACTTTCCTGGTAAAAGATTGCTCCATAATATCTGCTCACGTAGGCTTATGCCTTAAGGTCCCTGAGCCCTCTGTCCCACATTCCTGCCCAAAACTTAGGCCCCTACAAATACGCCCCCACTCTGACTGATGCCCAGTTTATCAGACTGATACCTGCTTACCACTTGCTCACCATCTATCCAGATACCCAGTTCTCCCACAGGGACCTCATGAACACTAAGGTAGATGTTGTGATATGAAGTCTGACACCCTGGACCTGTGGCTTAGAGTTGGGGGAGGAGGCAACCCCAAACTTCTGGACAAAGCTGCTGCCCTGCCTCCCGTGCAGCACATAAATCTAGGTTCCCAGCAGTTCTACCCAGTGGCCCACTGCTTGATTATAACACAACACCCCAACCGTCTCACTCCCTCCCTCCTGATCTTCCTGACAACCTCTGCTTTCATTAAGGCCCTGAGTCAGACCTTAGGAACTGGAAGGGGCCAGAGAACGTACTTTGTGTTGTAGTCCGGCAAAAGCTAATAAAAGCCTATTTATTCTTTCTCTTCTGCATGGGTTGCATAGAGCTTGGATTTGCTCTATTTGGGTACCTGAACCATTGTTTAGGGGAGCCCAGAAAAATTTATCCAAGGCCCAGGTCTCAAGGGAACAAAAGTTTGAATGAGTGAAGAGAACAGAGTGACTCTTCCTGTTAGATTCCTCTGGGGCCACATGCTTCTGTTGCTTTGTTCTTGAGGACAGCCCACCCCAAGCATCAATGGAGAGAGACAACCTAAGGGAGCAGCCAGGATGCATATATCTTCCAACCAGAGGCTGGGGCTAACAAAGAGCAAGGCAGAACATTAGTACTTCAAGAGGTAATAGAATTTAATTTGTGAGTGAGGCCAGGAGAGCACTGATGTACAGTAGATATGTAGAATAGATATGTATGTATATAAACTTAGGCAAATTAAGTTGACTGCAGGGCTCTAGGTTATAAAGCTCCTCTTGGTAGAGAGCTGCCTAAGTGGGCTCTGAATCTGTTCAAAGTTCTCAAGCCCACTCTCCCACCCCTCAGTATCTATTCTGAATAGTTTTTGGATAAAAGGATCATGGTATATGTTGCCTAGGAAGAATTAGCTCAGTTTGAGGATTGGGTTCACCTTCCAGAGTTAGAAAGAACAGTTTTAGGCACAGGAAGGCCTTCTGGTTGTCTGGGTGGAAAGTGGCCAGCTTCCTGATTCATGGTCACTGGGAGGGGCCGCTACTTAGGGTGGCCTGTTGCAAATCAGCCACTTCACCTGATTCAGCCTAAGAGCTAGAAGGGTCACAGTCTGGAAAAGTGATAGGGAGTCATACTCCTTCAGGCTAGAGGGTCTCTTCCCCTTCCTCACGTGGGGAGAGCAAGAACACCTGGCTGAGCAAGCTGCTACTCCTTCCCCGGGTCTGTAAGGACAGACTCACAGGAACAAAGGGTGGCTTCAGCTGGGTTTCCAGAGCAACTCAGCAGGTCTCTCAGGATGTTGAGGCCTTCAGGATATAAGAGGTTGGGAGTGGGGGCAAAAATTAAACCCATATAAGTATTTCTTTAATGTTTCCAAATGTAAGGTGGAAGCAGGAACTGGAATGAACTGTACCCCCATTGAGGAAGGTCTGCCAGGTACCGAGGCAGAAAGAACTGAGAATATTCAAGGAAGAAACAACACCTAGGTAGCATAAGGATGGCTAGAGATCTCCCTGAAACCGAAGTAACAGGACACACACTGCCCAGACTTTTTCAGGGGGACTTTGGAGGGGGGTGTCTCAGGGATACCCTTTTGCCTCCCTGAGTTGGGCCAGAGAGTAGGGCTAACACCTAAGGATTCGTAATGCTGGAACCCTGGGGCCATTAGGTGTCTCCCTCTCCATAATTCCATGGAGAAGCAAAAGAGGCCAATGGGCACCACTTAGCTCTGCAAGGCAGCTTCTCTGCTCCGCATCTGAATGGCCAAGTGCCATTTGCCTGGGTTGTAAAAGAAGGGTACTTAAAGGACTGGTCTCAAACTTGAGGATTAAAGGGAACGTTTTAGAGTCAGAGAAATCATGCCTCCCCTTCCCCCACCACCCCCCTCCCAAACACACACCCCTCACATACCACCAGATCCCTGCTGCTGCCAGGAGCCCAAATAACTCTGCTTGAGGAATGAGGGGCCAATGGGGACTGGAAAGTTCGGGTGAAGGCTGAGGGAAGGCTTTGACCAGAACCAGGAGAGGATTATGGACCACAGGATGGGGATCTAGCTCCATCAAGAGGCCAGCAGGGTATTGGCAGTCACATCAGAGCTTCGCACGCTGGGGAAGGCATGGCGGAGCTTCTCCATGATGTCCTCCAAGCACAGGCTGACATCCTGGCTCTTTGATCCCACATCATCTGAGTTGGAAAAGAGAGATTTGGGAAGAGAACTAGAGACTCCTTTATGAGGCCTAGGGGCCAGGTAAGATGCTGTCAGCTGAAGGGTGGACTCATCAACAGTGTTTGTGTCCTCCTAGCACAATGCCTAGTACACAGGAGGTGCTTGATATATACATTTGTAGAATAAGCATGTGAATGAATCAATCAACAAACCAATCATCCCTGACCCTAAGCTCAAAGCCATGAGGGGAAACCCATCTCAGCCCTAGAAAAACCTTGGTCAGGACAAAGCCATGGAAGAAGGAGCTGAAAGGGGCCAGGGGAACTCACCTGCAGCCTCTGTGTCCGGTGTAGTCTGTCCCTTCTCCCGGGGGTGACTGCCTTCTGACTGCTGCGGAGAGGAAGCTAGGGACGATCCCGCGGAACCATTGCCATCTGATTCGGAGGGTGGCTAGCAAGAGTTAAGGCATGACTTAAGTGGCTTTGCCTTCCTGACCTTACCTTGACAGACTCCTGAGCTTAGAAGGGACCTTAGAGACCTCATGCATATCCCTTTGCCCTTAGGCTTTAAGAAGCTTTTGGTAATGGCCCAAACAGCAGCTTCCCCTTTAAGAAAACTTCTTTGAATATCCAATTACTGATTAACTTCTTCCTTCTACAACATGTGTCAAAGGCTCCCAGTTTTTCTAAGGATGGCATCGTACCTAAAGGTCTCTTGCTGTCATTTCAGCTATAATTAAACTATTATTTAAAACCCAATTCTCTCTAGAAATGTAGAGTTACACACCTGAGCCTTGGTTCATGACATAATAGCATATGTTCGAAACCTCCAAGAATCCATTTAGAGGCTATCCCTTGGAGGATCTGGGGAAGACACGGGGTGTGGTGGTATTGCCTGTTATACATAATGACAATCACAGGTAACATTTATGAAGTGTGTACTATATTCCAGGCATTGTGTTAAATTCTGTAAATGCATTATCTTATCTTATGTTCACCACAATTCTATGAAGTTTGGTACTATTTTTATTCCTGTTTTACAGATGAGAAAACTGGGGCATAGAGGGGTTAAGTAACAACAGTCCTAATACCCTGCAGCCACTAATTGGCAGAGCCACATTCAAACCCAGAGCTGTCTGACTCCAGAGCTACACTACAGCATACACACTACCTCTCAGAGACAAAAGGGACAGAAAGTAACAAGAGACCTCTTTATAGCAAAAATCTTTCTTTTGCCAAACATGTCTAAACCTGCTTCTTTCTAGTAAATATCATACTAGCAAAATGAACATTTTCGATGCTTTTTCAAGTTTGTTCTTCCAGTACTGGGTTCCAGTGGGTTGTGAGGAAGTGAGCCCTCAGAAGTCCTCCCTTTTCCCCGGGCCCCTCAGTGGCTTAAAAGTGACACACAAGGGTCATGTGGAAGCTAGGTAGAAGGTAATTGGTCAGAGATGTGACCATACCGGCCCCTTCCTTCCCCCACCTGCCCCAACTGCAGGCCCAGTTCTCTTCAGGAAGTCACCTGAGAGCCACTGCCAAGGAGCTCTTTCATGCCTCCTCTTTGCTGCACTACCCAGCTCCCCAGCCTTCCCCTGTGCTCAGCGGCCGCCCTGGTTCTTTCCCTGTCTCCAGCCTCACCTGCAAGAGCAGCTCCCTCAAGCGCTGCAGCTGAGACTCTAGCTGCTTGTTGTGGTCTTCGAGGATCTGCATGCGCGTCTCCAGGCGGGTCTTGTGCTGCCGAAGGATCCGGGCCTCAGCCAGAAGCTCCTCGTTGCGGTGGTCTGGTGCTGCCTCGGTGGAGCCCTCAGCCAGGGTTGGTGCCTCGGCTGCCTCCTCATGCTGCCACTTCAGGCGCCTCAGCTCTCCCTGGAGAATCCTGCCAAGGACAGAGAAACCAAGACCTATGACCCTAATGGGGCACTGACAGTGCAGGTCCCAGATGTCCTCTTGGGCCTAGGTGTGAGCAATCCCTGTGCTCTCCCACCCCACTCCACCCCCAGCTGTGCTCTTGCATGAGTGGCCACATCCACTTCGTCTCCAGCACGTATATCATTTACTCTGCCATCCTGAGATCTCAGAGCAGAGAGAGCTGACATTTCACACAAGAAACTTCTCAGGGCTTTGATGTGCTGCTATGGGGATTAATTCTGACCTTAAAAATCAGGCAGAAACACAGTCTGCAAATAAGTGAGGCATTAGGGCCACTGACTCACCTAGTCCATTTTTGGAGTTTTAGATTCCAGGGAAAGACATAACATAAACAAAAGACCACCTGTCTTGTCTCTTCTCTCTATGACCCTCTTCTTTGGCCCACTTTGAACATCCATCCTGGCTCATCAAGGAAATAGATTCCAAAGAGATGGCCTACTTTCGGGGACATCACTTTGTTTTGCAACAGAACGGAGTTGCCTGATGTTTCCCAGGGCCTGCCCACTGCTGCTCTAAGGCAGTGTTTCTCAAACTATTCGTAGTGAAAACCCAGGGCTTCCTTCACTCCATTGTGGACCAATATGTGGTCCTAATGCACATGAGCTGTACACAGCTCACATCATGTGCGACTTGACACACAAGGTCAACAACACTCAAACTGGTCTCTACCCTTTTCAATGGGATGAGGCCACTAATTCTGTGCTTCAATGTCATGGTAATGCCAAGCTGCCGTAAATGTTCCTAAAAGCTTAATTTATATCTTTATCTATCTTGTCCTGGACTGGTGAGAAACTGGTCACAGGCTGGCCCTGGTCTGCTCTCCACACTTTTGAGTAGCAGTGTTGTAAAGACTTGTTACTCCAAGTGTGGTCTATGGACCAGAGGCATGGGCATCCCCTGGGAGTTGGTTAGAAACACAGAAACTCAGTTCCCTCCAGACCTGTGAATCAGAATTTGTGTTTTACTGAGCTTCCCAAGTGACTTGTATATACACTGATAGATTCTACTTCATGCCCTCAAAGTGGCTTAGACCCTTCTTAGGTCCCTGCTAACATGCCTACTTTATGGAGATTCATGCCATCCCTATAATCTTCTTCACCTTCCTTCTTTCAGTCCTCAAGTGCCCTATGTAGTGTCATGGTCCTCTGGAATACTTTTATTAGGTGATAAATATCTCCTTCCACTTCCAACACTCAAAGTTCTCTGAGGGCAGGGACATGGCATATGCTCTTCTATTTTCTCTGTGTTTGTATTTTCTCTGCTTACATCTAATGTGTTCTTGGCAAAATTTGGGTTTAATTTAAAGGATTCAAGTAATCATTATAATAGCTAACATTTACTGAGCTGTTACTATAAGCCAGGCACTGAACTAACACATTATATGCCTGATCTCAGTTAGTCTTCACAAGTGACCCTAGGAGGTAGGTTCAATTATCATCATCCCCATTTTAAAGATAAGGAAATAGAGGATCACAGAATCTAAGTTATGCAACTAGGATGCAGAAGTGCCAGGACTTAAATTCAAGCTGCCTGCCTTAAGAACCCACACAGATTTGTGACATCATCACACCCACCGGTTCTCATCTTCCAAGTGGGCCAGGATCTTCTCTAGGTCCCCCTTGCTTTCTGTGGCCATACCGCATGGAGCCTGCTGCCCAAAGGCTGGCTCCCGATCTGTGATGGGGCTGGAGTGCCGCAGCAGGTACTGGTCCTCATCTCTGCATGGGTGTGGGGAGAGGAAAGGAGGTGCCCAGTGTTGAACAGAGAAACAGATCAGGGTATGAGTTCTCAGCTCCAAGCCCAGGCCCCAGGACATGCATGCTGGAGGATTCACTTCTAAGTCACATTGAGAGGAAAGGCCATATATTTAGGCTTGAGAGGGATGAGGGTTCAAAGGTGGCAGAGGCTGTGGTTGGGAGTACCAGGAGAGAGTGTTTTCAAGATGCTAGGGCTTCTGGGTTCTACTCATAGCTCCCTGGGAAACAATGAGCAAATGACTTCCCTTTCTGTGCTGTTCCCCACTCTGCTCTTTTTTGTTTCCTCCTCCCCCAGAGGGATCTGAGTCCCAGTCAGGGCCACATTGATCCATGTAGCCAGCAGTTCCTAGGCCCTCTGAGCAAGATGGGGACCTCCCCAGAGATGCAGGAGCCCTTCTCTGGGCTACAGCACCAGGGAGTCCCTTTGACTATACTTCAGTCAAGTCCCTGTTGTCTGCCAGGGTTGGTGTGGCACTAGATGGGGATTAGGCATCTTGAGCACAAGATAATGGTCCTTTCTGCAACTTTAGATGAGGGCATATTCTTCTTTCCTTAAAGTTGAGCATAAAAGGATGGGGCATTGCAACAGAGACCAGGGCAGATAGCAGGGAGATTAGTACATCATTCATTCCCTAGCTCAGTTGATAGAGGGAAGACTGCTTCTCTTACTAAATACTGTGTCCAGAAAGCAGCCTTCCTTCCTTAGGGAGCCAAGGACCCTAGCCACCATGCTTCCCATGCCCTAGAGGATACACCCTTCCTAAATGGTGGCAGAAGGATCCCAAGGAGAACTATTTCTGGAAAATAAGCAGCTGTGGGAGCTTACATGCTGTCATCTGGGGACAGGCTGTCATTAAAGAAGGAGCAATTTTGACTTTCCATCTCAGCAAGCCTGGGAAGAAAGAGCAGAAACAGGACAGAAAATAGGATATGGGGCCTGCTTTTATCTCAAGGACTCTAATCCCACAACAGGATCATTGGCTTTGGGAGCTGCCTCAACCACCTCTAAGTGTTGGACCTTGCTGGCTGCTGCATACTCTACTATGCACATCCCCTGGCCCTGACTCTGTTCTCTTTGTCCCATCTCAAAACCTCTTCCCCTTGAACTTCCTACAAACTCCACCCCACCCCACCTCCACCTCCCGCAAACCTGGTGGTACCTGCTGGCAAAATGCTCAATGCGGGAGTGTGTGTCAGCATGTGGCAACATCGGGGAAGAAGCCGGCCTAGAAGAAAGCAGCAAAGACTCAGAAGACCAAAGACTGGGCAGCTGGGCAGCTGGGCAGCCTGTTTGCTCCCCCCTTCCCCGCCCCCCACATTATGGAGGCGGAACTGATAGGAACAGGATACAGAGGCTGGATTCTAGTCGATTTCTCCAGCCAGAGTCCAGGTCAGGCCCAAGCTGGACTGCCCTGTCACTAGTAGGATTTACCCTTGAACACTCCTCTAGCCCACCTGGGACTCAGCCCCTTCACAGCACACACTCAGGTTCAGTGAGGCTGCCTGCAGCCATTGCTCAGCCACTGGTACTCACGTCTCGCTGTAGTCAGCCTCCAGCACTGATTGCACAGGCAGATAACCTCGCTGAGGGTGCTTGCTGAAATAATGCTTCGAGCGGAATTTGTTCTTTAAAGTTGTAGCAAAGTCCCTCATGTTCTCACTGGATGTGGTCTGGTTGGGAGGGGAGACAGGGCAGAGGACTCACCCTAATGGTTTCCAGATGCAGGTGTGGCTGCTCCCATGGAGCAGACAGCATGACAGGTAATCCACTCTTGCTCATGCCTATCACACCTGCTCCTAGATAAAGATCTGGAAGGATATGTGCCAAATTGTGAACACCGGTTGCCTCTGAGAAGTTGAACTGGAGGGGTGGGGACCAGGGTGAGGAGAGAGGAGGACTTTCCTTTTATACTTTAAACACCTCTATACAATTCAAATCTTTTACAATGAGCATATATTTGTTAATTTTTAAAATAGCTTTTCTATAAATTCTAAGGATATAGGGGATAAATCGGAGTCTACCATCTCCAGCCAGTTTTCCATGTATGACTTTTTTTTTTTTTTTTGAGACAGAGTCTCACTCTGTTGCCCTGGCTAGAGTGAGTGCCGTGGCGTCAGCCTAGCTCACAGCAACCTCAAACTCCTGGGCTCAAGCGATCCTTCTGCCTCAGCCTCCCAAGTAGCTGGGACTACAGGCATGCGCCACCATGCCCGGCTGATTTTTTCTATGTATTTTTAGTTGTCCGATTAATTTCTTTCTATTTTTAGTAGAGATGGGGTCTCGCTCTTGCTCAGGCTGGTCTCAAACTCCTAAGCTCAAGCAATCCGCCCGCCTTGGCCTCCCAGAGTGCTAGGATTACAGGCGTGAGCCACCGCGCCCGGCCCATGTATGACTTTTATAATGTTTTCCCTAAGATGATAATAAATGAAAAGTAAAGGGCATGGTCCCTGCTCCCACCAGGTCACACATTTCTGTGCCAAAAGAATTTGAAGAGATGACAGCTTAGAAAGATGGACTGTGGGGAAAGATGCGAGGGAGGATGGGGGAGAGAGCAGAGGGGGAAACTGGGGATATGCTTGGGGCTTTGGGAGAACCTGTGGGGACAGAAAGGGATAGAGACATATAGGGAGCAGAGTCATGTAGAGAAGTGAGGCATGGAGCTGTGGGTCTTGAACACAGCACAGGAGCAAATCTGTGGCTGGAGTTTAGGGATGCTGATCAACCCGGGCTCAGGTGGCTATGAAGGGCACGGCTGCCAGGGAAAACCAAGTGGAGTTTTGGGGCACATTAAAGAACATACCCTTTTTTTACCCCAAAGGACTGAGTAATTAATTTGAGCTTAAACTTTGATATCGACTAGAAGGGGTGAAAACATTGACAAAGGAGCAGGGAAAGACCAAGTGATACAGGAGCAATACAGGAAGCTAGTCAAGAAAAACTCAAGTGAGCAATAGAAGGTGAGTCACCTGGAACTGCCTTGCTCCCCCTGTTTTTTTCCTGAGACTTTTCTCTGTAGTAAAATATCAAGTGCCTTTTAAATAGCTGAGAGTGTCCTAGACCAGCTGCAGCCTGGCCCCTGGTGGTAGCGAGGGAGAAGCTCTGCTGGAAGAATAGAGTGGCCAGAATCCCTTAAACTGGTGAATCACCAGGGCTGTTTGGAGAATGCTCCCCACAGGAGAGCTCAATACAGTGAGCCAAAGCTGGGCAAAGTGGATTAAGGCCTAGTACCTGAGAGCTGCCTACCCCTCCCACCCAGCCCAGAGGCTCCATACCGGCGTGTAATACTCCATGATGGGGTAGTGCAGCTTGTTGCCTTTGCTAGCTTTGCCTGTCAAGAAGCAGGTCTGGCAGATGTCGACATTAAATTGCTTTAGACTCCGGTACCTTGGGGAGAGGAGACATGGTAGGAAAGGGAATCCAATGTGCCACCGTGACCTCCCCTCTGCTCCCCTGACATCAAAATATACACACACATTAGAAGGGAGTGAAGCATGGGGCCATAACATGCTCAACATCCTATACATAGCAGTGGCTGAGCCCTCAATAGATAAACAGCCTTATTCTACAGACCATAAATCTCCATGAAATCACAAGCCCAGATTCCCAGGAAGCGTGGGAAATTGCATTATCTCACCATCTTTGTTTAAAGCGGTTGGGAGAGCAGAAGATCTCATTATATCAAATAGTTTTCTAAACAAGGACGGCCCAAAGCAGTCTAGGCTCCCATGTACCACCATCTACCTTGGAAAAGTTACACTTTTAATACAAAGGCAGTTTATTCTACCAGCCTTGGGTAAGTTGGCTAAAAGTTATTTCCAAAGGTTATTTATAATAACTCTGTTACTACAGATTATAGAATAGCTCTTCAGAGCTATTTCCAAAGCCTGGCTGAACTGCCAGACCTAGCAGCATAGAATAGTGAAATGTCTAGACTTAGAGAAGTCAGACGAGCCAATATCTAGTCCTGGGTATACCATTAATTAGCTGTGTGAACTTGAGCAAATCACATTCCACCTCTGTGCCTCATTTGCTCATTCTATAAAAAGCATGGTGGTTGTAAGGGAGAGCTGTGTGTCAGTGCTTTAAAAAGTTAAAAAGTTGAGCATTGTATGATTGGAGACAAATCTAGGATAGTGGTTACCTTTGTGGGGGATGGAGGGGAATGTAACCAGGAAAACCTCAAATGTATTGCAATGTTTTATTCCTTAAGCTTGGTCAAGGGTATATACTATGGTATGCTGAGGCCAGCTCATACCAGCTCATAAGAGCTGACTGTTAAAATTTCAGGGGTTTTCTAAGCCAGTTGTTAAATATACCCATTATTAAAAATTAAACTACATAAAGTCACAAATGATATTAAAAACAAAAGTAAGAAATACTAAAAACTCATCACTTCCTAATTACTTTACTATTATCTGTGCTCTTGAGGTTATTTATTTATTTATTTATTTGTTTTTCAGGTAGGGTCTCACTGTATTGCTGGGGCAGTGGTGCAGTGGTGTGATCATAGCTCACTGCAACCTCCAACTCCTGGGCTCAAGCAACCTCCCACTCCTGGGCTCAAGCAACCTCTGAAAAGTGCTTGGCCTACCTTGGACTCCCAAAGTGCTGGGATTATTGAGTGAGTCATCGCTCCTGGCCTCGTGAGGTTATTTACATTTATTGTATTTGCATGGTGGAAATACTATAACTGATGTGCAACTTAGCATTTTTTCCTAACTCTGCTCAGAAACTTACTGTAAATACCCTGACATCAGCCATAGTGGGAATTTACATCACAGAAATTAGCAAATATCACAAATCAGGTTTCCTTTTTTCTTTCTAGAAAGTAGGGTTTTTTTTTCTCTACATTGCTTTTTATCTTATGCCAAAGAAAGGGGAGTATTTGACATACTGTATTTTTGGGGTTTTTTTCTCCAAAATATTAAGGGGGTATCTAGAAAGTAGATTGTGAAACATTTGCTGGCACACTATTTGGTATAGAGGTGTTCTTATAGTGGCCTCTAGATGTTTTTGTAGGTCTGTAATATTTTATAACACAACTAAAACAAAATATTTCATCATTTCCCATTTTTTTAAAAGTTAAACATTCTGTAATAGAAAGGATTACAACAATATATAATGCACAATAGATTAGCTGTAATTATATAATAAGTATGTAATGCATTGTTTTATATCTGATTTATATGTCACATGTATGTCATATTTATTATCATTTATTATGTCATATTTATTATCATCCTAATAGGTATTGTTTTCCCTACCTGAACCCCTTGATGGGGCACTGTCTACAGATAGAGCACTTGGTCTGATGTTTCACTTGCTCAGCAATGGTGACCCGATGCAGAACAGCCAGCCACACCATGGACTGGGGCTCCAAGTTGACCCACTCCAGGAACTGGGAAGCTTCAATGACTGGCTTCCCAGTGCTCTAGGGAAACAAGAAGCCCAATGGCAATGACTGAGGCCCAAAGTGTCTTGTCTGTAGAATGGCAGCCCCCAGAGGAGCAAGGGAACCAGCAGGGCCTGGGTTGGCCTGTTCTTCAGAGGTGTTCACCTTCTGCCCTACCCTAGTTGAGCTGCTGTACTCCCCAGCAGGACTCTGACTCTAGAGCCCAGAGAACTTTCTGCCCTCTTGTCCCATCCAAACAAACTCCCTTACATCTGAGTACTTCAGATCAAAAGCCTAACTCTTAGTCCTTCTTCCCTCCCTTCTATCGCCCCTTCTCTCCCTACCATCCTCCCTCCCTCCCCAGTTCCATACTCACAAAACGGAAGCAACTACGGACACTGGGCTCCACATTGCTGCCCCCAAAGGCTGCCACTTCACCCAGCTGACGGGGCACCTGAATGGCCTCATGAAGCAGGACACCGAGGTGGCGTTGGTCACACTGGCTGCCTGAGTTGGCCACTTGGCTGAAGAGGTCTGCTGGCCCCACCATCAAGAATAGCCAACCCCAGTGCAGGAATGGCCAGAGAATGGTGTGAGGAGAAAGAACAGAAAAGGAAGACAGGGAAAGAGCACATAGACTTAGCTAATGACTTTTGAAACTGGAATACTTAGAGGTCCATCCCTGACTTTCTAGAAGCCCAGGAGTTTTAAAAAGAGCATTCTCTGAGTTCAGAGAGAAAAAGTGAGACAGACACAAAGAGAGAGCATCAGGAAGACAGGGAGAGAGAAAGATGAAAACAGAGAGAGAACTGTATGTAAGAGCAGTGCCAGACACAGATATGACACTTCTTGGAAAACAGATTCCTCAAGAAGCAAGAAGGGGGGTGTGGGCTCAGGGTGCCTGAATGTGAGTCACAGTTGGGCTGCCATACCCTCTCCTGTCCATGTAGCTCATGTAGTCTGACACTGCAGTAATCTCTCAATTGTCCACACAAATGGAAGGAAACACTGGCATGGATAATCCAAAAAGAAGAGCTAATCTAAAGTATCTGATCATCTAAAAATTATCTGTAAGTGGTTGTGGAGTATAGTATGATACTTATATTTGAATTTGAGCTATATCAGCTCTCCTAGGACGCTCCTCCATCTAAACTCAGCCTTAGCAAACCTCCTCCAGAGGTTATTGTCTGCTTCATACCTTGTCTAAGGCTTATAAAAACACACAGAAGTAGAAGGCAGAGGGCCTGGGTTCAAGTTCTAGATCCATTACCGACTAGTAGAACTGTGGGTAAGTCATGAACCTCTCTATGTCATAGTTTCCTTACTTGTAAATTGAGGATAAATTATCACTGTGTATCCCATCTCAAAGGAATGTTAGAGAAATAAATAATATCACAGCCATGAATATGCTTGGGGAAGTTCCCTTCTCTGTAAAGTTTTCCTAGACCACTGTCATCTGTCTCTCTTCTGTGATCTGATATAATATATATCCTTTGACATTTGGATTATTCTCATTAGCACTTCCTGAAAAACACTTTCTGTGTACTTCTGTCTCCTTCTATGGAGTGTAAACCACTTGAAACAGGACTGTGTCTAATTTAACCTAGCATTCACCCCCATTTAGCAGAGTGATCAACACATATTAGGACTCAACAACTAATGATGCTGCTGCCGAAACATTCAAAATGCTAAACACAAGATGGAGGATGGAAAGGAAAGCAAAAGTACTATAAATCAGAGAGGTGAAAAACTACAGAGGTATATACTGTCCACCTCCCAGATAATGGGGATCATTGCCCCCTGCCCATGTATTGACACGAGAAGTTTTTAGTAGAAAGTGTGTGTGTGACATGGCTTCAGATTGGGAGAGGGCTAAGCCTGGTAGGCCACAGGGGAATACAACTAGAAAGTCAGGGCCCTGGATACCCCAGGATACCAATGCAGATTCCGGCTAAGTACTGACATCAGATCAGAAGAAACCAAGCCCTAGGGAATGACACTGGGAATAGTAACAGGCCTTAGGCCCATCTTGGCCTTTGGCTGTCATGTGTTCTTTGCAATAGCCTGGACCAAGAAGCATCACAAGGTAGCCCAAGTAGCCTTCTCTTGAGTCATAAAACCTACCACTGGCTTATCTTACCCTCTTCCTCCACCCTCAACACCTCTCCCTCCACCCATCACTTCAGACTTTGGGGTTGTACTCACACTGAAGTTTTTCCTTTACTTCTGTGCCACACAGGCATGCAATGCCAGTCTTAAAGGACAATGCCCGCATCTTTCCGCTGCGACCACTAGGTTTAAAAGAAGAGACTGAGAACATGAATATATGTGAAGGGTTAACATCTTGCCAGTCACTTCCATCACAGAGTTGATCCCAGCCTGGCCCTGTGCCGACCATGCCCCAAGCTGAGATGGGTCCAAGTCCACCATGGGAGCAACCTCTTCCCACCATGCCCCTCAAGACATCCCATTGACTTTTATACTGGAGACTGCCAGGGATGAAAGGCCTTACCTATCAAAAACATTGAGGAGCCAGTTGAGGCTCATGTCCACACAGAGTGGCACATTGACCAGGATGCCTCTTTCCTCCTCCAGCCGTTCATATAAGGCAGTCAGGCAGTGAATGACCTCCACCACATCCATCACGTGCTCACTGGCTTGCAGATCATGCTCGTTGAAGATCTCCAGGGCTGTGGTTAAAGTTACCAAGTCCACTGGGAAGGAAAGGAGAGAGAAAAAATATATAGTCAGAAGTAGAACCCCAGGGATTAGACACAGAGATAAAACAACCAGCGTCACCAAATTTGACTCAATCTCCAGACCGACCATTTGCAAGTATGTTACAACCTTGTCCTTTACCAAGACCCTCATCCCAAAGAGGAAGAAGGCAGCAAAAGGTGCTCCAAATTAACCCAACATGTTTTTATACCCCTATGTTCTTTGACATCAGTTTTAAAAAGATGGTGGGATGTGAGTAAACTCATCTCCTATGTTGTATTAACTCCTAAGGGATCAAATCTCATTTTAAGTTTCTCTGTCTTTACACAAGTTTCAACTGCAAATAGGTTTGTCTATGATCCACGTTCTGAGAACCTAGACACCAGCTATGAAGGCTCAGGTATGGCTGGGGAAATGTGATATATGTCAGAGGACGTTTTAGTTACCTCCAATGCTGGATCAGCCTCGCCAGACATGCCTGGGCCAGGAAGCTTGAGTGAATAGTGTCGATGAGAAAGGCCAGAAAGCATGTAATATCTGTAGCCATACTGTTCCCTAACCACTGGCATTTTCTTCAAAAGTTCTATTACTACATCCAGTAACCCCAAGATGGCAAACCAGGGGTTCTGATACTTCCTGTCACAAAGCATTTGCTTGATTATCCATGTTGGGCAGGGGAAAAGGGACAAGGGGGAAGATAGCTGTAGGGTTAATTTGGAAATATGTCTGGGGTTTAGGGAGAATGGAAGGGCTCTGAAAAGAGCAGGTGTTCACAGACAGCATATCCCAGCTTTGGAGAGTTTCCACCAAGCCAATCAACAACCCCGGCTCAGGTGGGATGAAAGTTGGAAACAGCACACAGATGAGTAACAAGAGTAGGGGGGTGAAAGCCATAGGGAAGTATGACAGGAGACGTACAGCGCAGGGCCTTCTGGACTCTGCGGAGCTTCATGGCAGTGCGGTAAGCTGAGAACTTAATGTTGTTCAGATCAGCTGCAAAGAATGGAGAGAGACCCACTCAGATCAGAGAAATGAAAATTAAAGCCACAGCATGATACCATTTAGTACCCATCAGATTGACAAAAAATAGAAGTCTGACAATAGCAAGTGTCAACAAGGATGTGGAATAATAGTGACTGCCAGTAAAAGTACAAACTGAAAACAATCACCTTGGAAAACAATTTGGTATCACCTAATAAAATGTAACAGTTACATATCCTACCACCCAGCCAGCTATATATCCCAGAGCAGTGATTTACAAATATTTTGTGACCAAGACTCACAGTATGAAATTTATTTTGTATCATGACCCCATATACATACACAGGTGTGCATGTATAAATAACTGAATCAAACATTTCAGGAAACAATTCCTTACTAGATTTGATAAGTAAAAACATAACAAACTTAATATCAAATATGACTCTTGCTAAGGATCTATTGCATATTAATATTTCCTAGTCTATTTCAAAATTTTTAAATGCTTGTGACAACATTCTGAAATAATGTTATGACCTGCAGACTGAATAATATGCCCTTGAAGAAACCCTTGCACACGTGCACTAGAAGACACATACAAGAATGCCTCAGCAGAATTATTCTTACAAGCTCCAAACTAGAAAGAACCCATTTCTAGTAGAATGGATAAAGAAACTGTGCTATATACAATGGAATATGCTATAGCAGTGAAAATGAATGAACTATAGTCACATGCATCAACACAGATAAAATTTGCAACATAATGATGGGTCTCTCTTAGTAGGCAAAGATAAGGCATGCAAGAGTCACACTCATCACAGCCTGGACAGTGTCTTTCAAAGCAGATCAGACTTCACATCTATAAGCATATTCTCCCATGTGATGATAAAATGGTCCAGGGGGGAATGTAGAACCTCCAGTTGAGGCAGGTGCAGAGGGGAAAGAAAGGAAAGGTATGGCTGGGCGCGGTGGCTTGTGCCTGTAATCCTAGCACTCTTGGAGGCCGAGGTGGGAAGATCACTTGAGCTCAGGAGTTCGAGAGCAGCCTGGGCAAGAGTGAGACCCCGTCTCTACTAAAAATAGAAAAAATTAGCCCGGCAACTAAAAACAGAAACAAAAACTTAGCCGGGTGTGGTGGCGAGCACCTGTAGTCCCAGCTACTTGGGAGGCTGAGGCAGGAGAGTGTACTGAGCCCAGGGGTTTGAGGTTGCTGTGAGCTAGGCTGACACCACGGCACTCTAGCCCAGGCAACAGAGCGAGACTTTGTCTCGGAAAAAAAAAAAAAAAAAAGGAAAGATATTAGAGAAAGCATGGGACACTCATTTCCTCTTCCATTTGCTTATTGGCTGGGATTCCCTTCTATTTTTTTAAACCGCTTTATTGAGGTATGATTGACATACAAAAAGCTGTACAGATTTATGTCTACAACTTCATGAGTTTGGAGTTAAGTATACACCTGTGAAACCATCACCACAATCTATGATCGCTAAAGGTTTCCTCCTGCCCTCTTTATTTATTATTTTCTATAAGAACACTTAACATAAGATCTCCTCTCTTAGCAAATGTTTAAGGACACAATCCAGGATTGTTAACTATAGGCACTATGCTACAGAGTAGATCTCTAGGACTTATTCATCTTGTGTAACTGAAACTTTATACCCTTCCCATTTCCCCCTCTCCTAAGCTACTGGCAACCACAGTTCTACTCTCTGCTTCTACAAGTTTGACTATTTTAGATTCCTTATGTAAGTGGGATTTGTCCTTGTATGCCTGGTTTATTTCACTTAACATAATGTCCTCCAGGTACATCCATGTTGTTTCATATGGCAGGATTTCCTTCTGTTTTAAGGCTGAATAATATTCCATTATATGGATATGCCACATTTTCTTTATCCATTCATTTGTCAGTAGACATTATAGGACAAAGGCAACTGTATAGATCCCCACCCTATTCGGGAACCCCACATTCTTACCTAGGGTTTGGTATAACTCTGTCATCTTGGGATGGTCCCAGCATGTGGTCTGAGCCTGGTGGCTACAAACAAAAGCATCAATATCACCAGTGTCCACACCACTCTCCCACCCCACCCTCCACATGCGTGTGCACCACTAAGTGACAGGTTGGATGTAAGAAGCTGCACAAATCGAGGGTGAACCCTTAAGATCCCAAAGCACAAGGTTCACCTTTACCCAGGTAGAATCTTGAGCTCTTGAGATGAGTAGGAGAAAAAATGGACTGGATGGAGGAATTCAACAAACAAGGAGTGACAGGTACAGGTAGCAAAAAGATAGCTGAGGGAGGGGGTGGGCAGGTGACTGACCCGCTTCTGATTCAGATGGTCACTCACTTGATGTAGTAAGGAACTTTATTGGGTGAAATTGCTCTTTCCCAGGGTACCTGGACAGAGGCTGATAAAGAAGAGAAAGAAAGCAAGCATAGCTCCACTAATGCTCTTTAGGCCCTCGACCACTCCCCTGCTCTATCCTCCCAAAGAAGTGGTCAAGCCCAAAAGGGGATGCCTGTCTCTCACTGCCAGCTCTTAACAGCCCTTGAGGGTGGGGCAAACACTTCTAATGAACACACTTCTCTCCCTGATGTTAGTGCAAGGGAAGGGGAAGAGGTTGTCACTGCCACCCTAATATACCAGAGATGTGGCAAGGACATGAACCTGGCCTTGGCCACCCTGACAATCTTCTCTCTGAGTAGGCTGCCATTTCTACCCATTGAATTGCAGGCAGCTGGATTGCTCCTGTGGATAGGAAGTGGATCCTACTTTCCTCTTGGGGTTCAAAGCCCTTTCCCCAGAAGGTCAAGCTTCTCAGTCCTGTGGGACAGTAGGGAATGGTACTGCCCATTTCTCTCTCATGAGGAACTCCGGAAACTCATGCCCTTCTCTGCTCTGTGTCTTTATCTTCCAGATCTTCAAAAGATGGTCAAGTTACTTGGCCAACTTGCTCACTGAAGTTTCTCTGGGTACAAAAGCCCTCTGTAGATATAGCTGCACACCAGTGATTATAATAGTAATAATACTAATCACAGTTAACATTTCTTGAGCTCTTACTACGTGCCAGATACCATGCTCAATGCTTTGTGTGCATATCTAATTTTCCTATCTGTACACCCTCACCATCTCCACTGCTACCTGCCTGGTCAGGGCTACCATAATCCCTCACCTCGATTATTGCAATGTGCCTCCTAACAGGTCTCCCTGTGCCCACTCTTGCCCCCCAGTAGTTTCTTCTCAACACCCTGACTCTGTTGAAACATAAGGGATCATGCCATTCCTCAGTTCAAACCCTGCCAAAGGTTCTCCATTGCATTCAGAATAAAGTCCGAAGTTCTTCCCATTGTCTACAAGGCCCTCTGTGCTCTGGCCTCCCCGGCTCCTCCCTTCTTTGCTTTCTTCCTCCTTGATGCTCCTTGGGCACAGCCCTGCCTTAAGGACCCTTAAGGGCCCGGATCTCTGCCTGGTAGGCTCCTCCCTCAGCTCTCCACATGGTTCATTCCTCACCTCCTTTAGGCCTCTGCTCAAATGTCACCTTCTCAGTCAGGTCTCTGCTGACTACCCTATTCAAAATTGCAACACCTCCCCCCTTAAGTCCATCATGCCCAATCCAAGCCTTCCCTGCTTTAATTTTTTCTATAGCCTTTGTCAACAATTGGCCTTAGATGTATTTTACTTATTTGTTTGTGGTCTGGCTTCCGTGGATAGAATATAAGCTGTGTATGGATTTCTGTCTGTTTTGTTCACTGATACAGCTCCAGTGCATAGAACAGTACCTGGCCCACTGTTGAACAAATAAAGTCATTTAATTCCCATAACTGATGAGCTAGGGACTATTTTCCCTCTTTTTACAGATGGGAAAACTGAGGTTCAGAAAGGGTAAGCTATTTTTTTCAAGCTTGCACAGCTGTTAAGTTGAGGTGCTGTGACTCACATCCAGGTCTCTCTGATTTGAGAGACTGTTCTTTTAACCACTATCCTATACTGCTTTATCTTTACTGCTTCTCAGATGCCAAAGTATACTGGGCTCCCACCAGGCCACCAGGGGATAAGAACAGATTCTCTTGGAAGATGGTTGAGGTTCTGCTAAGAGAAGTCCAGTTTGGCTCACGTACAGGAGAGGAAGTGCTGTGACCCAGGGCCAAAGTCCCGGTGGGCATCCTGGAGCTGCTTGAGCCTCTCGCCAACTGACACCTATGGAAAGAACAGGTAATAAGTCAGTAGATTCATTCCAGCTATTCAGTGTGGGATCCCCAGGTGCCTCTGGGGATCTTTATGAGCTCCCTCATAGGCTGGCTTTTCTCTGGTTCCAGCCCTTCCTGCCATCGCCCAACTCCTAGCCCTCCCCCAGGACTTCAAAGGGTCAGAGTAGAGCATCCCTAATTCCAGGCCACAGTCACACTTTCCCTGCCCCTGTCTACCCTGAGTGCCCAAATCTAGAAAGGCCCCTCTCATTTCTTCATTTCAAACAAACACTCCCTGCAGTTTAGAGGCTGAGAAGCCCATTCTTTGGCCCCATGTTCTCTACTACTCTTTTCCCATGCAGGTCCCATTCAATACCCCTTCATTTCCTTTGAACCCGAAGAACTTTTCCCCAAGCCTAGTTATATTGAGGCACTTCCACGTGGTTCACTCCAGGTTGCTCTTCTACCTGTAGCTGCTTCCACTGGATGTTGATCTGCTCCAGGGCTCGGGAATTCTCCATTGACAAATGCACATCAGAAATGGCAAGTTGGTGGGCTAGATCATTCACTAGCTTCACTCCATCTTTCATGGGGGAGAATTCTTCTTTGAATAGCTGGAGAACCAGGACCCAAGTGCCACAGCAGATAGAGAATAGGAACCATTAGTCACTCACTTCAATTCCTTCCTCTTTACCCCAAGGTTTTGTTTCAACAAAACAACCTAGGTGCTTGCCTATTAGGGCAACCAGGCTAAGGTGTGGGCGACCACTGTACTTATCCTCTTCCTCTCCTCTCAGAAAACATCAGGGAAAGAGAAGACGGTCGGAAAACAGAAGAGACTCCATCCAAATCAGGCCCAAATCTAGCATATAAACTGAGAGGCTCAGTTGTAGTCCAGGCCAACAATGGAGTCTCAGCAGCAGGAACACTATCAGGGTCTGGGGACAGCACTGGGTTTCAGGGTGGTCTGTAGTCAGGGAGGGGGCCCAGCATACCTTAATAGCCTGGATATGCTCTGGGAGTGAATCAATGAAGAGATCCCCAATGGGCTCCCAAGTAGCTCGGACTCCCTCGGCTTGGGTAAGAGTAGTGCTTAACTCCTCCATTGCCCCTTGGATCTCCAACAGCTGCTCCAGAGTGCGCTCAATGTGACGGTGCTGGTCCACACAGCGGGCTGTCAGCTTCTCCCATAGCTCACTGGCCACCGTGGCCTGCTTCCACACAAAGCGGCTAAGATTCTGGATCCGCTGTCTGGGGGAGGTATCTGCGAGGACAGGCAGGAAGCCAGGTCAGGCCAACAGGCAGGAGCAGCCCAGGAAAAGACAGAGATAAAGACAGCCCTTTATAAAATGTGTGTGCATGTGTATGTGTGTGTGCATGTATGCATGTTTATGTATATATTCAAACACACACAAATACATATTTTTCCATGGTTGAGTCCTTTTGCACATTCAGGATTTTTAAAACAAACTAAACTGTTTACTTCGAAATCATTATAGATTCACATGCAGTTGTAAGAAATAACATAGAGATCTCACATACCCTTTACCCAGTTTCCTCAAATGGTAACATCTTGCAAAACAATATAGTACAGTATCATAACCAGGATATTGATGTTGACACAATCCACGAATTTTGTTTAGATCTCCCCAATTTTACTTACATTTATGTGTATGTGTATACATCCATGTTTAGTTCTATGTGATTTTATCACATGTTGGTTCATGTATCCACCATTGCAGTCAAGAGACCACATCGTTTTTTTCTACTTACTGTATCATACAGATTTCCTCATATTTTTAAAAAATGGGCAAGGTAAAAAGTGGGTAAAATACTTTAAGAGGTGTACTGAAGTGAATCATCCAGAGTTCTATTCACATGACCTTGGAAGGTAATTTTGCATTAGTGTCTGTAACCCACTTCCATCCAAAGAGGGGAGGCATTTTATGAAGACCCAGCCCGGGAGACATTTGGTATAATATGCCCAGCTTTTCCACCTAGGCTCCTAATTTGTAGATTTCCTCTTTCTCCCTCAGAAGAAGATTCAGAGCCCCAAAGCCCCAGGCTAACTAGAACTGTTCTTCTCTCTCTTCAGCTTGTCCTACCTGAGGCCCACTGGGCAGCAAATTAAGTACTAGCCCTCCTATTGAGGGGCTAGAAGTAAACTGAGAGGGCAAATGGCATTGATGAAGGGCTCAACTAGTGAAGGGTCTTTCCAGGCTATTCACAGCCCCTCCCAGAAGGCTCAGGATTCTTTCTGGAGAAGAGAGCTTGTTGGACCACCACTCAGACCTAATCACTATGGATCCCACCCTGCTGCCTTATTCGAATCTAGACCAGAATGACCCTCTCTATCAGGGAAGGGGCCAGAAGTCACCAGGGTCAGTATCAAAGAGCCACAATCAATTTTCCTCTCAAAGATCATCATCTAACTTCTTAGATTTTAAAAAGGTTTTTTATATGCTGGTTGATTAGAGCATCACCACATGCCCTTTATGTTGGAATAAAGCAGTATGTTTTTAAATGACATACTGCTACTTTTATTCACTGAGTTAGCTCAATTCATTTGACCGTTTTTTTTTTTTTTCTTTTTCATGTCTCATTAAAAGGCCGCATGTGATGCTCCAGACAGCCACATATAGCTTTGGGCCACACAGTGGTGACCCCTGCTCCAGGCTCTGTTCTCTTTGCTTTTTCCTAAACTATGAATCTTGCTCCCTTCCAACTCTGGACTGACTCCTAGGAGAAACTATCCTCCTAGATAACAGCTGAGAATATGAGTTTGGGGAGGGTTAGGAGGGTGTTTGTTTAGCAGTACATAGTTTAAGAAGAAGGTGGAAGAGCAGAAGACTACCTACCTTTGCTCTCGGAATGAGGTTCCTCTAATTCCTCAAATGGGTGCTGGGACAGGAAGGCCTGAGCCGACTCCAGTACAGAGTATATATAGGGGCCCCGAGACTTGACTTCTTCCATAAAGGCCTGCGAGATTTAGCAGTATGGTTAACAGGGGGGAAAAGTCTTTCAATTGCTTTAAATTCTATCCTTCAATTGACAACTTTTCTTCTCCTCAATGTGACTTGATCCTTTGGCATTATTAGGTATCTTTAGGCTACCCAGACAAAAAGACATGCAGTCCTTCTTATAGGCAGAAGAATAACTCTGACACTGAAAGGTCTATTTAGCATGAAATGGGTCTGTCTATGCCATAGGGTAGAGAGAAATGTGGGGATCTTGCCTTTCTGAAAGATCAGAAAGTCCTTTGTAAGGGACTTAGGGAAATCAAACCAGGGTGGGCAGGATTTATATCAAAATTTTAATTAAATCTTTCATTGAAATATACACAGAGTACACAAATCAAAAGTGTACAGCTCTATGTAACCAGTACTGAGATCAAGAAACAGAACTCTACCACCATCTCAGATGGCCCCCTGGTGGCCCCTCCTAGTCACTGTTCCATCCTTCCCCCTCAGAGGTGACCATGATCCTGACATGTAAAATCACCGATTGGTTTTGCCTATTTTTTTTTATTTATTTATTATTCCAGGGTTTTGTGAGGGTACAAACATTATAGTTACACTTTATGTCTTTGCCTCACCCAAATGCAGCCTATTTTTTTTTAAGGTCTCATTATGTTGCCCGCGCTAGAATTGAACTCCTGGGCTCAAGTGATCCTCCTATCTCAACCTCCTGAGTAGCTGGGACTACAGGTATGCACCACTGTGCCTGGCTTAGTTTTGCCTAATTTTGAACTCTATATGAATGGAATCATACAGTATATACTTCTTTTGTATATATATTTTTTTCACTTAACATACTGTTTGTAAGATTCATCCATGCCATGGCACACAGTTATAGTTTATTTTCTTACCATATTGTATTCTATTCTCTACTTGTTTTTAAGAAATATTGTTATTTTATAACTATAGAGGTAATATACGTCTTAGAAATATTAGGAATTTCAGAAAGGTATGAAGAAGAAAATTAAAAAGAATTCCAATTTTATTATCTAAAATTAACCATTGTTAATATTTTGTTAATATCCCTTCCTATGTTGTTATGTGTGTATATATATGCACACACATCTATATGCATTTTTATATACTTGTGATCCACCTGCACATAGTTTTGTATACTATGTTTCTTTCATTTAGCATTATATTATGTTAATTTCCCCATGTCCCCCATTAAAAATCAGGGCAGAGTTTTAAGGGAGGCCAAAATTTGATGGGAGTGATAGAAAGGAAAGATTTGATTTAGTCCATGGCATGCTATTCATAGACCAGGAGGATTGCATACAGCCCTTTATTACTTAAGGTGTCTATGCAGAGCTGGCTGTCTGTCTGTGGGGGTATTATAGAAGGGATTCCTTCCCAGCTGAGAGGATACACACCACAGCATCCAGGATTCTAACCTACCGCATGTGTCTCCTTCTCCTGTTGCACCAGGGCCACATCCCCTTGCAGGGGCAGCTGAGCTGACAACTCCTCATCCTTTTGGCTGAGCCAGTCAATAATCTCTTGAAGAGGGAGCTGAAGCTTTCCACTGTGGTCTGAGAAGGCCTCTAGGCGAGCGCTGCACACAATGGGTAAGATCAGTGATGTTAAATCTTTTTAAGTGGCAAAACATTGTTTTCCCCAAACAATACTTATATGGAACCTTAATATAGTAAACAGATTCAAAAGGAACTTCTCTAGCTGAAGTGGGAGAAGGCCTGGAGCCCTCCCTCTTGCCCACCCACAGAGACTCCCAAAGCACCTCCACATGGAGTACAGTACTAAAACCAATGGGTAGAACCATGAGTGGGGAGGCATTCCAAACTTGAAAGGCTTAAAATGCCACTTTGTGGACCCTTAGTTACTGCAGTTGCATGCCAAGCATCAGATCAGAGAAGATCAGACACTGATCAAGGGCATTAAGGGTGACAGCCATCTGGTTTCCTTCTTGCCCTGGCAAAATTCAAGTCCTGCCAAAGTGCTCAACACAGAGGCTCCTCTGAGCCTACCCTGTGAGCAGGAGAGGATGCAGTGAGAAGAAAGGGCAAGTTGGGTGGTTGAATGTGGGCACGCACATGTGCAAGGGTGCATACAAATATAAACAGTGAAGGGACCCAAAGGATGACAGAAACATTGGCTAGAGGTTTGAGATATAGAAGCAGAAAAATCTCTACTGTATATAATCATCTCTGTCTGCTTCCTCCTGCCCTCTAAATGAACCATTAGCTGAGGCCCAAATGATAGGAAGCTGGAGGCTGGCCAAGGCTGTGTGCAGCCATCGAGCCCATTCCCCTTAGCTGACAATAATAACTATCTTTATTCATTGCCTCCCTACTACCAAGCCCTTCACCTAAATTATTGTTTCAACTAATTCTCATAACAACCTTAAGGGGCAGGCATTACTATTCCCCAGAGAGGTTAAGTAGTTTGCCAAAGGTCACACAGTTAAAGTCTCTGTTAGAGCTATGATTTTAACCTAGGTTTTTCTGACTCCTGAGCCTACATTCTTTCAACTTCTCCACACTGCTTCGCCCCCCACCAGAGCCCATCATGAATTTGGGCTTTGGTGATAGGGTGTGGAGACAAAAACATACACAGAGGGGTAGGGGAAAGAGAACAACTGAGATAGAAATTGCCTTCAAGCTCTTAGTGAGTGGCCCTTACTCTGGGGAGGAATGGGTGGGCTCATAACTCGTGGATGGGAGTGGAGGGCATGAAAGGATGGGAAAACAAACGGATGAGACCTACAAAGATGGAGGACAACTATGAGAGGAAGAGGAGGAGGGAGCAATCGTTTCCTTCATTTGCACATCAGCACTTTTAAGTTTAGAAAGCATTTCCACATCTTTTTTTTTTTTTTTTTTTTGAGACAAAGTCTCACTCTGTTGCCCTGGCTAGAGTGAGTGCCGTGGCGTTAGCCTAGCTCACAGCAACCTCAAACTCCTGGGCTCAAGCGATCCTCCTGCCTCAGCCTCCCGAGCAGCTGGGACTACAGGCATGTGCCACCACGCCCGGCTAATTTTTTCTATATATTTTTAGTTGTCCAGATAATTTCTTTCTATTTTTTTTTAGTAGAGATGGGGTCTCGCTCTTGCTCAGGCTGGTCTCGAACTCCTGACCTCAAACTATCCGCCTGCCTCGGCCTCCCAGAGTGCTAGGATTACAGGCGTGAGCCACCGTGCCCGGCCCATTTCCACATCTTAATTGAATTGTTGTGACCACACTGTGAGGTAGTCAGGACAAGTATTATTCCTCTACTCATTTTTCTTCTTTAAAAAAAAAAATGGAAGCTAAAATTCTGAGAACTCAAACAACTTATCCAAGGTGATACAACTACTTAAACCTGAAGCTCAAATCCAAATCTCCTGACTTCTAACACAGGGTTCCCAAGTGCCAGAGTAGGAAAGGGAGAAGTGGGTGGTGAGGCTAAAGAAAGGGGGACACATAGGCTGAGAGGAGAATGACAAGCTGCAGTAGCAAAAGGAGCCCAATACTGTCCAAGACAATTCCCTAAGGCACCTGTTTCTAGGGGTCAGGCCTTACCGGAGGTTGTGAGACTTCTTTTTGATTTCATTCCAACACAGATTCATGGCTGGTGGTTCTAGGGGTCCAGCAGCACCAACAGACCCGTTCAACAGCTTTAGGCTTAGGCAGGGAACCCCAGCACCATCCTGAGGAGGTGCAGGGGTGGTGACAGCAGCTCTAACCTGGACAGAAACACAGACATCCCATGATTCCCAGAGTGAGCCACACCCTGGTCTGCACCAAGCCAAGGGTGAGACAAGTGTGAACAAGGGGAAAGAAAGGCTGGTTCCAGAGTTCAGAAGTCCTATTCTGTGTGTATGTGTGTGTGTTCGGGGGCGAGATGAAAAAAGACTCCATTCATTGTCAGTCACACAGAACGGCTGCCTACTATTATTATTACTCTTAGTATCATGAATTCTGCCAGGACCACTGCCTAGATGGGGGCCTGGAAGTACTCGCATTAGGTAAGAAACTGCTCAGAACTGCCCAAACGCTGGGCAACTATAGCATTCCAGGTGAGCTGTAGGCTCATACTTCAGGGTCTCATAGTTTACCCAATGTTCTATAAAAGAAAGCTGAGAGGCTGCCTCATAAAGATTCAGAGAGGAAGTAGTCTGGCCGGAGAGAACTATCAGTAGTAGGTGTCCTACTTCCCAAATGGGCTTCAGCCTTGATGTCTCCTGCCCCGCTTCCCCACCTGCACTTCCCGCCACAGTCAGGAAGCCTGGACACAGTCCTAAAGAGCCCTGTTCGCGAAGATGAACAAAGGGCTCTGACCAGAGTCAACAGCCAAGAGGTCAAGCCATGGGGCCTGCCAAAATCTAGTCTTGGGCCCTCAGGCTCAGAGCCCATCACTTGCTCTCCTGGGCAGTGGTAAGGTCCTATGGGGGAATTGTGGGGTTTAGGGGAATGGTGGTTATGCAAATGGCCCTAAGGAAGGTAGCTACCTACAGCATGGGGGAAGGAGAGGGTGGAAGGATGGGGAATTAGAGGAGGAAGTCTCAGCCTGGGCTGCTCCGCCCTGGCCTAGGTAGACCTACACAGCGGCCTGCCTGCCTACCTGCCCACTTGCCTTCATTTGGAAAGAAAACAGCCCTGCTAGTTAGTGGCTGAAACTCCCCTCCCCGCCAAACCACACTTCCTCCCCACACAAGACTCTCCAGGCAATTAGGAAATCCATCATCCCATTAAAACCACAGGTCACAGCCACACTGTGAAGGGGAAGTGAGGGGGCGCAGCTCAGAACTCCTGCAGCCCCATGCACTGACCCTACCTGTGCTGCCTGGGGAGTCGGTGGCAGGATCGGGCAGCTCCATGATTATCCCTCAGCAGGAATCCAGACCCAGTGAGTGCCTGGTGAGCCGCAGGCAGGCAGAGCCCTGACACGCTCTAAGCAAGCCCGCTTGTGAGGCAGGTGGAGCTGAGCCAGGCCAAGAGGCAGGGGCTGTCACCCTGTTTGTTTACTGACCCCCCAGGAATCTGGAGGGGGCGGCTATGTCAGGGCCTGGCGGGTGAATCAGAGCTTTGTCCCTGGGGAATTTCGGCTCACTCCCAACTGGGCCTGCCACAAGGGCCAGGATGGCTTTCCCAGGCTGGCAGGGATGGCGGGAGTGGGACTGGGCATTCCACCGTGCTGAGGAGGGGCGTGCAGAGGGTAGCTTCTGTTGATTTATTTTCCCTTTTCACGGAAGACACAAAGAGCTCACTCTGCCTCTAGGCCCACCCTTTCCCTGAGGTGGAGGAAAGGATCGACCACTTCGGTGATAAACTTCTGGTAAGCAATTTCCCCAAGGTCTGGCAGGAGGATGGGCTTTGGAAATAAGCCTAGTCCTCAACTAAGTAAGCTTCCTAAATATGTGTGGCACACCTGAGGAGAGAGCTATGGGATAGCAGCATCAGGAAGCCAGGGCAGCAGAATCTGTCTGAATTTTATTATCCTCAGATGAGTGCAGGGCCCAGGAGATTCACTGGAGCCCACTATGAAAATGAGGGGGTGCTCAACCCTGCCTTTGAGAGGCACAGAGAGGAGTGGAGGCAGAGCCATAGCCCTCAGACTTCTCGATGCACCCTGAGGCCAGAGGGAAATTGATGGTCTATGGGCATCCCCTTGGACCTCTGCAGGGGAAGGAGAGGGAACGCAGGAACCCAGCAGCTCCACATAGGGAGCCAGTGCCAGGGAGGCTCTCATGTCCGCCTGTGCTACCCTGGGTGGGGGCTGGGGAAAGCCCCTTCCTATAAGCCACTGGCCCAAGGGGCAGGGCCCCGCCTAGAAGTGGCCACTCTTCTCCTTCTCTAGAAAACTCGCCTGGGGAAAGGTTAACATTCCCAAGCTCGGCCCCCACCCCTCAGTACTGAGAGAAAACACTTCGTTTTTACCAAAAAGGGTTCTGTTCCCATCCTCATTTATCTCCCACAGAGTCTTCTGGGCTTTCCACAGTTCCACATTGTTTCCATGCTGAGGCCCACCTACAGGAATAGTTGGAACAGCTGCCTGACCCTTTCTGGGGGTCTGGGGCGGAGCCAACTGGGGTGGCTGGGGAATGGCAGGGGACGGTAGGCCAAGAGCAGGGAGTGGCTATAGCTCAGGGCCACAGCTTCACTTGTGCTGGGATAATTGGGCTCAAGCCAGTCTCAGAGTCCTCTGGACTGGGAACGTCCCAGAGTTAGAAATGGTCCCTTTTGACCCAGCCACAACCAAGCTGTCCTGGCTCTGGGGGAAGCACCCAGGATGAGCTGGGCTCCACCCACATTAGCCTTTCATTCCCTCCAGCCTTCTTCTTAGGTTCCTAAACCCCCACCTGGCTCCTGTACTATTCTCCATCTCCCTGTTCTTCCTCTCCTAGTTCCCCCACATACTCTCAAGTCCCACCTAGCACAGCCAGGAACATAATAGGTAAATAACAAATAGCAACTGGCTGGGTGTGGTGGCTCGTGTCTGTAATCCTAGCACTTTGGGAGGCCGAGGCAGGAGGATCACTTGAGGCCAGGAGTTCGAGACCAGCCTGAGCAAGTGTGAGACCCTGTCCCTACCAAAAATGGACAAAATTAGCCTCTATCAAAAGTAGGAAAAATTAGCTGGGCACAGTGGCTCATGTCTGTAATCCTAGCACTTTGGGAGGCCAAGGCAGGAGGATCATTTGAGGCCAGGAGTTTGAGACTAGCCTGAGCAAAAGCAAGGCCCCTATCTCTACAAAAAAAAAAAAACAAAAAACAAAAACAAAAAATGCAAAAAAAAAAAAAAAAAAAAAAAAAAAAAAAAAAAGCAAAAAAAAAAAAAAACAGAAAAAATTAGCTGGGCATGGTGGTGCATGTCTATAGTCAGGAGGCTGAGGCAGGAGGATCACTTGAACCCAGGAGTTTGAGATTGTAGTGAGCTATGATGACACCACTGCACTCTAGCCCAGGTGACAGAGTGAGACCTTGTCTCAAAAAAAAAAAAAACCCCAAACAAAAAAACATAGTAATTGCTTTCTTTCCCTCTCCCAGTCAGTTGCCTTCTACTTCTGGCTTTTGTGGTCAAGATATTTGTTTCTCACACTGCTCTCACTGAGGGGCTCTCTACTCATCCCTTGAACGTTTGAAACAAAGGCTACAGGGAAGGAAAAGAAACTGAACCATAGCAGAAGAGAGCAGTTGGTTCATACCATTCATAATAATAAAATGAGGTCCTCAGGTCCCCCTGCCTAGGTGGTAAAGCTTGGAGGGAGTGGACAATGAGCAGGGCGCAAGCCTTTTGCAAGGACTCAGGCTTTTAAATCCCTTGACCCTGTGAAAGTCCTCCTCTGGGCAAGGAATAGGTTAATGGGAGACTTGAAGTTGATCCTGGCTTCAAGAATACATGAGAGGCAGCAATTCTCTCTGGCTGGATGTGGGAAAATAGCTCAGGAGGACCTGACCCTCATGTCTGCCTGGACCGTGACTTTCCCTCATTATTCTCCCCAAAACAAGCTCCCCAGCACCCACATTCTCCATCCCAACTGCCTTTCTCCCTGTCTACCTCCCCCCTGTATATTCAGCTGCTGTCTGCTCCCCTAGTAGTGAGTCAGCACTGCAGCCTATCTGTGAAACTTCAAGAGACATAGTACTTCTTACACCCCCATAGCCTCTGGACCCCAAAGCATTGCAGTACAACCCAAAATATGCTTATGTGTCTCCCTTCTCCAGTCAACTTTCTCTGGAACTCCCTCATTGTCAGGAAAGGGGGATGCCCTCTCTAGATTACTGTTTCTCACACATCCTCTACCCGTCTACCTACATACACAGGCAGACACACACCACCGCCACAGAACTCCTAGGGGAGAAGAGAGAGAGAGGAAAGGCAGGTAAGGAAGCTCAGGGAATTCTAAGTGGGGCTGAGCTAGGAGCTGCGAGGAAGATTAGGGACTTAGAGGAAGAGCCGGTGACAGGAGAGAGATACATGCAGAATATGTGAGGTATGCCAAAGAGAAGCCACACCAAGGGAAGGTAATGCCTTGTCCTACCTAGGCCATGCCCTAAAAGGTCACACTCTTCTAGGACCTTCCCAGACCTGTAACCCTTAGAAAGTTAACATGGAACCAGCCTCCCTCCGCCACAGTGGACCCTTTGGCTTGTCCAGCCCAACGCCCTTCCTTGCCCTGTGCTCCCCATAAAAGGCCTTGTGAGTGATAAGTGATGGGCCTGAAGGATGCCCCACACTCTCCAAGTTGTTTCATGTATACGGAGAGTGCCCCTGAGCCTTAGGAAGCATGGGCACCCCAAGGACACACAGATCCCTCGTCCACTATTTCTCTACAGGTCTTTCTTTTACTATCAGAATCTTACCTGAGGCTGGGGGCAGGTGCTTCGGAGGCTACTGCTGTGATGGAACTGGTCAGTTGCCCGCCACTCATGACATCGTGGGAAGGTATAAGGGCATCCCTGCATGACCATAGGTTGCATCAGAACCAAGGCTCATGGGGGGTGAGGATGGGCAGTGCACCAACTGTTGAGCATTAAGCACCTGGAAGAGTATCAAGGAGAGATTTAGAATCAAGACCTAGAAAAGGCCTATGAATCCAGCGTCTACCCAGAGGTGCCTTGATTAATTATGCAAATAACTATCAAAGCTTACTGACCTACCCAGGCCACCATGTACCATAAAAGACTTTATTTAATTATTGATCGAGGAAGTATTTATTGTTTACCTATAGTGCTTTGTGCTAAAGACACAAAGATGAATTGCTATCTGAGACTTCACAACCTGGAGGTGGGAGTGATGGATAGGGGAGGCAGTCATGTAAGCTGATAAGTAAAATGCTTACGTGATAAATGCTATAATCAAGATTTGACCAAAAGGCTAGGGGAGTACAGAGTAGGGGAACAGCTAACTCTACCTGAGAATGTGCACAGATTTCAGAAAGACTGCATTTGAGATGAGTCTCAAAGAATGAGTAGCTGTTTGCCTATGCAGAGAAGCTGAGAAAGGGCGAAGGGCATTCTGGGCAGACCAACCCACCTGTGCAAAGGTGGACGTCACAAAAAGGCATAGTGTGTTCAGAGAACAGTGAGTTCAGTATGACTACAGTTTAAAAGGGATAGAGGTGAAAAAGACATGGGGCCTGCCCCTGAGCAGTTCATATACAGAAAGAACAAACATGAGGAAAATAAAAGCCATAAAGAATTATTTGCATTAATAATAGAAGTGTTTACAGGCTAGAGTAAAGAGACAGATGAGGGAAAGGTGAGTTCCATCTGGTCATGTCAAGAAAAGTGTCCCTAGAGGAAATGTGCTTGAAGTGAGTCATGAAAGAGAAATAGGATTGTCATCAAGCAGAGAAGATAAAACAAAAAAGAACATTCCAAACAGCACGAAAATAAAAATAAAATGTGTTTGGCATGACCAGAGTACAAGGTAGGTGCCTTGTTGGGAGTAGCAGGAGATGAGGCTGGAAAATGAGGCTGTGGCCAGATTTGGCCATGCCTTGAATGATAAGCAAGGGTTCTAGGCTTTATCTTGTAGATAGTAGGGAAGCACTGAAGATTTTAAGTAAGGGAGTGACATGACCAGATTTGCATTTTAGAAAGAGCCTTCTGCCTGCCTTGTGGAGTGATTCTCCCAGGGGAAGAACCCATTGAGAAGCTGTTATCATAGGCAGGCAGTTGCAGTGAGGATGGAGCAGACAGCATGGTTTTGAGGTACACTGAAGAGGTAAAATATTAATATATTGGGCTTGGTGATCAATTGGATGTGAAGGGGGAGGGAAATGAAGGAGTCAAAAGTTTCTAATTTGGGAGCTGGGTAGATAATGTTGCCAACAGCAAGAAAGGAAAGAAAGGAGAAAGAATAAATTTGGTGTGGTAGGGGGTGAGAGCAGTGTTACATAATAAGCTATGTTTGAGACATATTCGGCTTTAGATGTTAGGAGCTAAGCTTAGAAAGGAGAGATATGAGCAAAAATTTTAGATGTATAAACCAATTAACATTGAATGTACACAAATGTGATGAGAATGGGTGGCAAAGACTATGCTTTGCAAATGATAAAGGTGATCTCTTTCAGTGCTGGGCAAATACATGCAAACCCTGATCCAAAGGGCAGAAACTGAGCATCTTTGCTTCCTGATGCTGATGATTAAATAGCCACCATTTTAAGACTCTATTCCAGTGGTTCACAACATTTTAGGTATAAGGGCCCTTTCTTAAGATTAAAAAATATTCACTTCACCCACTCACACCCACAATAGTAGCTGTACTTTTAGAACTTACGGAGTGAGAAAAACATTTATACATTTAAAGATCCGTGGACTCTGCATTAAGTACCCTTCTCTCCTCCTCAGAGGTACATGGTCCAAAAATTGGGGACTATTATAGGTCACAATGGTGCAAGAGTTTGTGGTTTGAAGGACATTTTGTTATAGTCAAAGTCCCTAGAGATTACACAGCTACATAGCTCCTCATCCCCAGAGATTCCCCAAAGAATAGCTGAAAAGATGGCTCCTCTGTGATCAGACACCATAAAAGAATTAGTCACTCAGATAAAAAATAAAGTATTACTATGGACATGTTATAAGCATAAAGGCTACAAAAGGCTTGCTTTCAGACCTCTTTTTATGTTAACATTTTTATTTTTGCTGATTACACAAGCAATTCATGTTCTTTATAGAAAAACTGGGAAATACAAAAAATCATAAGGATGAAAATAAAAATAATCTGTACTATTACCACCCAGAGATAACCATTACTAACAGGTGTGAAGCCTTATAGTTTTTCTATGAAAAAAATATATACTTACTTTTAAAAGAAAATTGTCATCATATGCTATGTATCATTTTGTATCCTGCTTTTTGTACTTGCCATTATATCACAGTTATTTTAGAATGTCATTAGCTATTCCTCTAAAACATGATTTCTACCAGCTGCACTGGTGGTACAGCACTGTGGTTGAGGCTATGGACTCTGGTGTCAGACAAACCTAGAGTCAAATCCACACTCTTCAACCTATTAGCAGTGTGGCCTGGGACAAGTTAATCTCTCTGAGCCACAGTGTCCTCATAGAATTATTCTAATGATTAAAATGAATAACGTACTCAAATAACTTAGCACAGTGTCTGGTAAAAGTACATGACTCAATAAGTGCTAAGTATAATAGCTGTTGTATAGTATTCCACTGAATGGATATACCATAATTTATTTTAACAGTTAGACATATATTTACGGTTCTTCCATTTTATATATCAAACTGCAATGAACATCCTTGTGCATATTTGCGATTCTTTCCTTAGAATAATTGGCTAGAAGAGGGAATTTCTGGATCAGAGGGTATGGAACCAATTTCAGGCATATGACACATATTTCTAAATTGCTCTAGAAAAAGTTATATCACTTTAGACTATCACCAGCAATATATGAGAAGTGCCAGTTTCCAAGCACACTTGCCAAAAGTGTGTATTGTTTTTTTTTTATTTATTTCTGCATATTATGGGGGTACAGATGTTTAGGTTATGTATGTTGCCCTTGCCCCCCCCGCCTCCCTCCCCCACTAAGTCCGAGTTTCAAATATGCCCATCCTGTATTGTTATTTGCCAACTTTGTGAGTTAAAATGGCATCTAGAGGATTATTTTGCATTTCCTTAAATAGTAGAGATATTTAGCTTTCCCCCCACATTTTTAGCAGCCATTTGTATTTCTTCTTTCATGAATTCTCCCTTTTTTCCTCTCTTGAGATTCACTTCTCTCCAGATTAACTTCCTTCCTTCTTATTCCTCTACTGACCTGATGCCAGGTCAATGCTTCACAAAACTAAGAAAAACCCAGGAAGTCAGAGAATTCAGACCTTCTAATCCTGACACAAACAGAAAAGGAATAAGCTCCTTCTGGTCCTAGCATGACTATCCTCTGCTATTTTCAGACTTTGCCCCTGACTGTGACCTCAAGTGATTTCACCTCTCCAGGCCTTGGTTTGCTAATCTGTCAAATGTTAATATTTAAGAGTTGCCATGCTTCAAAACACTATCATTCCTTGTATTTGTATAGCATGCTTTTGTAGTCTGTTGTGCTATCTTTCATAATCCTCACCACAACCTGGTAAGGTTATCCCAGCCAGAATTATGATCCCATATAACAGATGAAGGCACTGTTAATTCACAATTGTGAAGACATGGAATCAGCCTAAGTGCCCACCAATCGATGAGTGTATACACACACACACACACACACACACACACACACATGCACGCACATATACACCATGGAATACTACTCAGCCATAACAAAGAATGAAATTATGTCTTTTGTAGCAACTTGGATAGAACTAGAGGCCATTATCCTAACTGAAGTAACTCAGGAATGGAAAACTAAACACCACGTTTTCACTTATAATTGAGAGCCAAGCTAAGGGTATACAGGGATGTACAGAGTGGTATAATGGACCTTGGAGACTCAAAAAGGGGAAGGGTGGGTAGGAGGGGGGTGAGAGATGAAAAAATAACCCATCAGGCACAATGTACACTATATGGGTGATGGGTACAATAAAAGCCCAGGCTTCACCATTATACAATTCATCTATGTAACAAAAGCCCATTTGTACCCCTAAATCTATTGAAATAAAAAAAAAAAACAACAGATGAAGGTGCTGAGGCACAAGTGAACCCGAGCCTCCTCATTCCTGGGCTAGCAGTCTTTATTATACACAAAGATTTTTCTGCCTCTCTATGTCTATCCTGCCCCAAATCACCACCTGCACATACTGATTCTTTTCCAATTCCTCCTTTTAATTTGCAGAGGATATGAAGGATTGGAGATGAATCAGACTTGGTCCCCAACTGGTCAAATGTAGGAAATAAGATATATAACAAAAAATATAATTTAAGGGAGAAAATGATTCATAGCCTACTTGAGTATTGTGGTTTGAATATTTGTCCCCTCCAAAACTCCTGTTGAAATTTAATCCCCAGTGTGATAGTATTGAGAGGTGGGGCCTTTAAGAGGTGACTGGTTCATGAGCGTTCTGCCCTCATGAATGGATTAATCCATTCATAAATTAATGGATTAATGGGCTATCATGTGAGGGGAATGGGTGGCTGGCTAAGAGGAGGAAAAGAGACCTGAGCTAGTATGTTAGCATGCTCAGCCCCCTCGCTGTGTCATACCCTGCACTGCCACAGGACTATTCAGAGAGTTTCTACCAACGAGAAGGCTCCCACCAGATGTGGCTCCTTGATCTTTTCAGTTTCCATAACTATAATAAATAAATTCCTCTTCTTATAAATTATCCAGTTTCAGGCATTCTGTTATAAGCAACAGAAAACAGACTAAGACAGTGGGACACAGAAATCATGCTATAAGAAGTCACAGAGGGCTGGTCCGATGGTAGTGGGTTATCAGAACTTATTAACATTAGTGTCATTAAAGTTGGTATTCAACCCCCCACTGCTAAATTTGACTGGCTTTAAAAAAAAAAAAGAAGTCACAGAGGAGGAAGTGTTCACTTCTATTTGGAGGGATTTAGGATGTATTTATGCAAGAGATGCTTTTGAGCTAAGGTGAGAGGGAAGATTTGGACACATGGAGTAGTGTGGAGGATGCTTTTTGGGTAGAAATAACTCTTCCGTGCTCTCCCCTAGGGATCCAGCTAAGCTGTGGGGTTTTGCCACGAGGAATACTCTTTTCCTGGTTCTAGAAGCCATATACATGCCCTTCCTGGAGGATTTGGGGGAAGACATTGTTTCTCTTGGGCAGAGATAAAAAGCTTTAAAAACAATGTGGAAGATATCAGGATTCCAGCATGAAAGCAAGATTGTTGGCTCATGGAGGACAAGGTCCGTGCCCAGTATTTATTTATATTCCACACATTTTTAACACAGTGCTAGGCACCCCGAAACTGGAACTAGGAACCTATGCTACTTACATTTGGGCGAAATAATGTGAAATGATGTACATATAATGTTAGCAGTTGAAGCAAGGCTTGAAGTGGCAAAAAATTGCAAGCAACTTAAATATCCATTACTAGGGGACTAGTGAAATAATGGTGTATCTATACAACAGAATTCTATGCAACTATTTAAAAAAGAATTAAGAACTCTTTATGTGCCGATGTGGAATGATCTCTTAAGATGTATTTTAAGTAAAAAGAAAAAAGAAAAACCATCAAGGTGGTACTAAATTGGAACTAACTGATGAGCACACATGTGCATAGAGGGAAGTAAATCTTAAAAGGAAATCAAGCAGGGGGAGCGAGGAAGAGAGGATGAGCAAAAACCTACCTAATGGGTACAATGAACACTATCTGGGTGACGGGCACTTCTAACCCCGACTCGAGCATTATAGAAGTGATCTGCGTAACCAAAAACATGTGTACCCCCATAACACTTTGAAATTTAAAAAGAAAGAAAGCAATCCCCCCCCCAAAAAAATCAAGGTGGTTAGTCTACATTTGTAGACTACAAATGTAGTCTACATTTAAAATATGTGCTTGTATATGCAACAAAATATCTTTGGAAGTATACAAAAGAACCTGTTATCATTGGAGAAGGGAACTGAGTGGCTACTAGACAGAGGGGAGTAAATTCCCTTCATTCCTTTGGGATTTTCCACTAGTTTCCCCCTTTTCAAAAATGAGAAATATACTTACCAAAAAAGCACATAAAGCATGTATGTAAAGTATATTAAATTATAACAAAGAAAATCCCCATATAATTACTGCCCAGGTCAAGAAATAAAAGTATTACTCATGCCACGAAAGCCCCATGTTGCCAATAGGAGATATTTTTTTGTTGAATATCATTTTGTACTTTTTGAATTTTGAACCATGTGAACATATTACCTATTTAATAACAGCTACTAGCTGGGCATGGTGGCTCACACCTGCAATCCTAGCACTCTGGGAGACCAAAGTGGGAGGACTGCTTAAGCTCAGCAATTTAAAACCAGCCTCAGCAAGAGCAAGACCCCATCTCTACTAAAAATAGAAAAATTAGCCAGGTGTCATGGCACGTGCCTGTAGTCCCAGTAATCTCAGCTACTCGAGAGGCTGAGGCAGGAGGATCGCTTGAGCTCAGGAGTTTGAGGTTGCAGTGATCTATGATGATGCCACGGCACTCTACCCAGGATGACAGAAGTGAGACTGTTTCTCAAAAAATAAATAAATAAGATAATATTAACAGCTACTTCCTCTCTCCTTCCCCACTCTCCACCAAAACACCACAGAGGTCTTCAACTGTTTTATGGAAAGATTGATATGGCAGCTTTTTCACAGCCAAATAAGTAATAACGGTTAAAACTTACTGCATTCCATGTTTTATATATATTAACTAAGCAGTCTATATAATTAACTCATTCAATCCTCATGACAACACTATAATATTGTTATCTTCATTGCGTGGATAAGAAAATGGAAGCATGGAAGCAGTAAGTAACTTGCACAGAGTCATTCTGAGAACACATGGTGAGGAGCTGGGGTTTGTACCCAGGTAGTTGTATCCCACAATACAAGTTCTTTACCATTATACTTTATGTCTCTGTAAATTCTAAAACCCAGGCTCTGAGGCATTGTAATCACTGACTCCTAGCAAGTGGAGATTTTTGACTATGGGCCACCAAGTAGGAGCTGAAGCATCGACTCAGTTATGCCACTACCCAGGCAAAGACACAAGCAATTAAGAACAAACAGGATGCAGTGAGTCTGGGGTCTGGGGAAGCACCAGGGTGGCAAACCCTGCAAAGCACTTAAATGACCTTGCTAGGGCATCTGAGAAGTAACATTCTGGTCGAATCTCCTAGTTTGAGCTCAGAGCTTCCTCAGTGCCTAGAGCTTAATAAATATTTTTTGAATGAATGAATAAGCTCTTTCCACCTAAAAAGTGGAGGAGTCTAGGAACCTATGCTACAGAAGCACTTAAGGAAGTGGACAAGGACGTCAATTGCAATATTGTTTGCAATGGCAAAAATCTGCAATTGACTCAAATGTCCACCAACAGGGGACTGGTGAGTAGACTATGTCAGAGAGGCAGCACAGCATGATTGTTAAGAGCAGGGGCTCTGAGCTAGGACATTCTAGTTTGGATCCTGGCTTTGCCTCTTATCAGCACAGATTTGGACAAGCTCCCTAACCTTACTGTGTTTCAGTCCCCTCATCTGTAAAACAGAGATAACAAAGACGTACCTCGTAACCTTATTGCAAAGAATTAATTCATAGTTTCTGGCATTTAGTAAATACTCAAATGTTATCTATTATGATAGCTATTCACACAATGGAATATTATGTGGCCGTTAAAAAGAAAGAGGTAGATCTATACGCACTGATTTGAACAGATGTCAAAGATATATATTTTAGGTAAAAGAAAACAAGTGTCAGAATAGTATTTCTGGTATAACTCCAATTTTGTAAAAACATTTAAAAAATCTATATGTGCGTATATGTAGTAAGAAAGCTTGGACATTTTTTTGTTCATCAATACTACTTCTGAAGAGTTGTGTGAGGAGGTTTCTCCTCTTTACTTTATATTCTTTGCCTTTTTAAAATATAACAAGCATTTATTATTCCTGGGAGAGAAAATCAAGAATTAGGGAAGACTTCTAAGATGGAGAAGTTCTAGAAAGAACAGGGCAGTGGGAAGGAAAGCCCCTTCCCATGGGCTATGGATTCGGCTCCCCAGTCCAAGGTAACACTGCAGGACACGCTCCCTCTCAACCAGCACTGCTTTTCTACCTGACAGCATGGCAGTAAGAGAGAGGAAACACGCATTTCATTGGTACCAAACTTTGTTATATGCTCCTAAAATAATTCCTGCAATGTAGCTAAAAACCAAAGTTCCTTTTCAGATGTACCTCATTTAATGAATAAATCATAGAAACTCAGACTGTCAAGCTAAAAAGGACCTACGAGATCTAGACCAACCCCCTCGTTTACAAATGGAAACAAGGAAATGTACTCCTGAGAAGTTAGCTGTCAAGCAATTTTGAAAAATAAAATTTATTTTCCACTGGAAAAAAACAGAGATGCATTCCCATGGGGGAGAATTTTATTCTAACAGCCAATTAAGGCAATAAGTCTAAAACTTTTATACACTACTGGAGGGAGTGTAAGTTAGCAAACCATTTTGGAGAGCAATTTGACAATATCTCCCAAAGGTAACGATGCACATACCCTGGGGGGCAGGGGACAATTCTATCCCAGATATCTACCCAATAGAAATAGTCACCAAATAATATCTACAAGAGAATGATCAGAATAGCCCTAACTGTGATAGCTCAGAACTAAAAATAGTCTAAATGTCCGTCAACAGTAGAATGGATAAAGGGTGGTGTATTCATTAAATAGATATACAATAGTGAAAAAAATGAGTGAACTAGAGCCACATGTTACAACATGGATACATTTGACAAATATAACATTGAATAGAAAAAACAAGTTGCAGAAGAATACATGTAATATACTATTGACATAAACTTTTAAAACATCTAAAGCAGTAGTATTTAAGGTCAGGTGATCAGAAAAAGAAAAAAAAGAACAAGAGAAAAATATAAAGCAGTAGTATATGCTGTTTAAAGACCTATACACATGCTGTAAAAGGATAAATAAATACATGGGAATAATAAACACTAAATCCAGGATAGTGGTTACTTCAGAGGGAGGGAAGGAGCTTTAATCACAGGAGGATAGACAGAGGGTTTCAACTCTACTGGTGATGTTTCCTTCTTAAGCTGGGCAGTGAGTACCCTGATTTTCACTATGTTATTCTTTATACCTTTTTGAATATACAAAATATTTAATAACAAATTATTTAAAATAATGCAATAAATCCCATGCTGAAAGTTGATAATTTTTATATATAACAAAATACTAAAAGAAATGTATTAAATACAAATATTGCACTCAAAATTAAAGGATTAGTCCTTAAATCTGCTTTATTTTCCTGAAACAAGTTTCACAGGAGGGAACTTGCTAGAGAAACAGTAGTTGGGTACAGTGGGCTGGGAATCAGGAGAAAACCTCAGATACACATCAGTTATGGGAAAGAGAACAATTTGATTAACCTCTTAGGTTTTTCATGTTTAAAAATGCAATGCTGGGCTAGATTATTTCACAAGTTTTATCCATGTACCTATTTCTTCTTTTTCTTTCTTTTCTTTTCTTTTTTTTTTTAGCGGCAATTCCCCAAACCACATCTGTAAGATGCTAAAGTGTTTTCTATGTAGAAAAGTGTTTCCTGCTCAAATCTGTTTGGGATATACTCAGTTAAACAACATTAAATAGATTTATTTACAGCAGTACTTCTCAGAGCCTTTAATATGCTTTATATACCTTGTGATTCTCCAAGAGGAGAATTCAGTTAAGAAGCATTTCCAAAAAATTATTGGACCATAGAATGCATGCACACACACTCAACCTTTATTTTAAAACAGAATACATTAACATTCTCTCAGAACAGTGTTCTGTAAAACATTGGTTTGGTAAATGCTGTCCTAGAAGGATTTATCTCACTTGCTATTTTAGTTGCTGATGTATGTTTAGAATCCTTTGTAAGGGAGGAATGTAGTTTCATAGTATAATTTCCACCGAGTGGGTTTCCTCTGAGTGAGTATCCCTGAGAAGTTTAGAAGGTTATCATCTCAGGCTTCATTAATGAGACCCCATCCTAGTTGGCATTGCTACAGATCCAACATCAGAAACTTCTGAGCATCTATGGTTAGGAGGGTGGCATCCCAGATATGCTGTCCTTATCTGGCTTGGGGCCTTTGCTAAGTTTGCTTCTTCAAGCCATGCTCCCATCCTCTAGAGGATGGCAGAGTTGAAGGATGATCTGATCTGGAGCTCAGAGCTACTTAGCTAGGGCTGAATGCCTGGAAGTACAAGTCCCACAGGAAGAGGAGCTCTTTCCATGTGCCTTCATCCCCCAGTGCTAGTTTTCAGGAAGCAAGACTACAGGGCAGAGGCCACTAATCCCTTCTTTCCCTGGGCAGGTCCACCCAGGAAAAGAAGGGATTAGTCTTCTTTCAGGGAGAGGACACTTAACACTTCCATTTCCACCACTGCCTTTTCAGGGGGGTTTCCTTAGAAAGCCCTGAGATTCTCTGGAACACTCTCCCCACCCAAACCTTAGAGGGCAAACCTCCTGAGTCTTGTGGCTCCCACAGGGCCTTTTAAAAGGTGATTTACCTGAGGGCCTTTAATCTAGAAACAAGGATTCCTTTGGGAAATTCAGGAGTTAAGATGAACTAGACATAGAGCTTTTTAAAGGCTTTTGTTCTTTTGAACAATCAAAAAGAAAACATAAAAGTACATTCTTTTCCGGACAGCATGAACCATGCTCTCAATGGAAGCTGGCAGCAGCTGCTGCTGGCGTCCCTTCTCCTTTACCCCACGCCACCCCACCCCAGCCCTGCCACCTGCTTGGACCCAACACCATGAGGCCTGGCTTGACCTGCCTACCAAAGGAAGGATAAACCTTAACTACCCATACTGTCTCAGGCCCACTTACCAGGCTAGAGTGCCTGGCCTGATGCTGGCAAAGGCAGTGAGAGCAGAAGGAGATGGGGTGTTGTACTCCAGGAGAAGTAAGCCCTATTTCAAACTGCTCCAAGCTATCCTCTCAAAAGTAGAGAGATGCCTCCTGATTACTGGGGGTAGAAAGGAAACCAGGAGAGACAAGGGGGGAAAATGTAACGGGGAAAACAAGGGAGCCAGGAAGTAAATGCAGTGATTAGATGAGCCTTTCAGCCCCAGGTTCTTAGGTCAGAGCCTGGTTTACTTCTGGGAAGAACTCCTGTGTCCTGTCTGCTGGCCAGAATACTCATTGGTTCAGGGAACCTGCTCCAAGGTCCTGTGTTTCCTCTCTCCTCCCTTTTCAGCCAGTGCTTTCCACATACCCTTCCTTCCCTCCTGCCAGGAAATCTACCCTTGGACAAAAAGCATGTCATTGAGAACCTAAAATAAATAAGTAAATACTCCTCTCCTCAAAGAAGCAAACCGTGGACTTTCCTCTTATTCATTTTTAGATCATATTTACCCAAATTAGCTTGAGTTTCTATTCCCGGGCATCTTTTTTTATGAATCCAAGCAGTGGATACTTCATTGTGAGCATTTTTTAATGCAAGTTTCCCCCCAAAGGCACATGCAGGCAGGCAGGCAGGCACGCGTGCTCTCTCTCTCACATACATACACACACACTCTCTCTCTCTCTTTCTCTCTCTCTCTCAGTACCTCTGGAGCTTCCCCTCCTTCAGTCATTTCCCCTCAGCCAGCTGAACAAGGGCGAGGCTTGGAAATAATTTATCTATGGCCTACCTTCTGATTCCGTCAGGTCTGAGAAGCAGGCGGCAGCTGGAAGCTGGGAAGCCGGGGCTGGGCTGCCTCTGTGAATCAGCAAAGAAGTCCCTGAGACAGGGATGCCGACAGCTGCTGTATGCACACTCTCCCTCTGTCTCTCCCACCTCCCTGCCCTCCTTCTCCTTCTTTCCTCCTCCCCTCTCGGCTCTGTGTTGCTATGCAATCATATCACCAGGACTAACAGCATCACTCCGACCTCAGGCATAGATACCCTTGACTGGGCAAAAGCAGAAAGAGCAAGGACAGTTTTGTAAAACTACCAAAGACGTGGCGGCTTTTGGAGATTTCAATTCATTAGAAGCAGAAGAGGAAAGCGGAAGAGCCTGACAGGCAGAGGGAGAGAGGGGGAGAGGGGGAGAGGCTTCTACTGGGGAGGAGGAGACAAAAGAGCCCCGAGATCAATACAAGCTGCTGAGCTGAGCGAGGAGCCTGAGCCTCAACTTACACAGATCTAGCTCAGAGCCAAAACCAACTTCGGAGCCAGTGGCTGGCAAGGGCTCTTTGGTAGCCAGTCCAGGATTCAGTTTCTGTGTTGGGGGTTGAAACACTGTGCTCTAGAATTGTCACTGGTACTCAAGATACAGTCTTGGGCGCAGGCAGTCTGCCAGTTAACCCTAAGTCCCATCTTCAGCCCCTCTTAGGTCTTAATGCAGAAAAAGCCTCAACAAATGGGGGAAACAAAATGGACCTTTCATGATTTGAGAAAATCCACTCCTCTGTGCCTCCCCTCAATGACGACCTCAGTCACCTCCTGCTCTTCTCCATACCAGCTCTTACTCTTTTAATTGTCACCCTTGTTAAAGAAAAGAGCATATGAGCTTCAAACACCCTGAGAGACTTGAGAGAAGCCACTGACGGGATAGAGATTATATTCCTTTACTGAGTGCCCAGCACACAGTAGGTTACTTAATAAATATATGTTGAGTTAGTAAATTGAACGAATGGGTAGATGAACAGCAATCAGAAAGCTCCCATCCCCATCCTCCTACATAAACATACTAAGACTTAAAGACTAGCAGTTCCAGTCCAGGGCAAAAGATAAGAGAAACATTCTTCTTTTCTCCCTCCATTTCTGAGAACAGGATGTGTATGAGAGAGAAAAAGAGATTGGTTTGAGGGTAGGTTGCTTAACTTCACTGATTTGCCTCTAAAAACTCTATATGCTGTGATAGCACTGAACCTTAGAATAGAAAATACTTCCTGGCCCATAGGAGCTTGGACTAGTGTTTACAAAGTGTCTAAAGGACTGAGAATTATTTTTTTTTAGAGCTGCATTTTTTATTTTTGTGTGATGTTTTATGAAGAAATTTTTTATTACTTTTTAATTGACAAATAATTGTGTATATTTACAGGGTACAATTTGATGTTTTGAACTATGTATACAATGTAGAAAGATTCAACCCAGCTAATTAACATATCCATCACTTCACTAATTTTGGGGAGGACATTAAATATTCTTTAGGCAATTTTAAAATACATAATACATTATTATTAACTGTGGTCACCATTATTATTATTGAAAACCCTCAGCTAGGAAATAACTAGTGTGTATATGTGTTTTTCTTTTGAGATGATATTTTAAAAATGTAAACTGCTGGTTTCAGTAAATAGTTAGAAATAAGGCCTGATGTCCTCTTTTTTTTTTTTTTGAGACAGAGTCTCACTGTGTTGCCCTGGCTAGAGTGAGTGCCGTGGCGTCAGCCTAGCTCACAGCAACCTCAGACTCCTGGGCTCAAGTGATCCTCCTGCCTCAGCCTCCCGAGTAGCTGGGACTACAGGCATGCGCCACCATGCCCGGTTAATTTTTTTCTATATATTTTTAGTTGTCCAGCTAATTTCTTTCTTTTTTTTTTAGTAGAGACAGGGTCTCGCTCTTGCTCAGGCTGTTCTTGAACTCCTGAGCTCAAACAATCCGCCCGCCTCGGCCTCCAAAAGTGCTAGGATTACAGGCGTGAGCCACCGCACCCGGCCCTGATGTCCTCTTTAAAACAAACAAAATGGGAACCAATTGTCCCCTCCACAAGCTTTCAGAGCTGCATGGATAGCCCCTCCTGTTTGGCCCAAACAGCAGCAGCCAAGCCCCTATGCAGGTACAGAAAAGGCCTTTGATTTCTGAGGGGGCTTTTGGAAACACATCTGGCTTCTGAACCTACACACACTCAACAGAGTATTTCTTAGCTGCCCAGCCTAACCCAGGCCTGCACCTTGGTCCCCATCCCAGTCCATCCTGGCAGCTTACAGAGTTTATCAACACCATCTAGACCTAGGGCCCCCAGAGTCCTTTATAACTGATTTGGAACGATTTGAAGGGGGAAGTTGGTTAGAAGAAAGACCAGAGGGAACATTCTGAGGAATTGTTTGGGCTGGTGCAGACACAGAACCGTGATAGATACATATCAAACATGTACTCACCATCAAATTAGTATTAACTGATCAACACATAAGTGCACATATAAGAATAACATCTATTGGATGTTGGGCAGGGAGGAGGGGGGAGGGGGAGGAGGGGACGGGTATATGCATACACAAAGAGTGCAATGCGCACCACCCGAAGAATGGACATATTTGAAACTCGGACTTAGGGGGGGAGCGGGGGCAAGGGCAACATACGTAACCTAAACATCTGTACCCCCATAATATGCTGAAATAAATAAATAAATAATAAAAAACCAAACAAACAAAAAAACATGTTGGAACCCGACTCACTGCTCACCTCTGGCACCAGCTCACCAGGACACCCCACAAGCACATAGGCTAGCCTCAACTATTTCTCCAAGGAGGGAAAAGAAAGATAAAAGTAGGTCAGTCCACAAGCTTTGACTTTAGCTCTACTTTGGTAATTGGCAGGAGGATGTTTGAGACCTACCCTGGTATCACTGAGCAGGACTTTGCTAGGTGGACAAGAATAGGTAGGGCATTTCAGGTAGAGAGAAAGCATGTGTAAAAGCACAAAAGTCAGAGAACATGGCTTGCTAAGGGACTAGTTAAGTGTGGCTAAGTTAAGACAGGGCTATGGGTGGGAAAGGGGAGAAGGTGGCAGTAGATGAAACCATGGAAGCACACAAGGATCAGACTATGGGGGTGCTAGAATACCATGCTAAGGACCATTTAAAATTTTTAAGCAGGTAAGTAGCATGATCAGGTTTATATTTTAAAAATATCACTCCAGTGGCTTTCTCTCAAAGAGTGCCTACTACACACTAGGTTCTGTGCTAGACCCCAGGGGCACAGAGAAGACTCGGAAACTGCCTTCAAGTTGCTTACAGCCTAATGAGTGAGACAGTTAATTAAACATAAATACAATAGAGTGATAAGTGCAATGAAGGATGAATCCGAAGGGAGAAAGGCTAGAAGCTTGCCTGGTAGGAGGCAGTTGCAGTACTTATTCTACAAGGGCCTGAAGTAGGGCAGTTGGTAGAATGTGGGAAAAGGACATGTGATTCTACCTTGGAGGAGTGAGCCTCATCTCCTAATGGATCTTCCTCACATTAACCTCTCCTTGTTATCATTTCATCCTAGCTTGACTACTTGCTGAGTTGCTAAAGGAGAAATAAACTGTGAGTAGTTTTTTTGTCCTTTAGGGGTGGGAGACGTGGTGTGGATAATTCCTACCACTGTTTTGCCATTCCACAACCTTATTCATTGGCTTCCTGACCACACTTACCAAAAGTAGTACTTCAAATCATTTGTATTCTTTCTAGACACTCAATCCCAGGCTAAGCAAATAACCTCCATTCTTGCTTCATGGAAAAGTTGGACGTTATCCCTGAAAACTCCTCTACCTCGGAATTTCTTTCAGTCTTTCCCTCCCATCATCTCCAAAGAAATCCTTTTTTTCTCCCTAAGGTCAACACCTCTACCCATGACATAACGCCATTCTCTCCCTATCTCCTCTGGGACATTCTTTACACATTTTCTCTCTCTTGCTTTTATCTTCAAACTTTTCATTGCCTCTGACTCCTCCCTTGCTGTCCAAAAACATGAGGAAACAGGACGTTTGATGACTCCTGTGAGTTGGAAAGTGAGAAGACTGGTTCCCCACTAGAGAAAGTCCCCCACACAACACACACAACCAGGTCAAAACTGTGTTATGGACAAGTTGGAGAAAGTTTGGAGGGAAGAGATATCGTCGGGGCAAAGAATGCCCAGGTTTCAGTTGAGGCTGGAAAGTAAAAAGTAGCACTAAGAAAATTCAGAGGATAATAATAAAAAAACTGTCAGTTATTACTTGCTGAGTGTCTTCTGCCATATTATTTTATTTATGTAGCAAAGATTACTTACAATGAATGGAATTCCATGCAGTGAAACCAAAAGGGTTAGTAGAGGAAAAGACAGAGGTAAAATGCCTCAGGACAAGCAAGATGGATATGAATTGGGATGGGAGAATGAGGCAGACAGTAGGAAGGAGGGATCTTCACCATGTATGACACCGACAAAGGAAGCAGGAAGTTGGGAGATAAGTTGGAGGAACATGTTAGGAATGTAGGAGCACAATGCTGAAAAGGCTGGATTTTGTCATTGGAGTTGATAAGGAATAATGCAAAGCCACAACAGGCTAAGGGTTGTAGAATCAGTGTTGTCCCAATCAATGCTCTGAGCACTCTCTGTTGCTTTTGTTGAACATCTCAAAATGTGGAACTCATTTTACACACTTGGTTACCTCCCACCCTCTTCTGCTGCTCTTCAAACTTCTGCTAAACCAGACCCAGCAGCTGGGATGTTATATAACAAAATATTATGTTCTATTTATGTTTTAAAATATATTCCATTTAGGGCAAAACCATTCAAGCTACAGTTAAAGTGGTAGTGTGGAAAGAACTCTGAATTAGGAACCAGAAGACAAAGGTTCTAGTCCCAATTTTGCTACTAAAAATTGATAAAAGCTCAAACCTTTTTGAGCTTTGGTTTTTTCCTTCACCAGAAATGAGATAATATCTGCCCTGTTTACTTCATTTATGTTGATAAACAAATGGGATAATGGATATGAATATATGTTGAATATATTGAAATTATAAAGTATTATTCAAATGTAAGAGATTATTATTTCCATTGCTTCAAGGTCCTGGTAGTTTTCCTATCTGCAGAGGACATAAAGACCTAGAGTAGATTACAGCAGCTAAGGAAGCCGTGCCAGGAATATAATTAGCTCCCTGTTTCCATGCTAGATCAGATACTGTAGTTCTATAAGTAGACATACCAACCACACAGTTCAGGCTCTTATTCACCATCCTTCACATTATCAACCTTCCCATCCTCCCTTCAGCCCAGAGTGCTAGATATGTGCATACTCACTAGCAACCTTTCAGATATGAACTTCCAGGACAAGACATACATCTCAATAAGAACTACCCATTTTGTAGGCTAAAGAGAACTGCTACTGACTTGTACTTTCATCACGTTTAGGTTGCTGAGCAAAATGGGCACTTCTTGCTTGTAACTCGCATTGAGAGGGGAAGGGAACTAACATTTTTTGAGATCATATTCTGCTCCAAACTCAGCATAAGGCGCTTGACATCTGTTACCTCCTATAATGTTCACAATAATTCAGTGAGGTAAGGATTATTATTCCCAACTTTACAGAAAAGGAAACTGCAGCTCAGAAATGTTAAGTAATTTGTCTAAGTTCATAAAGCTGATAAGAAATGCAAGCTGGGATTCAATCCCAAATCCATCTGACTCCAAAACTGACACTCTTCCCACTCTTCTCCTATTTCCAAGCAGGGCCACAATATTAAAAATAGGATACATCCTAGAACTTACCACTAGGCACACTTTGAAATCGCATATTGGCATAACATCTGGCAAGTACCTTGGCCACCAACTGGTAGAGGGCCCTTTCAAGGATGTCTTTAAACCCTGAAGTTGCTTTGGAATCTAAAGCAAGCCTGGGCCTAAAAGACAAGAGCTGTCTATCTTTCCTATCTAGTAGTGAGCTCTATACATCTCACAAAAGAAAGGCAAGATATGTGCCTGGCAGAGGCAAAATAACAATTTCAAGGTGAGAATCTGTCAGTGATAAAAGGATGCTTTATACAGTGTTGCCTGGCCAATAACCAATCAAACTCAGAACTACCACCCTGGCCCCTCCTTAGATTCAATTTTAAATTCAATCTTACAGGAGTCAGTAGGTATCTACTTGGTATGACTTGAGGAGGACTGAAATGCTATCACTAATCAAAATGACTTCCCCCACTGGCCCTGACATGGTACCTACAATTCCCTATTAATCATTTCCTTCAGGTTAAGGCAACTGTCAAAATGTAAGTGCTATCTTCAGCTATTATACATTATATTCATTAGTTCATCACTTTCATTCTAATTGCCAGGCAGGTATGGGACACAGGGCAAATTTTTTTTTTTTTTTTTGAGACAGTCTCACTGTGTTGCCCAGGCTAGAGTGCTGTGGCATCATCCTAGCTCACAGCAACCTCAAACTCCTGGGCTCAAGCGATCCTCCTGCCTCAGCCTCCCGAGTAGCTGGGACTACAGGCATGCGCCACCATGCCCAGCTATTTTTTTATATATTTTTAGTTGTCCAATTAATTTCTTTCTATTTTTAGTAGAGACGGGGTCTCGCTCTTGCTCAGGCTGGTCTCGAACTCCTGAGCTCAAACAATCCGCCCGCCTCGGCCTCCAAGAGAGCTAAGATTACAGGCGTGAGCCACCGCTCCTGGCCCACAGGGCAAATTTTTGAAGGGGAGGCAAAGAAGGAAGGATTCAATGTGATGTATGATGTGCAGCTGGAGTCCAGCTGGGCCGGATTAAGCATTTTAAAATCCCAAGCACCAAAGAGATAATAATACAAACCTCACACACGTGTATATATAATTCAAGATAAAAATAATACTAACCTGTAAAATAAGCATAAAAGTTCAATAAAATCTGATCTTTCCCATAATTACTACTGCAGTCCTTTTTTATATTGCCATATAATTCACTCTTTAAAAGTATGAAATTCAATGGCTTTTAGTATATTCAGAGTTGTGCAATCATCACCACAATCAATTTTAGAACACTTTCATCACCCCCCCCCCAAAAACTCCATACCCATTCTGAGTCACTCCCTATTTCCCCCTAGTTCCCTCTCAGCCCTATGCAGCCTCTAATCTACTTTCTGTCTCTATAGAGTTTCCTATTCTGGACATTCTACATACATGCAATCATACAATATGTAGTCCTTTGTGTCTGTATTTTTTGTGAGACAGAGTCTCACTCTGTTTCCCAGGTTGGAGTGCAGTGGCATCATCATAGCTCACTGCGACCTCCAACTCCTGGGCTCAAGTGATCCTCCTGTTGGGACTGCAGGCACGTACTGCCATGCCTGGCTAATTTTTCTTTTCTTTTTTTTTTTTTTTTTTGGTAGAGAAAGGTCTGGCTCTTGCTCAGGCTGGTTTCAAACTCCTGGCCTCAAGCAATCCTCCTGCCTTGGCCTCCCAAAGTGCTAGGATTACAGGTGTGAGCCACCGTGCCCAGCCTGGACTCTTTCACTTAGCATAATGTTATCAGGGTTCTTCCGTGTTGTAGCACGTATCAGTGCTTCATTTCTGTTTATGGCTGAATAATATTCCATTGTGTAAATACACTGCATTTTATTTATCCACTCATCAGTTGATGGGCATTGGGTTGTTTCCACCTTTTGGCTATTATAAATATTGCTTACTATGAACCTTTGTGTACCAGTTTTTGTATGGAAATATGTTTTCAATTCTTTTAGGAATAGAATTGCTGGGTTATACAGTAACTTTTTGAGGAACTGCCAGAGTGTTTATCAAAGTGGCTGTACCATTTTACATTTCCACCAGCAATGTACAAGGGTTCCAATTTCTCCACATCCTCACCAATACTTCTTGTCTTTTTTAGTACACCCTAGAGGGCATGAAGTGGTATCTCACTGTGTTGATTTTTTTTTTGAAATGTCAAATACCCAATTCTTTTTTTTAAAAAATCATTAACACTTCTATTTAGCTGGTTTCCTAAGCATGTGCTTGATCTGTCTATTATTTGGCCATCCAGGACTGGGACCAGTTGAATTGATTAAGTTCCTGGGGTTGGACAGTACATAAGGGAAGACCTACTCTGTGTAAAACATTTCCAACGTCAACCAAGATCCAACAATGACTAAATCACAGTCTCTGCCTAATGGAAGAGACAGACACCTATTTAAACAACTATAAAACAAAGTAGAATGAGAGAGGTACAGTGGACATAGAGACATTAGGGCAAACCAGATGCAATTCTTCTAAGGTACAGTGCTAAGTGGCCCCAAATGTCACCAAAGCAGCCCAGCTCCTCACCCCTGCCCAGCTGCCACATTAAGCCAGAGTCTTCTTGGAAACATCTTTATAAGAGTAGGGAACAAGTCTCTTGGAGATATACTGTAGTAGGCCTGAGAGGTATATTTGTCATTTTCTCATTTCAATGACTATTCATACTTACTGCCCACTGGCCGACTCTTTCAGGCCTGGCCTCATTACTTTTAGTCTTATGTCAATCTGAAGAATGGCTGTAAGGTGCTTTGTAATTCTACAGTGTGTTATAAATAATAATCTCTCATTATAACCTTCATACCAATAATAAGCAAATTCTACTCCAGCAGTTCATCATTGCCCCCTCTCCAATCCACTATTTTACCTGAATCATTCCTATTATACCTCTTGGCATCAATATACCCCAACTTCTGGAGATAATGCTTACAATCAGCCTTCAGAGAGCCTTTTCAGTCTTAGAACCACTTGGATTCAGTATTTTGCTTTGGAAATAGAAAGGAAGCCAGGGAGATTTCTCCCATTTCATAAATGAAGACACTGAGGCACATAAAGATTAAATGACCTAATAATTAAAAACAAAATCACATTACCAGACTGAAGTTCTGTATGCCCTCCCTGTCTTACCCTCACCCCTACCCATGAGAAAACTATAGCTATTAAGGTTGTGGGTTTGGGGTACCTACTCCCCAGGTCCCAAGCCTTTCTCCAAAGAGAAGCTAGGAGTAAGTAGGCTGCCAGGACACAGCTAACTCATATTCAACAGACCAGAGAAGGTAATTTCACTTTTGAACTGCTCTCTACTTTCCTGAAGTGGGACTCAATTGTGCTTGAAAATGTCAAGTACAACCTAATTGCCCTCAACCATCTGTCTAAACTCTTCTTAGAGCAATGGGCCAAAAACACATGACCTTGCCTGAGGGAGGCCTTAGGAGAAGCCCTTTGGAAAGCAGAGACCTCTAATCATTTATTTATTCAAATATTTATTGAGTACTTACTAATTTTAACACTTCAGAGTGGTACTAGCATAGTGGTTACCAGCACAGGATCTGAAGGCTGACTACCTGGGCTCAAATCCTGACTCTACTGTCTGCTTACTGACTTTAGTTTCCCTCTTGAAACTAAAATGAGAAGACTAAAATTACTCATGCCAGAGGGTAGGTGTGAGGATGAAATGAGATCCACATGTGAAGTGTCTAGCATGTTGCCTGGCACATGGTAAACATTCAATAAATATTACCTATTATTATTATTCATGCTGAATCAGAGCAAACCTGACAGGGATCAATGGACAATGAATAATGGATAATAGATAAGGGAGTAAAATTTTACAGCCCTTCAGCCAATTTCATGGGCCCATTGCTGGAAGTACTCTGGGAAAGAAGCATGTGTTGAGAAGAGTGGTGGAGGTGTCATGAATGGAGGAGGTAAAATAGAAATGACACTTGGATGCCAGAGAATGACTTGTTGCACCACTGAAGTTTCAGAAGAGTATCAACACCAAAGAGGACATTATTGCACATCAATACATACTTCTTTATGGTAAATGATTCCTGCTAACACAGCCCAGCCCCTAGCAACAATGTTTTCCATCACACAGGAAAGGGCACAATGCAGGCTTAGGGTAGTGATTCTTAGGTGCAAAGCCCAGAACCTAACAAATTATCCCAAATTTCTCCCAGCAACACTGTTCCTGGAATTAGTTCTGCAAGTTGGGGTACTCCAACTGACCTCGAGAAAAGGCAAAATAATGGCAGAGAGAAAAAGCCAATTGATGAGCTTACTGAGGAGAGGACTGATTTGGGGGTGGGGGGTCTGGGGCCCTCCTGCTGGGCCAAGGCTCAAAAGGAATGTAGGGAGGGTGGGGAGTGACAGTGAGAATTCAGATTTGACTGTCAAGCAGGAATCTTTAACCCCATTCCTGGCTTCCATGTTTATTTAGTGTCTACTCTGTGCACAGTAGTGCCAAACATTGAAAGGGATACAAAAGAAGCAACAAATGAGCTTCCCGCTTCCAAACTGTGATTAAATTGAAGTGGGAAAAATATTCTGTATTTTCTGCCTGTAACTTAATTCCAGACTGGAGAATACAATGGTAACAGCTGCACTAATTGCTTTTATTTTACATACAGCACTCAGAGTTAGGGCCTCTTGAACTCAATTCACAAACTGACATAAAACCATGTGTGGGCACTTCTGTTTGTTATAGGATTGCAGCCAGAACTGTATAAAATTCTATGTTTATGTTCTCTGCTGCACTAGTCGCTCATTGGACTGGTACTCTATAGTCTTTAAATAATAACTAACCCAGTAAAATATCTCTGGTCCTCCCAGGGAAGGGCTGGAGGGCCCCAAGGGCATATGCACGGTGTGTTAACATCGTCAGGTATTCCTGTGTCAGCTCTGCTGTTTTTCTCTCAAGTCCCCTTGCTATTTGGAGGCCTTGTCTTTATTTTCCTCTCGATGGGCTGAACCTCAGAAACAGTGGGATGCTGAACAACCATTTGTGAACAATCTAATTGTGAAGGAACCAGGGTAATGGCAGACTGAGCAGAATGAGCCCTAAGCACCAACGAACTATCAACTCATGCATCAGTACACTCTCCAGATTCCTGGGTCAGAATTCCTCACACCTCCCACTCAGGGTAAGAAGGCTCACAGTGAGGGGGTGGTTTAAGGCAAAGGCAAGTAATTTTCTATGATTATTCTTCTCTTCTGCAAGACATGCTCAAAAAGTTTTCCTTTGATAGTCTGGGATGGGTTAGGTATAGTTCTGCCTAAAAGCAAAGAGACAGCCTCTCCCAGCCATATGAATCTCTAGTTATATATACTTCCTGACTCCCACAGAGATGAGCCAGGTTTAGCACCCACCCTGTCTAGTCTTTTCTTCTGTTCAAACCTATCAGGGTCCAAGCTAGTCAAAAGAGCTCTGCTTATTGAAAGCTTATAGCTACTGCTATTACTACTACTTTTTATCAGTTTCCTCCTCTTGGGGAAACTCAGCCTGATAGCGCAGGGACCGAGAAATTAATTCTTACCTTGAGGGGACAGCATCTGTGAGACTTACAAGAGAGGCTTATATTTAAACTAGCCACTAGGCAAGGAAGAGCATTCCAGGCTGAGCAAGCAGCATGAGCAAAGGTGCAGAGGCATGCAAGTGCATTGTTCTCATATTGAAGTTCAGGAAATTGAATGGCTGAGTGGGCTACAATGAAGGCCATCAGAACAGCGAGAGTGATGCCAAAGAGACTGGAACAAGGTAGAGTGGGGCAGATTGTGAAGGGCATTGAATGCCATGTAAAGGGGATCAGATTTACTTTTCTAGGCAATGGGGCATTCTCAGCAGATGAAACACAATTCAGTCCACATTTACAAAGACAGCTCTGGTGGAAGTATGAAGGCTTGATTGGCAGAGATAGGGAGACCATTTAGGAGGCTCTAGCAAAGGTCTAGATAAGAACTGAGAGCCACATCTATGGTAGTGGTAGCAGGAACGGAAAGGTGGCAGATTTGAACAACACTAAGAAACAATGGTATGCTTGTAAGCAGCTGGCTCTCCAGAAAAGCCAGGAAAAGAGCACTCACCAGGAACCAAATTGGCCAGCACCTTGATCTTAGACTTCTCAGCCTCTAGAACTGTGAGAAAATACGTTTTTGTTGTTTAAGCCACCCAGTCTATGATGTTTTGTTATGGCAGTCCGAACACACTAATACACATAGTGCAGGATCATTAAATATTTGTTTAATGAGTGAAGACTAATCATAGCATTTGTATTGGAATTACTATTTTTCAGAGATAAGACTTAGTAGGATATAAGAAAGAAAGAAGAGTAAAAAGAGGCTCCACATGAGAGATCTTTGGCAGTGGATTTTTCTCTGATGGAAGCTTTTTTCTGTGGGGCTAGTGAGAGGTTTCTTGCCAGGGTTTACAACAATATCACTAGCCAAGTTTCCAAAATATCTTTCCCTGAGGATCATAATATTCTGATTCCACTGTTCTTGATTTACTTATGACATTAGAAATGCAATGGGGGAGTCAGAAAATATTAATTCAAAAAGCATGTACTGAATATCTACTGTGGTATTCAATATGTCCATCTTATTTATTTTTTACCACAAGCCTGAAAAGTAGGTCATATTACTCCCATTTTCAAATGAAGAAATTGAGGCAGCTACAGGCTAAGTGATTTGCTCAAGGTCATCTTTTAAGTGATATCCCACATTTCAACTCATGTAAAAGAGCCCTGCACTCGAATGTTCATAGCAGCACAATTCACAATTGCAAAGATGTGGAAACAACCCAAGTGTCCATCAATACATGAGTGGATTAATAAACTGTGGAATATGTATACCACGGAGTACTATTCAGCTTTAAGAAACAATGGTGATATAGCACCTCTTATATACTCCTGGAAAGCGCTGGAACACATTCTACTAAGCGAGGTATCCCAAGAATGGAAAAACAAGCACCACATGTACTCACCATCAAACTGGTATTAGCTGATCAACATTTAAGTGCACATATAAGAATAACATGTATTGGATGTTGGGCAAGGGGAGGGGGAAGGGGGGAGGAGGGGACGGGCATATGCACAAACAATGAGTGCGATGCGCACCTCCGGGGGAATGGACACACTTGAAGCTCGGACTTGGGGGGGAGGGAGGGTAAGGGCATCATACGTAACCTAATCATCTGTACCCCCGTAACATGCTGAAATAAAAAAAAAAAATTATCTTCTCCCTTTCCTTACCCCTACCAACCAGCAGGGTGCATCCTCCGCTTGATAGATCTTTTCTCTACCTCTTGACTTCCGCTTATTTCCACACGGGGGTACTGTGCTGACTGCTCTATATGCATTCTCTTATTTATTCTCACAACAACTGTAGTCATCTAGCACTTTCTGGCACATAGTAAGTATTTAATAAATACTTTTCGAAAGGATGGCCATGTATAATAATCATATTAAATAACATTTAGTCTTCTATGGGTCAGCATCCAATCTAAATACATCACATGCATTAACTCATTTAATTTCCACAACACAATGAGGCAGTGACTATTATCCATTTTAAAGATGCTTACTGATTGTAACTTTGGGGTGTTTCATAGGTATCTCAAACTCAATAGGCTTTACAGTTCACTTCCACACAACCACTTCTCCCCGCCACCCTCCTATCCTGCTCCTGTGAGTAGACATATCTGTCTGCCTAGCATCCTATTGGCCCTGCTTCTGTAAAAAGCATGCATTGTTCTTTGAGGAACGTGGCCCTTCCCCATTTCATGGGTTCTTGTGGAATTATCAATCACAATACCTCCACCTCCCTGCCACAGCAATGGGTATGTGTGATCCAAGCAAGGTCAGATTCTCTCTCTTAGGAATCTGAATCTCAAGTGTATAAGAAAATATGAAGTTTAGAAGAAAATAGAAGTTGGCTAGGGTTTGGTCACCTAATGACAGCACCATAAAGAGACATCTACAATTTCCTGCTGCAGAAAAAACCTATAGCTGCTCTGTTCCTATCTATTCTAAAGTCTGGTAGCTCAGATCTTCTTTCAGTTGGGACCTATCTCATATCCTTCTGATAAATCTCACTTTTTGTTTAAATCAGTCTTTTTTCCCCTGCTTACAACCAAAGGACTCTGATTAAACCAAACTGAGTGAATGCTACCATTTTATGTACCCAGTAGCTTACGTAAGAAACCTAACACGTTCCTGTATCGTCAGCCACAAAGTTCTATATTGATTCTACTTCTCAAATCCTTCTAATCTGTCTCTCTATTCTTATTGCTACTGCCTTGATTCAGACCCTCATCTTGCCTTAACTGCAGCAAAAGCCTCTTAGTTGGTCTCCTTGTCTCTAGTCTAATCCCTTCTAACATACTCTTCACTCATGCTATAGTGCACACTTTCTTAAAACCCCAATCTGATCATGTTACTCCACTATTTAATACCCTTCAATGGTCCCCCATACCATTTAAGATGAATTTGAATCCCTCAGCTTAGCACAAAAGGCAATTTATGACTAAGCCCCTGTCCACAATTCTCTCTCTTGAATTAAAGATTAAATAAAACCACTATTTTTGTGTTAACATTCAACTATCCTTTCCCCCATGCACACATAGTACAAACCAAAAGGCAGAAAATACTTTCGAAGTATTCCCACAAAAGACCTTAATTCTTTGAGAGGGGAAGACCATGTTTTATTCATCTTTGTAATCAGTGCCTACTAGCAGCAGACAATTGATACTAAATTCCCTTTCCTCTCTTTTCCATGCTGGATATTCCCCAGTAATTCTTCAGTGGCATTATTTCATCCTATTTCTTTGTGCTTTGTGACTCTTCGTTACATGTCAAACTGTACATGTTATTATCCTTTCTTCCTATGGTGGTTCCCCAGTGAGCCGCACCCTATGTGACCTATCCCATATCTTTTCCTTCCCCTTAGATCTTGGCTGTTCCTGTGACTTTCGATTGATAAACAGAAGTGACACTGTGTCAATACTCAGGCGAGGTCAGAAGCCTTATAGCTTCCACCTGGGCCTCTTGGACCACCCTCTCTTGAACCCAGCCATTATGCTGCGATAAACCCAGGCCATATGAAGAGGGCACATGTAGGTGCTCCAGTTGACAGCCCAGCTGGGTTCCTAGCCCACAGGAGCATCTGCCACCAGTGATGTGAATAAGCCATCTTGAACATCCAGACCAACTGAGCCTTTGGATGACTTGAACCTCAACCAAGAATTGCCCAGCTGAGCCTAGTCAACCCACAAAAAATGTGTGAGGGACAAAAATAGTTTTAACCTTGGGGTAGTTTGTAATACAACAGGTAACCAGAACACTTTCCTCATTCCACCCTGTATTTAAAAAAGAAAAAAAAAATCTCATAGGTAAACTAGCTCATGTTGTAGGATTAAATTTCCTTTCCTAGCCATACCATACCCTCTTCTGATCTAACAAGTTTTTCCTCACAGGACAAGCATTCAGAGAAACAAACCTGGATTATTCAGCCTTCATCTACATTTTCTACAGTTCTGAGTTTCTCTTTAAAAGATTAAATATATTTTTAGATATTTTAAAAATTAGGAGTAGTACTGATTATAGGATTTCACTAATTCCAGGCTTGTGATGAAGTATTCTGAAATTTATCCTAAGTAATAGCCAGGTACTTTTTCTTTCCAATCTAAATGTGTGCCCTAGAACTCTTCTATTGGTAGCTATAGAACTCATAGACATCTTTATCCCTATACTTGGTCTCCAGGACCAAATCCCTCTTCTGTTTAAGATCTACTTAAGAGTAGATCACTGATATCTCATTCTCGTTTCTTTATCAATCCTTCCCTTTCCATTATTTCTTAGTGACTACTCTCTGAATTGTCAGTTTTATTTTTACTTGTTGCATTATTCTGACAAAATATTAATATATCAATGGCAACCATTAGCAAATACCAAGTTAACCATTTTCACCATTTCACAACTTCTAGGGAGTACAAATCCTCAGTACTTCCCTGACTAAAGATTCTCACTTTAAAGGAGAATTATGGAGATAGGATCGAGATGGCCCTAGACACAAGTAATATGTGTCTTGTCCATGGAGAGGAACCAGAATAGTAAACAGATTCTCACATTTCAAACAGATCATCTAGGAGAGAACACTAGGATTCACCAGGGAAGTGATAGGAAGCAACAAAAGTGGGTAAGGAGAGAGTTCAGGGCAACTTGCCTGGCCAGGGACTGGCTAACAGATGGGAGAAGCTCCTGGATGTGGGGAAACAGTGAGAGAGAATCTCCCCCACCAGGGCTCCACTCTCTGAGACAAGCTTTTACAATCATGGCTACAAGAGAACCCTTGACCCACACAGATCTCAGGCCTAACATAGGGAGCTGCTTAGAGATTGCGCAGAGACACTGTTCCAGATAGAGAACTCACATGGGATCCCACAGACATCTGAACCTAGAGCAGCTTGAGCTAGGCACCATTCTGAGAGCCTAGATACTGGGTAACTGTGGGCATGCTTGCAGCCACTGTGCAGCTCCAAGGAGGGATAGAAGAGCTCCCGCACATTCCCAGGAAAATCCCCACTGCCCTGCTGCAGGCTGCTATTGAGATCGAGACGTGAGTGGACAGTATTTTCTACAGTTTCTCACCCACACTGTCTACCTGGGTGCGGCCACAGCCTTTCTGGTCACAGGCCCAAGGCACCATTTTGAGAGTTTGACACTGGGCTGCATCCTACCCTTGAGCTCAGTTTGGGCTTGATGTGGCTGCAGCCCCTACCTGACTGGGGAGGGGCAGGGAAACCAGACTTTCCAGTGTGCATCTGGGATGGTGCCCACCATCCTGCAGCTGGCTGCTGTGGGACTGAGTCTCCAAAAACTGCACTCCTCACAGTTTCCTGCCAGCACAGCCTGCCTGAGAAGGGCCCCACCCTCTGGTCACAGGCCCAGGACACCATTTCAGGAGTTTGAAGCTTGGCAGCACCCCACCCTCAGTCTGAGTTTGGGCTGACACACAGCTGCAGCTGTTACCCAGCTGAAGATGGACAGGGGAGCTCAAACTCTCCTATGTATACCTAAAACAACCCCCAGTGCCCTGCTGTGGGCTGCTGTGAGACAGAGATGAAAGAAGATGGCACTACCCCCAGCATTTTGCCCATGCTGTTTGCCTGGAAGGGGTCCTACCCTCTCTGGTGACAGGCCCAATGTGCCAGTTTAGGAGTTTAAAGCTGGGCAGCACTTTGCCCTCAGGCTGAGTTTTGGCTGACATAGCTGCCATCCAGCTGAGAAGGGACAGGGGAGCTCAAGCTCTCCTATGTACACCTAGGACAATTTCCACCACCCCACTTCGGGCTCCTGCGAGACTGAGCTGTGAGCAAACAGCACTCCCCACATTTTTTTTTGCCCATGCCATTTGCCTGAAAGGGGCCCTGCCATCTTGGATTGCAAGCCCACACCTGGTGCCACTATGAGAGTTAAACACTAGGCCATGCCCCACCCTCAGGCCAGGTTCAAGGTGATGTGACTGCAGTTCCCACCTAGGCAGGAAGGGACAAGGGAGACCGAGCTCTCCGAAGCACACTTAGAATGATACCCACTGCCCTGTTACTTGGGACTCAGGACTAGCCTGCCCAATTCATTGCAGCTATGAGTAACACCAACACAGACCACTTGGGTCCTAGTAGGTGGTTCCACTATCACTAGTGCCACCTCCCACATCACACCAGCTGCTCAGGGGCCTGAGAACCCGCCCACACACCTGGCCCTCTGCTTTACATACTAGCTTCTGAGCAAGCCACCTGAAGTCCCAAGAATTGGCCCTCTAGAATACACTAACGCCACTGCCAGTGTAAGCTGCTCTGGGCCTAAAATCAGGCATACTCAGTCCACTGCTTCCACCACTGGGGCCCAAAGACTGGCTCAGCTGGTGTTCAAGTCCCCAACAAAACTTCAACACAGCCTCAACTAATAATTGTTCCCTAAGCCACCAAGGAAATCACAGAAATCTGAGGTAGTACACTGACCCTTTGTACTACCTAAGAATTCATACAAAGATCACACTACTGCAGGCACCCAAAATAAAAACCAAAGTGTCCTAGTCAACCAACAACATATATACATTTTTAGGAAAAAATTCTCCCCTTCCAAAGCAATTTCAAAAAATTGGAACGACTGCTACATCAGATGTACAGATATCAACAAAAGAACACAGGAAATATGAAAAATCAAGGATATATGACACCACCAAAGGATGATGATAATTGTTTAGCAATGGATTACAATCAAAAAGAATTCGTCATAAGTCCAGATAAAGAATTCCAAATATCGATTCTAAAGAAGCTCAATGACATGGAAGAGAAATCTGAAAACCAGTACAAAGAAATTGGAAAATCAATTCAGGATATGAATGACAAACTTACCAAGGAAACAGATGTCATTAAAAAAATTAAAAAAAAAACAAATTGTGGAGCTGAAAAATTCATTGCAGGGAATACAAAACACATTAGAAAGATTCAAGAATAGGGCGGGCATGGTGGCTCATGCCTGTAATCCTAGCACTCTGGGAGGCCAAGGTGGGAGGATCACGTGAGGTCAGGAGTTCAAGATCAGCCTGAGCAAGAGCGAGATCCCATCTCTACTAAAAATAGAAAAATTAACCGGGCATTGTGATGCACTCCTGTAGTCTCAGCTACTCAGGAGGCTAAGGCAGGAGGATCACTTGAACCCAGGAGTTTGAGGTTGCAGTGAGCTATGATGATGCCACTGCGTCATCACTTTACCCAGGGTGTCATCACTGTACTCAGGGCCACAGAGTGAGACTCTGTCTCAAAAAAAAAAAAAAAAAAAAAAAAAAGAACAAAACCAGACTAGACCAAGCAGAAAAAAGAATCTCAGAACTTGAAGAAATAATCCAGTCAGTCTGAAGGGACTGAGGACTGAGTCTGGTTTGATTACATGTATATAAAAGTTTTAAAAACCACAAAACTAAACCATTAATGTTCAGTTCTAGATCTGTCAAAGTTGTACCACCTTTACTAGAGCTGGGAACTCTACTATTGTTGCCACTACAGCTTCTGCCAGCAACTGATACACCATTAGAACTAAAAGCAGGAAGCATCTCAACACTGTATAGGAAATACTCTTGCCAAAGGACCAAATCTACTCTTTTTAAGCCTTAGAAAAAAGGCGACAAAGGAACATATTAAACAATACCATGATAATAGAATCAGCAAAATCTAGAATATGGGACACTCAAAAGGACAAACATCCAGTTTCTTCAACAAATAAATTGCAAAATAAAAAAGAGGGAGGAGACCCCATAGATTAAATGAGACTTTAAAGACATATTGCCTTCCCTTTCCCAGCCCCAATCCTCCCTCCCTCTTTAAAAATAAATAAATAAAGACATATCAACCAAATGCAATGTGGGGAGCATTTTAAATATGTGAATCAAACAAATGGTTAAAAAAACAGTTTGAGACAATCAAGGAAATATAAAGTACACATCTGGTTATATTAAGGAAGTATTGTTTTTAGATATAATAATGATACTAGCAGTTTTTAAAAGGAATCCTTGAGGTGATGTCAGAGAAAATGGCAGAGTAAGGACCCCTGAAAATACATTCCTCCATAAAAGGAAAAAAAAAAGCCCGGCAAATTAGTCAGAATCAACATTTTCAGAACTGTGGAAATTAACCAAAGGCTTATAGCAACCTGGGGAAAATTTATTCAAGATAAACACCTGAATCTCTGTAAGAACAGTGAGCTTTATGTCATTTTAACTTGTCCTAGATCCATATCCCACTCTCCAGTAGCCTTGAAAAATTACAGCTCACATTTGTGAAGAAAGCAACACCCTGGCTGACATGTGCGGGAGTAGAAAGGGGGATTGGAGTTCTTTTAAATCTTATTCCCAGACAACTGTCATTACTGTATGTCTGGTGGTTTGCTAGAAGACACCACTTGCAAGGCTGTCTGTATTTGACCTGATTCAGAGATAACACAGTGTACTCACCATCAAATTGGTATTAACTGACCAACACAAAGGTGCTCACATGGTAGCAATATTCATTGGGTGCCGGTCAGGTGGCGGGGTCGGGGGGTGAACTCACAACTAATGGAGGCAGAGCACACTGTATGGGGGAAGGGCATGCTTGTAGCCCTGGCTTGGGCGAGGCAAAGGCATTACATATAACCAAAATGTTTGTACTCCCATAATATCCAGAAATTTAAAAAAAGTCATTATATAATGCTAAAGGGATTGATTCAACAAGAAGATATAACAATCCTAAATATTTATGCACCTACATCAGAGCTCCCAGATTCATAAAAGAAATATCATTAAAACTAAAAAGAGAAATAAACAGCAATACATTAATTGCGGGAGATTTCAGCACTCCATTGACAGAAGTAGACAGAGCATCAAGGCAAAATATCAACAAAGAAACACCAGACTTAAATAAGACTCTAGAACAAATGGACCTAACAGATATTTACAGAACACTCTACCCAAAAACTGCATATTATATATTCTTCTCATCAATACATGGAACATTTTCCAAGACAGACCATATATTAGCCCACAAAACAAGTCTTTATTTATTTCAGCATATTATGGGGGTACAAATGTTTAGGTTACATATGATGCCCTTGCCCTCCCTTCCCTGCCCCCAGTCAGAGCTTCAAGCGTGTCCATCCCCCAGATGGTGCTCATTGCACTCATTATGTATGTATATACCCATACTCTCCTCCCCTCTCCCATCTGCCCGACACCCGGTGAATGTTATTCCTATATGTACACTTAAGTGTTGATCAGTTAAAACCAATTTGATGGTGAGTACATGGGGTGATTGTTTTTCCATTCTTGGGATACTTCACTTAGTAGAATGGGTTCCAGCTTTATCCAGGAAAATACAAGAGGTGCTATATCACCATTGTTTCTTAAAGCTGAATAGTACTCCATGGTATACATATACCACATTTTATTAATCCACTCATGTATTGATGGCATTGGGTTGTTTCCACATCTTTGCAAGTGTGAATTTTGCTGCTATAAACTTTCGAGTGCAGATGTCTTTTTTGTAGAATGTCTTTTGTTCTTTTGGGTAGATGCCCAGTAATGGGATTGCTGGATCAAATGGTAGATCTACTTGGATCTCTTTGAGGTGTCTCCATATTGCTTTCCACAGAGGTTGCACTAGTTTGCAGTCCCACCAGCAGTGTATGGGCGTTCCTATCTCTCCGCATCCATGCCAACGTGTATCGTTTTGGGACTTTTTGATAAGGGCCATTCTCACTGGAGATAAGTGATATCTCACTGTGATTTTGATTTGCATTTCCCTAATGATTAGAGATGTTGAGCATTTTTTCATATATTTCTTGGCCATTATTCTCTCTTCTTTTGAAAAGTTTCTGTTCATGTCCTTTGCCCACTTTTTGATAGGGTCGTTTGATTTTTTCTTGCTGATTTTCCTGAGTTCTAAATAGATTCTAGTTATCAGCTTTTAATCGGATGTGTAGCATGCAAATATTTTCTCCCATTCTGTAGGTTGTCTGTTTGCTCTCATGATACGTTTCTTTGGCTGTGCAGAAGCTTTTTAATTTGATCAGGTCCCATTTATTTATTTTGGTTGTTGCTGTGATTGCCTTTGGGGTCTTCTTCATAAATTCTTTGCCTAGGCCAATGTCTGTAAGAGTTTTTCCAACATTTTCTTCTAGAATTCTAATAGTTTCATGCCTTAGGTTTAAGTCTGTTACCCACCATGACTTGATTTTTGTGAGAGGTGAAAGGTGTGGATCCTGTTTCAGTCTTCTACATGTGGCTATCCAGTTTTCCCAGCACCATTTACTGAATAAGGATTCTCTTCCCCAGTGTATGTTTTTGTCTGCTTTGTCAAAGATTAGATGGCTATATGAGGATGGTTTTATATCTGAGTTCTCAGTTCTGTTCCACTGGTCTATGTCCCTGTTCTTGTGCCAGCATGAAGCTGTTTTAGTTACTACAGCCTTGTAGTATAGCTTGAAGTCTGGTCAGTTGATGCCTCCCATTTTGTTGTTTTTGCCTAGGATTGCTTTTGCTATATGGGGTCTTCTCTGGTTCCATACAAAACATAAAAATATTTTTTCTATATCTGTGAAAAATGATGTTGGTATTTTAATAGGGATTGCATTGAATCTGTAGATCACTTTGGGTACTATAGACATTTTAACAATGTTGATTCTGCCGACCCACAAGCGTGGTATGGTTTTTCCACCTGTTTACATCCTCTGCTATTTCCTTCCTCAGTGTTTCATAGTTCTCCCTGTAGAAATCTTTTACCTCCTTAAATATATTCCTAGGTACTTTATTTTCTCTGTTGCTATTTTGAAGGGTATTGAGTCTTTGATTTGGTTCTCAGTTTGACTGTTATTGGCATATATGAAAGCCTCTGATTTGTGTGTATTGATTTTGTATCCTGAGACTACTGAATTCATTTATCAATTCCAGGAGTCTCTTGGTTAAATCCTTGGGGTTTTCTGGATATGAGAATTTGATCTCTTCTTCCACCATCTGGATGCCCTTAATTCCCCTCTCTTGTCTAATTGCTCTAGCAAGGACTTCCAGCACTATGTTGAATAAAAGTGGAGATAGTGGGCAACCTTGTCTAGTTCCTGTTCTAAGTGAGAATGCTTTCAATTTTTCCCCATTGAGTATGATGTTGGCTGTGCGTTTGTCATATATGGCTTGTATCATTTTTAGGTAAGCCCCGTCTATGCCTATTTTGTTAAGTGTTCTTATCATAAAAGGGTGTTGAATTTTGTCAAATGCTTTTTTTGCATCTATTGAGAGGATCATATGGTCTTTTTTTTTGCTTCTATTTATGTGGTGAATTACATTTGTAGATTTGCGTATGTTGAACCATCCCTGAGTCTCTGGGATGAAGCCCACTTGGTTGTGATGGATTATTTTTTTGATAAGCACCTGGATTCGGTTTGCTAGGATTTTGTTGAGAATTTTTGCATCTATATTCATAAGGGATATTGGTCTGTAGTTTTTTTTGTTGTTGCATCCTTTCCTGGTTTTGGTATCAGGGTTATGTTGGCTTCATAAAATGTGTTGGGGAGGATCCCATCCTTCTCAATGTTGTGGAATAATTTCTGCAGGATAGGCACCAGTTCTTCTTTGTAGGTCTGGTAAAATTCGGGTGTGAAACCATCTGGTCTGGGACTTTTCTTTTTAGGAAGGTTTTTTATTGCTGTTTCAATTTCAGTACTTGATATTGGTCCATTCAGGAATTCTGTTTCTTCCTGGTTGAGCCTAGGGAGGCTGTGTATTTCTAAAAATTTGTCCATTTCCTCCACATTTTCCAGTTTATGTGCATAAAGGTTTTTGTAGTATTCATAGATGGTATCTTTTATCTCCATGGCATCAGTTGTAATTTCTCCTTTTTCGTTCCTGAGGGAGCTTATTAGAGTTCTTTCTTTTCTGCTTTTCGTTAGTCTAGCCAAAGGTGTGTCAATTTTATTTTTTCAAAGAAGCAACTTTTTGTTCTATTAATCTTCTGTATAGTTTTCTTGTTGTCAATTTCATTTAGTTCTGATTTGATCTTATTAATTTCACTTCCTCTGCTGGGTTTGGGGTAGTTCTGTTCATCTTTTTCCAGCTCTTTGAGACGATTGATTAGGTTGTCTATTTGTGATCTTTCTGTCTTTTGGATATAGGCATTTATGGAAATAAACTTTCCTCTCAGGACTGCTTTAGTTGTGTCCCACAGATTTTGATAACTTGTATCTCCTTTGTCACTTAGTTCAAATAATCTTTTGATTTCCTCGTTTATGAAATAATCGTTCAGCAGAAGGTTGTTTTAGTTTCCAAAACTTTGTGTAGAAATGAGAGTTTCTGTTAGGGTTGATTTCTAATTTTATTCCACCGTGATATGAGAAGATGGATGGTATAATTTCTATTTTTTTTAAATTTTTTGAGACATGCTTTGTGACCTAGGGTATGGTCAATCTTAGAGAATGTCCCATCAGCTGATGAGAAGAACATATATTCAGTGGTTTTTGGGTAGAATGTTCTGTAAATGTCAGTCGGGCCCATTTGTTCTAGAGTTCTGTTTAAGTCCATTATTTCTTTGTTAATTTTCTGTTTGGGAGATCTTTCCTGTGCTGTCAGAGGGGTGTTGAAGTCTCCGGTTATTATGGTGTTGCTGTTTATCATTCACAAAACAAGTCTTTTTCTTTTTGAGACAGAGTCTCACTCTGTTGCCCTGGCTAGAGTGAGTGCCGTGGAGTTAGCCTAGCTCACAGCAACCTCAAACTCCTCGGCTCAAGTGATCCTACTGCCTCAGCCTCCTGAGTAGCTGGGACTACAGGCATGAGCCACCATCCCCGGCTAATTTTTTCTATATATTTTTAGTTGTCCAGATAATTTCTTTCTATTTTTTTTAGTACAGACGGGGTCTTGCTCTTGCTCCGGCTGGTCTCGAATTCCTGAGCTCAAACAATCCGCCTGCCTCAGCCTCCCAGAGTGCTAGGATTACAGGCGTTAGCCACCGCGCCCGGCCACAAAACAAGTTTTGACAAATTGTTTTTTGAGTCAGAGTCCCACTCTTGCCGCCCAGGCTAAAGTGCAGAGGTGTCGTCATGGCTCACTGCAACCTCAAATTTCTGGGCTCAAGCGATCTTTCTGCCTCAGCCTCCCAAGTCCTACTACTTGAAATATTCCTACTACAGGAATATGCCACCAGGCCTGGCTAATTTTTCTACTTTGAGTAGAGACGCGGTTGTATTCTTGCTCAGGCTGGTCTCGAACTCCTGAGCTCAAGAGTTCTCCTGCCATGGCCTCCCAGAGTGCTAGGATCATAGGTGTGAGCCACCACACCCAGCCTTCAACAAATTTTTAAAAATTGAAATCATATCAAGTATCTTCTCAGACCACAGTGGAATAAAACTAGAAATAAATTCCAAGAGGAACTCTAAAAACTATACAACTACATGGAAATTAACCTGCTGCTGAATGATCTTTGGGTTAACAATGAAATTAAGAAGGAAATTTAAAAATTTTCAAAATGAATGACAATAATGACACAAGTTATCAAAATCTCTGGGATACAGGAAAGGCAGTGCTAAGGGGGAATTTTATAGCACTAAACACATCAAAAAGACAGAAAGATCACAAACTAAAAACCTAACATCATATCTCAAGGAACTAGAGAAACAAGAGCAAACCAAACCCAAAGCTAAAAGAAGACAAGAAATATCTTAAGATCAGAGTAGAACTAAATGAAACTGAAACCAAAAACACCATACAAAGGATCAATGAAATGAAGAATTGGTTCTTTGAGAAAATAAAATTGATAGACCACTAGCTAGATAAAACAAGAAAATAGAGAGGATTCAAATAAATACAATTAGAAATGGAAAAGGAGGCATCACAACTGATACCACAAAAATACAAGAGATCATCTAAGACTACTATGAATACCTCTATGCATACAAACTAGAAAATATAGAGGAAATGGATAAATTCCTGGAAACACACGACCTCCCAAGCTTGAATCAGGAAGAAACAAAAATCCTGAACAGATCAATAATGCATAGCAAGATTGAACCAGTAATTAAAAATCTCCCAACTAAAAAAAGCACAGGACCAGATGGATTCACAGCTTAATTCTACCAGACCTAGAAAGAACTGGTACCAATCCTACTGAAACTGCCCCAAAAGATCGAGAAGGAGGAAATCCTCCCTAACTCATTCCACATATTGTATGATTCCATTTATACAAAATACCCAGCATACACAAAGCCATAGAGACGGGAATGCACATGGGTTGCCTGTGTCTGGAAGAAGGGTAGAAATGAGGAGCCACTACTTAATGGATATAGGGTTTCCTTTTTGGGTGATGAAATAGTTCTGGAACTAGATATTGGAGGTGGCTGCACAACATTATTCATGTAGTTAATGTCACTGAATTGTATACTTTAAAATGGTTAAAGTGGTAAATATTTTGCGTATTTTACCAGAATTAAGTAGTAAAATGTAAAACAAAGAATTATCTTACCAAAACTGGCCTTTAAAAATGCTTAAAGAAATCTAGTAATTCAAAAATACAAATTATGAAATACTTAAGAAATCAAAGTTAAACTTATTGGTGACAGAATAAAAAATGCAAAGAAAAACATAATGCTCATCGATGGCAAGGAAAATTCTGAGATTTAGGCTAAAAGGAGCTAATGTTATTATTAACCAATGTGGTTACTGTTATGTAAAGTGGCTCATAGGGTCAAAGTTCTTTAAGAAGTGTAGATCCTAGAAAGTCTCAATTACTAGAACCTAAGTTACAGACCAACAATCATTAAGCTCTTACCTTTATCTCAATTCATTTACAATCACAAGGGAAATGGCTCTTTGAAGTTGGGAAGGACAGGAAACTAGAATTGTAGTCTTGTTCCTCATTCAGCACAACATACTTGCTTTCCCTAGTCTAGCTTTCTCTGAATCTGTACAGGCTAAGTTGCACAGGCTGAAGTCTTACTTCTTCATAGTGGGGTAAATATCCAGCAGTGCTAGATAGTAGGTTATCCTAGACACAGCAATAACATGGAATTGTAAACACTGCTAATATTTTTTACACAGAGCATCTTAAAAATGGGTTTACATTTTTTAAATGAACCTAATCTTTACAATTCACACCTGAAATGAAATAGATTAATAAATTTTTCTATAAATCCATGTCCACAATCCATTTAAAAACATGAAAAAGAGTCCAATTCTATTTTAAACTTCATTCACTCTGGCTATATCCTCATTCGGAATTGGGGAAATTAAATATTTTCTCAGAAATCTAGTTGTGCTTTATTTGTCTGAATACAGCTTTATAGCTACAGTATATAATTATTAGAAACAAAATATACAAATGCCTTTAATGTCAGTCAGAAACTTTAAGATAAAGAATATTACAGTGATTTTTACCCATATGCAATTTCATAACCTATTTCCAATTATCTATCTGTATTTTAAAAAATTATTCCAGTGTATCTGTTTTCCTTGCTGATCCTAAAATGTCTCAAATAAGTATGTAAATCTGATATTTACCTTTAAGAATTCCTACAACTAGGCAGGGCGTAGTGGCTCACGCCTGTAATCCTAGCACTCTGGGAGGCCAAGGCAGGAGGATCGCTTGAGCTCAGGAGTTCTAGGCCAGCCTGAGCAAGAGTGCAACCCCATCTCTACTCAAAGTAGAAAAATTAGTCAGGTGTGGTGACATGTGCCTGTAGTCTCAGCTACCCAGGAGGCTGAGGCAGGAAGATCGCTTGAGCCCAGGAATTTGAGGTTACAGTGAGCTATGATGACAGCACTGCACTTTACCTGGGAAGACAGAGCAAGATTCTGTCTCAAAAAAAAAAAAAAAGAATTCCTACAATTACTTGATAGTTGCACAATTATCACATACAATTCTATTTGCATATTCCTAACTTCCTAGACTGGAAGAGAGCAAGGTATGAGATAGAAGAGAAGCAAATAATGATTTAATGACAATAATTTTTCTAAATTTATGTCATTATACAGTTAGGATGATCATTATGCAAACATGAGATCTTTAAGATTACTCATCTTTTTCTAAAACGGGGCTTGAAACAGTCCTTACAAATTTTTAAACAGCTTTATTTACATAATTTACATAGCAATGCATTCATTTAAAGTGTATGATTCAGTGGTTTTTATTATATTTACAGAGTTTAAAACACTGTCATTGGGCCGGGCGCGGTGGCTCACGCCTGTAATCCTAGCACTCTGGGAGGCC